>NC_141083.1:33310546-33830546 GCF_041138505.1 Cibotium barometz
AAGTTCCAAAGGCACATCAAACTTACAACACATGTCTTCATACACAAATTTAGCTACTTCTTTGGCTTTAATCTGCTTCATAGTTTGAGCTTCCACGCCCATTTTGAAAGATAATCCACAACAGTAAGAATGTAACACTTTCCTCTGGATGTCCAACTTTCCTCTAGATGTCATGGACAAAGGCCCCATTGCATCAATACCCATCTTTCAAAAACATCAAAAGAATGTATGTCTGAGCTCATACTTTAACACTCTCTTGCCCAATTGTTGACATTGTATGTAAGACCTACACCATTATGACCTTTTGTATGTAAGACCTACACCATTATGACCTTTTGGATGCTAGGCCAAACACATGTACAAAAAATTTTATGATCATCATGTAAAAGTAGATTACAAAAACACTTTGGATATGGAGGAGTATAGCCAAAACAAGCTATAACTAATCTAATACTCCTCTTCATCTCAGCTACTATGTTGTTGACTGTGATCCTCCCTATCATCATCACCTGTGGTGTCCTACTACTACCCACATTGCTTAGGGGAAGGTGATAGTATAGCTTGAAAGATTGGGGGAGGAGAGAGAGCTTGAGCTCTTGCAAGCACACACACACATACTCACACAAGAATAGATAACACATACATAAAGAAGGAAGGTTGAAATATTCTTCTTCTTATTACTCTCAAAAGAATTCTCCAAAAGATATATGAAAATCCAACATAAGTACTAGAGTACTATGTACAAGAGGTCCATAATGTGAACACAAAAAATAGGTGAGCTAGTAAGATATGCCATAACTCGGTTGGACTAGGTAGGTATAATCTAGTTGTAGAATCACTCGCAAAGATATGTCATGTTAGCTACGACACACACCAGTGGTGTAAATGTGAAATGGTCATGAGTGTCTACTCGTGTTGATCTTGACATCTCAATGCTCCCCCTCAATATCAAATCCATCTCCAAGAGTCCAAGCATATTGCAGAATTTGTGAAGCTTCTCTGCTCCTCCTAAGGCCTTGGTGAAAATATTAGCCACTTGCTCCTCTGTAGTAGTACGGATGCAATCAACATCTCTTGCTAAGACCTTCTATCTGATGAAGTGATAATGGACCTCTATGTGTCTGGTCTACACATGAAACACTAGGTTTTTGGCCAACTATATGCTACTAAGGTTGTCACAATAGATGACATCCTTCCTATCCACATGCAACCCTAAATCTCCAAGTAGCTTACAGAACCATGCTACCTCACATGCTACCATCACAGCACCCCTATACTCTATCTTTGTACTTGACAAGGCAGCCGTTACCCCCACTAATTACGTCTTAATTATTTGCTAATCACTTTGTTGATGATGTTGATTCTAGTGTTTGATCCACCATAGCTCATCACAATGCTCTAATTTCAACATGGTATCAAAGCCATGCTAATTTGTGAGCCCATTATCTTGCTAATTATTTTGCTGATTAGGATTAGTAGAAAATTATAATTTTCCCTCTTTTTTTCAACTAGCTTCTGTACCCCTAGCCAGTGGAGGAGCTCCCTCTCCTTGCGCACATAAAATTAGGCCAAACCCTTCTAGCACATGATAGGTATCTCATAGCTCTTCAAGCTCATCCAAACAGCGTAGCAAACTGCCGCCGAATGAAGGAGAAATCGTTGTTTTAGCAGGCTTTGTTTTTCAGCAGAAGAACTCAGATCTACACTCATTCAGGCTGAATCACTCTGATTCCTCTTTGCCCAAGGTGTTTTCAAGCATGCTCTACAAGTTGGTGAAGACAAAATTCAATTTCATCAAGTCTACAGTGAGATCCAAGCTCTTCATCAAATCTGCAGGTGACTTTGGTAAAATAGAGATTAAGCTTTCAATATTTGGTCAAATCTTGTGTTTATTGGCTTAATCCTCTACTAGAATCATTGCTATTGATTCCTTTGAAAGCATTTGAGCTCATTTGAAGTCTAAGGCACCAGATTTGGACTCCCCGCATACTCTGTTTTATGCACACAAGATTAATTTGCTAATCAGTGATGCTAATCACTATATTTTGGTACAATTGAGGGTTCAAATTAACCATTAGGTATCTGATACAGATCCCTATCTTTTTAGATTGCAATTAGGAATTGGTTTGATACTCCAACCATTCCGTACAAATTGGTTACCCTTGATTTAATGTAATTTCTAGGAAAATTGTGCTAATAAATTTGTGATAATCATCATTTTGCATTTAACCCTTGGTTAATGCCTCTAAATCTCACTCAAATTCAAGATTATTCACAGCCAAAGTTGCATTTGGGAATATGCATGAGAATAAATGCTATACGCATTATGTATTGGGCACATTGCATGAGTGTAAATATGGGATCAGACACTGCCCTTGTCCAGAATAAGGCAAGAGGTAAGACCTCCCGCATAAATTTGGGTTTGCATTGCATAATGACACAAGATGAGACATCAAAAGCCCAAAGAAACTGCCAGCAAAACATTGAAACATGTTGCTCACATGGAGCAAAAAGACCTGACGGACGAGCTCATGGCCCAAAATAAGGCAAGAGGTAAGACCTCCCGCATAAATTTGGGTTTGCATTGCATAATGACACAAGATGAACATCAAAAGCCCAAAGAACCTGTCAGCAATTGAAACATGTTGCTCACATGGAGCAAAAAGACTTGTCTTGTCCAGAATAAGGCAAGAGGTAAGACCTCCCGCATAAATTTGGGTTTGCATTGCATAATGACACAAGATGAACATCAAAAGCCCGAAGAAACTGTCAGCAAAACATTGAAACATGTTGCTCACATGGAGCAAAAAGACCTGACGGACGAGCTCATGGCCCCAGCCATGAAAGAAGAAGAATATCTCTTTCCAAGAGGAAGATCCACACCAAGAAGATCTAAAGGAAGACATGGACACGAGAAGAGAAGCTGCCACAAGAAGACTGAAAGAAGAGATGGACGCGTGGAGAGAAGCTGCCACGACAAGAAGACTAAAGACAAGAGAAGATGTGAGGCTCCAAAGAGTGAGGAGCCATGTGAAAATCTCAGAGAGAGAGAGAGAGAGAGAGAGACCCCACAACCCAATGTAACCTGTCCCAACAAAGTAAAACCACCTCTGAGCCACCGATGATGTAGGCCACGTAGTAGATGTATGTGTGAGCACTTTAGTCAAGGTCGCAGGCAACTATAGTAAGCCTTAGACACATAGAGAGAGAGAGTGTTAAGGACTATGAGTTTAGGGACTCGAGGCACTGGTCGCAAGCTATCAAGTAAGAGAGAAACTTGATATAGGGTCCAGGTGTGCTAAGATAACTTGAGGGGAGGTGTGCTAGACACTAGTCGCGCAGACTATCAAGTAAGGAGGCAAACTTGGTATAGGGTCTAGGTGTACTAGGAGTATTCACTTGAGGGGAGGTGTTGACCTTACTGCTTCTACCATGGAAGTTGGCTTAGCATTTTTGACCAATGTATTCAGAGGTTCATTTAACTTGCGAATGAACTTGTCCAACAGCTTTTTCTCATCCAAGGGCGGAGCATACTTGAGAAGGAGGGAAAATGCCTTGTGATATTCCTCTATTATTCGGCTGCCCTGAGTCAGCTCCAAAAATTCATTCATCTTCTTTTCTACAAACCCTGGGGGATAAAATCTCTTCTGAAGATAGGCTTTTAAATCCTCCTAGGTCGGGTGTTCCTGTCAAATGATTAGTATCACAATGATTTCTCTAGGCTACTTGAGCTGTCTCAACAAGAGCCATCTTGCTCTTATCATTATACCTAGTCACATCAAATTATTCCTCCATTGCCTCTATTAATTTCTTAAGAGTTTCACCTAAATCTTCTTCTTCTCCTTTGAAAGGGCCTGGTTGGGCTATGGAGGGCCTTGCGAACATCAGAATTGAGCTCTTCCTCCTCTACTTGAGGATCAACATGTCTACCACGGTTAACACGATTCATGATCCTGACAATCACGTGATATGAGTAAAATTTCTCTAATCAGTTTAACCGAGGATACGTAAAGTATAAAAGGATTCTCTAAACAGAACGACCACTTTGTTATTGATCCAGATAATACAAGAAAAGTTCAAGTAGTATATACAACTTTTTCTATAACCTTAAAAAACTTTCCAATCCTCTTAGGATTCTCACATGACATGGGATAAAGATTTTATGTACAAGAAGCAGTATTCTCAGTTTAGTGATTGCTGCATAGAATTCACTGTTGGGTGATAAATCATGTACACCCTCGATACAGTAATGGTCTACAAGACTAGCAATCTCTAGTTCGTGGCATATTATTATATTTTGATTTAACATTTCTCTGTCTCCTCTATTGGAATTTCAACTATATAAGATCTTTGATCTTCACCCCACATTTGAGTCCACTGGGACCAAGGTTGGGTTACAAACAGTTCTTCTATGAGATCCTTACTGCTAAGGGTGCTATAATCTTACTTCTATGTATAAAACATTTAAGAAGCCTATACATACGGCACATAAGCCTAAAGTCCAGGGGTGTCAGATGATAAAGTATAATATTATGGGGAACCCCTAACTTCAATATAAGATCATTGCTAGGGAGATCTTCTCTCTCAACTTTTGGCGTTTACTGGAACAGGCATGGATCCTCCATCCATGAAACCACATATGCTGTCCTCGTTGCTCGACAAGATCAAGAAAATAGAGATTCTTTGCGAGTTGGTTTCTACTTGAATGGGTCCTAGCTGACGAAATGAGGTGCTCAAATGCGAATGCCATCATATCCTAACTTTGGGTCAAGTCAGGAATACCTAATAGATACGGGGTGTCTATCTATAAAACCCAATTTACTAACTATAAGTTTCCACCATGGAAATTAATATAACTGAAGTTCATCATGTGAAAGCCCTTAATTAGGTAAATGTTTTACCATTTAACCCTTACTTGCGTGATTATGGCCTTTTGGTTAGGTACGGGGTCTTGACATGATAACCACTACAAAGTCCCTATATTCTTCTCTCTTAACATTTTATAGGTCTGAAAAGGGATATTTTCAAGTTAGGCCATTTCTACTATGAATTTGAGAATTTTAAGGTCAAATTTGGAATCAGCACCATCACAAAACCCTAGTCTCCCATTTTCTTGAGACTCAAACGGGTACCCGGAACTACTTTAATCAATGATTTGAAGTTTATAAGCTGACGGTCCACCGTCCAAGATAAAAGGTCATCCAAATGTCTATTTGAGACACAGGAAGTACCCTCATGGTCACGGGACAGTGCCAGACATTTTTACAAAAATTATTCCCGATGACAGCGGCCGGACAACGCCGGGTGGTACTTAGAGAGGTTTGTTTTGACCGCCGCCCAACAAGGTGGTCATCCCATAGAAACACTCATTTATTATACTAAGACCCATTTCATATGATCATGATATTATCCCGAACTCTATCTATCTTCTAAATTACTAAGTATAAATCTCAAGAATTTCCAAAGAAGACAACCTTATGAGAATAATAAATAATAAATAGTATAAAATCTTATTTATTTTCTAATAAGTATAACAAAATCCTCTTTCTAGAAAAATATAGAGAACAATCTTTTTCTAAAGATAATGATAAATATATCTTTTTAATACCCATCCAATAATATAGGGGGAGTTCTATAAATGAATATTTTTACATACTCCATGTGATAAATATAAGTATGAAAATATAACATTATCTTTTATAGTTTAGGAATATTCATGATAAAATATACTCATAAATCCCCTTTTTCTATAAAATATTTATGCATACTCATGCTATAAATATATATATGCATAAAATATCATATAATATCTTCTTTTAACCCTTAAATATTCATATATGAACATGCATAAATATCTATACATAATATATTTACATAAAATGCATAAATCATATTCTAAATGATTAAACAAGGCCTTTCCATGCATATAAACATAGGAATGTATCTATCATTCTTCTTTTAGATATAAAAATCTATATGCACATAAAACTAAATATTAAGTGAGTCATTTCTTTTTATAGAATTATGGAACATCATCATGCATGACTTAGCCATGATCTTCTTGATTATTCATGCTTGGAAGATAATAAGAAGAAAAAGGAGATAGCCAATATGAAGGAAAACTCTTATTTACATCCTAATCTCATTCTACTCCCTTAAACAAGGACATAATTATGAGGATTATCATCCTTATAACTAAACCATCTATTAATCCTTAGAGAAACATGGCTTAGAGATTTAATCATGGATTAATATGCTTTCCAAACATAGAAGGGAGATCTTCATCATTTTATTAACATGTAGTTATGAGAGAAAATCTACTAAGATGTGGAGTAGAAGAGAAGATCAAATTTTTAGAGAGCTTCTAATCATGAAAAAAGAAAGTAAATAGTCATGGTTTAGGCATACCTATCATGATGAAAATAACCTTAAGCTTGAATGGAGTTTTTTAACCTGCAAGAAGATGAGGATGATCTTGGACTTGCAATAAGAGAGATTAGCCTCCAAGATGACGATTAGGCAAGAAACACAATGGTTTAAATAGACAAAACCAAGGTTTCTACCGAGGGAATAAAGGAGAGCGAGAAGGAGGAAGAAGAAATACACTAGAATCATTTTTAGACTAACTTTTTACAAAAGGGGAGGCTCTATCTACAGGGGAGATGGGGGGTTGCATGTGGATAGGAAGGATGTCATCTAATGTGACATCCAGATAGTTGGCTAAAAACCTAGTGTTTCATGTGTAGACCAGAAACATAGATGTCCATTATCACTTCATCAGAGAGAAGGTCTTAGCAGGAGATGATTGCATCCGTACTACAAAGGAGCAAGTGGCTAATATTTTCACCAAGGCCTTAGAAGCAGAGAAACTTCACAAATTTTGCAATATGCTTGGACTCTTGGAGATGGATTTGATATTGAGGGGGAGCATTGAGATGTCAAGATCAACACGAGTAGACACTCATGACCATTTCACATTTACACCACTAGTGTGTGTGGTAGCTAACACGACATATATTTGCCAGTTATTCTACAACTAGATTACACCTGCCTAGTCCAACCGAGTTATGGCATACTTATCTTACCGGCTCACCTATTTATTGTGTTCACATTATGGACCTCTTGTACATAGTACACTAGTACTTATGTTGGGCTTTCATATATCTTTTGGAGCATTCTTTTGAGAGTAATAAGAAGAATAATATTTCAACCTTCCATCTTTGTGTACGTGTTATCTATTCTTGTGTGAGTGTGTGTGTGCTTGCAAGCTCTCTCTACTCCCCCAATCTTTTCAAGCTAGACTATCACCTTCCCCTAAGCAATGTGGGCACAGTCACCGACATAGTAGCTAAGATGAAGAGGAGTATTAGATTAGTTATAGCTTATTTTGGCTATAATCCTCCATCCAAAGTGTTTTTGTAATCTACTTTTTCATGATGATCATCAGATTTTTTTTACATGTGTTTGGCCTAGCATCCAAAAGGATGTGTCATAATGGTGTAGGTCTTACATACAATGTCAACAATTGGGCAAGAGAGTGTTAAAGTATGAGCTCAGACATACATTCTTGTCTTTTGATGTTTTTAAAAGATGGGTATTGATGCAATGGGGCCTTTGTCCCCTAGAGGAAAGTGTTACATTCTTACTGTTGTGGATTATCTTTCAAAATGGGCGTGGAAGCTCAAGCTATGAAGCAGATTGAAGCCAAAGAAGTAGCTAAATTTGTGTATGAAGACATGTGTTGTAAGTTTAATGTGCCTTTGGAACTCTTGTCAGATAATGGACAAAGATTTAGAGGAGATCTCATGACCAATTAGGATGTACATATGTAAATATGATTTTAGTATATACAGAAATAGAGGAGCCAACAGGCAGCACCATGGAGGTGGTACAAAAATTGAAGTTACCACCTCAAAAAAGGGTGCATGAATGGAAAGGGACACATGTCATGTCATCGTTACCTACCAGTCATTAATGACCTCGTAAAGGGCGTAGGAACTCATGGCCGAATTTTGAAAGGGATTTGGGAGAATCATGAAGATGTCGAGTAGTTATGGTCATACCGAGGGAAGGTGTGCATCTTGGCAATGGCCGGCTATCTCTCCATTGAACGCCTAATTCAAAAATCAATGTGCAAAAAGTTCTTTCTACCTTGTGCTCTAAGCCATATTGTTTCTAAGATCTTCTTCCACCCTTGCCTTCTGTCTCTTAACCCCAGTGCAACCGACACCGAGAAAATGGTAGAATTTGACTTCCTCTCATCCACCTTATACAAGGTGGTTGGAGAAGATGGGGTTGAAGGAGTATGCAGAGCTGCCGTGGGAGGAGCGCCAACACAACTTCAAGCCCACACCACACGGAGTAACTGGAGCAGTTGCAGAAATCAAATATCATAACGCTCCTATCAAGTGAGAAAAGGGTACTCAACCCCCTTTATGTGGCTGAAATCTTCAGATTGCTAGCCAAAGGGGAAGCCGGCCGCCCAATGACGATGAATTAATCACAAGGAGTTTGGCCCACTAGAGGGCAAGGCTAAAGAATTCAAAATAACAAGCATACGACCGATAGAAGTAAATATGCTTTGTGGTGGAGATGATAAATCTCACACACAAGCCATATTTCATGTCAAGAAAAGCCTATAGGATGGTGAAAGCAGCCAAAGCAGGAACAAAAGTGGCTTGGCTGAGGTGCTTTACAATAATTGGAAGGATCAAATCAGGAAAATCAACTACCCAAACACTAGAACAAAGATTGGCCTATACTTGATGGCCTTATTCAACGTATAAGAAAGAGCTGAAAAGGAGAAGGAGAAGGGCCAAAAAGAAGTTGCAAAACAAGAAGAGGAGACAAAGCCCAGTGAGAAAGAAGCTAAGAAGTCCCAGGAACAAGTTTATGGACAAGGAAAGAAGCAGACAGCCTTCACGAAGAAAAGAATCTTGGAGTTTGGCAAAAAGAAGTAAAGAATGGTCAAGGATGGGAGTAGCGGGTCGATTGAAACAAAAAGCAGCAAAACAACTCAAGGACTTGGTCAACATTGGCAAGTCCATCCTATTGCACCCGGCTGGAGCAATAGCAAAATAGGAAGCAACAACAAGCATAAGCCTACAGTTGGAAACAAGTGTAGGCTGACCACCCTGCTACTATGAGTGATGTGAACTTTCCAAAGAACATTGACACAGACTGGGTGCAGACAGCTCGCAGCTATTTGCAATAATGTATAATTGATGGGGGATTAAAAGAGATGACAAAACTATAGGCTACAATAAAAGAAAAGGATGCAATCCAGATGGTGAAAAGCTAGTGTAGGAACCCCTGGGCGGAAATGAAGGAGGCCATGGGATGGAAGGAGAAGCACTTCATACAACTAGCAACAAGAGGATCTCGACAGGGCCACAGAGAGCTAGACTGCAACAGAGGGCCATATCAACAGAGGGCTAGGTCACCTTAATTAGAGAGGAGCATATCATGATCATAAAATCATGATCATAAAGGAGGTGCAGGCCAGGGCTAATAGAGATAGAATTGATTTGGTTAAGGTAGAAGCCAGGTTGGTTGTACTAGATGCCGATGAATTTTTGGGAGGTTTATGAACTTGAAGCCGAAAAGATGGAGCAATGGGAAGGACATGCCATCAAGGATCTAAAGGAGGTGTAGGGGGGATATTTAACGAAATTGACAGTGGTAATGCAAGCCCAACACTTCCTATAGACAAATGGTACCCTACCATTCATAAAACAAAAATCTGGAAGGAGGATCCGGACAGTCAAACCCAGCCTAGCTAATAGGACCGGAACCAGCAAGAGCCTTAGAAGCAGCAGCATCCACCTAAGAGGGCAAGGAGTCTGAAGCTAGTGGGGGAAGTACCACTAAGGAAAGATAGCCACAAAAGGAAAATGAGCAGCTAAAGAACAAAGTAGACGTTTGGAAAAGGAGATTCACACTCGTGAAAGGAGCCAGAAAGAAGATAGCCGCACCAACAGAGGGAGGAAGGGGAAGGAGCTTGTGATATACAAACGGTCATCAGTGGACCTCAACCATGACAATGAACTAAAAGATCATGGCCACAAGAAGAGATCATTTTCCCTTTCCATTTCAAGATGAAATTTTGAATGAGGTGGCTGGCCCCATGAATGATACCCTGTTTGTGATGGATACTTGTGATATTTTGATATCAAAATAGCAAATCAGGACCAAAGGAAGACCACATTCATCACCCCTCAGGGCTGTTTTGCTTATAGAGTCGTGCCATTTGGTCTTAAGAATTCACGTGCCACATTTCAATTGTTCATGAATTTTGTTTTCCAACCATTTTTTGGGTCATCCATATGAGTTTTCATAGATTATTTTGGTATATATATAGCAACAGGTCTTTACATTGACAAAAGATGGAGGAAGGCTTAAAAAGATTGTTTTGGCTTGGTGGACAGTTGAATACAGATAAATGCCCCATTGCCTAGACTAAGGTAAGGCTCTTGGGCCACTTGGCTTTTTCACAAGGTATTGAGGCTGATCCATCAAAAGTGCAAGATCTCTTTGAGATGGGGAAAGTACACTAGACCATGCCAACAGAAAAATACACACGCCAGAGAACACCAGATTGGGTCCCAACTGCCCCACAAGCGTGTGCCAAAAGCATCCCCGCTTGAGTATTTTTATAGATATTATTCCATCAAAAATAGGTTACATGGCTATTTTAGCCCAAGCTTACTCCACAAGCTTTCTTTTTACAAAAATAGCTCAAACACTAGAGCTTGTTCACACACTAAATGTAAATAATCAAAACTCTTCTAGCATATGTGCTAGGAATATAGTAATGACATGTACAAGCACGCATAAATAATTTGTACAAACATTTGGCACGTGGCCAACAAAAAATAACTCATAAAATAGCCTTATGCACATTCGCACATATAATAACCTTATGGACATTCCATTAGACTGATTTCTACACACATTAAGTTAAGCATTTTTTTAAATGATTATTATGCATCAAAAATATGATAAAATATATACATGTAACAGTCTTCTCGTTTGAGGAAACAACTGTCCTCAGTTGTGTAGAAGAAAATTCTACAACAACAACATCAGACTCGTTGCTATCGATGTCATAACATGCAAGGTAAACTCAAAGGTTCGGTACCAAAGAAAAGAGTTCCCAGGCCCCCTAGCCGGATGTTCATGCAAACTTAAAGCTAGTCACACCACTTACACACCCAATATGAAATTGCTTTCTTCACAAATTCAGCTATCTTTAAAACAATCATTTAATGAAGCCATAGTATCACTGATCATAATCCTCCAAAATATCTGGTTGAATCTTAATTTCCAATCATTCCTTCATTGGAGTATCTATGGCATCATTGGCAACCAGAACGCTCACCACCTGTCCACTCAAGGGCCTTTTCTATAGTTCCTAGCTCATAGTACCCGGCAATATATTCACTTAAATAAAATTCAAGATGGAATCTCCGTTGAAGATCAACAAGATCAACCAATAGATCCATATAAAAGAGCCATGGACTCATCCATTAAGGACCAACAAGGTCAATCAACTAGATCCATGCCCGATTTCAGAAAACAACTCTTACTCCTTGTTCCAATATCTTCCACGATGTAGGTGTGGGTATCTTCGGCGACCTAGAGCTCGGTCAACACCCTCTAGGATCCTTCGCAGGTCACCTAGCGCTTCACTCATAAACAGGTCACAAATACAGTTTCTATAATGAACTCTCGTCTTTCCACATTGTTCCACATCAATCCATATTACTTAATCCATGTCCAATTCATGTGTACCCATTCTCATCCGATCACATCATTTTCCATCTCATCACATCAGATTCATTCACATCACATATCATCCATTCACATCCCATATCATTCATTCACATTATAATTCACATGACATCACATCTCATTCATTCTCATCCCGATTCACATCACATTACATCTCATCCATTCACTCACATGGACATCACATCTTTTCACATCCACATCCTCATTCATTCTTCCACATTTGTACTTCCACATACACATCCATATCCACACTTCCACGTACACATTCACATCCACATCCATTCTTCACATATCCGCATTCATACATCCACATACACATCCGCATCTATACATCCACGTCCATTCTTCCACATACACATACACATTCATTCTTCCACATACACATCTATATTCATACTTCCACATACTCATCCACATCCACATCCACATACACATCTACATTCATTCTTCCACATACTCATCCACATCCATACATCCACATCCACATCCACATCCACATCCATACATCTACATCCATATCCACATACACATCCACATCCATACATCTACATCCATATCCACATACACACCACATCCATATATCCACATCCACATCCACATCCATACATCCATATCCATATCTACATCCATACATCTACATCCATATCCACATACACATCCACATCCACATCCATACATCCACATCCATATTCACATCCATACATCCACATCCACATCCATACATCCATATCCATATCCACATCCATACATCCATATCCATATCCACATCCATACACATCCCATACTCATCTTATCGCATCTGTTCTCATCCTATCACATCCCATACACATCTTATCACATCCCATTTATATATTATCACATCCCATACAAATCTTATCACATCCATTCACATGCTATTCCAATTTAATAGCTTTTTCTAGATTGATACCGATAATAGGACTTTTTCTAAATTTTTACCTATTTCTTGGCCTAATTAAAGATTCTTTTTCTGACAACTATTTCCATATTCCTTCTCAATTCCTCAATTGAATTATATTCAATATTCTTCTTTTGAATAAAAGAATTCATGGGATTTGTAGAAATCAATTCTACCCATATTTCCACTTTTGGTAAATAATCATAAATCCAATTATACTAAAAATTCCTCTTCTTCCCATTGAATTTCTTGGATCCCAATTACCATGGGAATTCTTCTTTTTGCATTTAATTATTTACATTCCAATGTCATGGGAATTTCTCTTTTTCCATCAATTATTTCTCATATTAAAATAAATTTATCTAAATTAAAATATCCATTATTTCGATATGCTAGAAATTTCTCTTTGCCTATCTAAATGATGGAATTCCAAATGTCATAAGAATTCCTCTTTTGACATTTAAGTATTTCTCATAGATAAATAAATTTATCTAAAAATTTATCTTTGAATTTAAATAAATTATCCCATAATTCCAATATACTAGGAATTTCTCTTTTCCCATCCAAATGATGGAATTCCAAATGTAATAGGAATTTCTCTTTTAACATTTAATTATTTCTCATAGATAAATAAAATTATCTAAAAGTTCATCTTTAAATTTAAATGAATTATCCAATAATTCCAATGTGATAGGAATTTCTCTTTTCCCATCCAATTGATGGAATTCCAAATGTAGTGGGAATTCCTCTTTTATCATTTAAACTTATCTATGCAAAAAGATAAATTTAACTAAATTTTCTCTTGAAAATTAAATAAAAATCTTCATTAATTCCTTTACACTAGGAATTACACTTTCGTTATTTAATTATTTGAATTCCAGTATGGTGGGAGTTCCTCTTTCATCATATAAATTTATCTATGCAAAAAGATAAATTTAACTAAAATCTTTCTTTAATTTTTATATAAAATATACATTATATTAGTATTCTAATTTTTTCTCTTCATTCTTTGGAATACATGTATTTCCATTATCATGGGGATTACTCTTTTAACATAAAAATAAATTACTAGAATTTCTCTTTTTCCTAATTTATTAATTAAGCAAAAACATAAAAATCAATTTCTCCATGATTTCAATGAGAATAATTCAATTAATCTAGGATGATAATTCCTAGAATATGGTAGGAAGTCCTCTTCTCATATTATGAATGAAAATAAATTTTTATGTGTTTATTTTATAGAAATTTTTCCATAGCTCCGCTACTATTATTGATAGTTCTCAATTTAACTGAAAGAATGAAGTTTAATATTATTGATATGATTAGAATGACCACTAATTGGATCATTATCCAATTATGGATTGATTCATAATTTCTCTATAAGAAATAAATATTATAAAAGCATTAAAAAACCATTATTTTGGCCTCCAATTAGACAAGCATAGAAATTACTTTTGGATTAGAGAAATGCTTCATGAGAAGCTTCATTTGGATTGAGAAAAGGTCACAGGAATGACCTTTCTTTGGGGGGAGAGAGGGAAATGCTTAAAAACCATTAAAATTAAGCATAAATGAAAATTCATGTGTTTCTTTATTACAATTCATAAAAGAACTTCAATAGTAATCAAAATCCATTAAAATTAAAGCTTCTCAATCTTGAGAGGGGTTGAGAAGAGAAGCATTTAGAGTTTTAATTAAAAAAAAGATAATAATCCACACTTTACCTTCTAATTTACCTGATTCTTTGATCACAGTAGAGGCTCCCAACCAATCAATCGGTTTGGTATATTGTAGGAGTCACCAAGGAAGATTGAAGAGAGAGAGAAGCTCCAATCTCTTCAATTTTGTAGAGGTTTTTAGAGGATAATAGAAAATATCATTATTTCAGCATAATACTGGCATAGTATAGTTCTCATATTTTTTTACAAAGGGCTAAGGATCTATTTATAAGTGAGGGAGGTCTCTAACCAAGTCCAACTAATTTCTAAAATTTTCTAGATTCAGTTTGGTTGAATTTGGACAAGATTTGGACCTAGTTTGGTTCCCTTTTGATTTGGTTTGATCCAAGAGAGAGAGGAGAGATAAAAATATCACAATACTTCTGAGTTTAAAACTCCACCACACATGTGAAATAGGCACCTCCTTGAAGGGTCCCCTTTTCCTTACACGTGTCAAAAATGAATCATTATACCCAAAATATCTCATTTTTTTAGTAATACTCAGTTTTTTACTAATAAACCTTGTACTCAATCAACTCTTCATCTTATGTGGACATTTACTCATTTTTGGGTATTTTTCTTTTATAAATTGGATTTATCTCCTCCCCACACTTGGATTGATTCTATTGGCCCATAGGAACCTTAATTGGACCATAATCTAAAAATTTATGAAAATCTAGATCCTTAGGCTAAGGTCCTTTATACCCATTTCTAATTAATTCCAATTGCACATTGGAAAGTTCTTTTTGAATTTCTGTTTCAGGGGAAACCATTTTAGACACTAGGAGGATTTTTACATCAAAAAATATCTCAATTTTAGACTACCTCCCTCTAGACATTTTCTCTCTCTAGGTCAAAACAGGATAAAACAGAATCTTTCTTTTATTTCAGAGGGGGAAATAATTACAATATCAGAAGGGGAGGTTCTTACACCTATACACCTCAAAAGCTGGCACATCAATTGCATAAACCACTTGTTACACTTCGACCATGTGCAGTTGTCTAACATAGTCCACTTGTTTCACTTCAACCGTGTATAGTTGTCTAGCATAGTCCACTTGTTTCACCTCAACCATGTGCAGTTGTCTAGCATAGTCCACTTGTTTCCCTTTGCCCACAATACAGCTATATCAAGCATGGCACTACTTGTTACACCTCAACAACTTACACCCATCAAGTATGGTCTCAAGCTATGCCAATAACACTAGGTAACCAATATTTAATGTGGATCACCCATGACACTAATTTCACTAGGATGGCACACCAATGCCGAGGCATCCCCGTACAACTAAAGGGTGGATAGTATGTAACATCCCCCCTGCTTGGATATAAGCAACTAATCTGAGTTGCGTGTTTGCTTAGCAAAGGAGATCAATTGTTGTATAATATATAAAGTCAAGTATCTAATCTAATTAAAATAAAAGACATTGTATCAAGGACTTCTATGTGTAATAAATTTTAGTGTCCCATACCACCAAAAATTATCCCACATAGATCTAGAGATAAGTATGCATCGCAATACTTCACATAGGATTAATCTTGTGTCCCATACCACGAGACTAATTCATAGTGAAAATTTCATTAATTATAGTTCAATATTGAAGGGCCAATTCCTCCAAGAAGTTCTACTTTTGATGCATAATAACTCTCCTTGAATTTTACAAAAAATCTCAAATAAAATTTATTGTAGAGATAATCAAATGAATATGTTACCCTAAGAGTCGGAGTAGTCATCGTGGGGTAGTCTTGTTCTTCTTCATCATCGATCACATCGAGTCCAAGTGAAATAAAGTTAAATAATAAATATTAAATAAAACTTGACGATGTAAGAGTAAGAAGGTCTTACCTTGATATATTGTTGGCTAAAATGAAAATGTTAAGAAATAGAGAATTTAGAACAATTTGTGTATAACTGAAAAAAAAATCATTCGGTAAAGATGAGGACTTATCATGTGTAAGTCAAGATAATGACTATCGAAAACTTAACATGGCTCCATGGTAGAGATCATTGGTATAACCTATACATCATGCTTACACCACACATAATAATATGCCTACCCTCATGTACAAATTCA
Source organism: Cibotium barometz (assembly GCF_041138505.1). Lineage (NCBI taxonomy): Eukaryota > Viridiplantae > Streptophyta > Polypodiopsida > Cyatheales > Cibotiaceae > Cibotium > Cibotium barometz. The sequence continues at coordinate 33,327,049 of NC_141083.1, forward strand.
AGACTATTATCTTCATAATTACGACATAAACTGCTTAATAAATAATCAAACAACCTAGAATATCATTGGCCTTAATCTGAAAATTTGCTCTAGTCACGAGCCCACGGATAGCTATTGGTACATCTAAAGTCATTACGTCAAACGTCTAAATGATGAGAGTATAAAAATAATTCTTTCTTTCTCTTCTTCTTCTTCTCCTTTTCTCTCTTCCCTCTCCTCTTTCTCTTCTTCTTCTCTTCTTCTTTTTCTTCTCTCTCCTCTTCTTTCTCCTTTTTCTCTCCTCTTTTTTTTCTCTCCTCTTTTTCCTCTTCTTCTTCTTTTTCTTTCTTCTCTCTCTTCTTCTTCCTTTTCTTACACCTCACCTAGTATTGCCACGCAGCATTCACTCAATCCCACATAGCATCTTCGAAGCCTCGCGCAAAAGGTATAAGAAGGAAACTTTGTGCTCTTTTTCTTGTCTCTTCAAGAGACATGTGTGTGTATGGGTGCCATTGTCGTTGCCATCCGACGGTCTACATGTCATCGCCAGTCAGTGGTGTCCATTGTCGGGCATGTTGTGCCATCAGTGGTGCTCGATGTTTGCTTGTTCACTAGTGTGTCAAATACCGGTTGCATATTGGCATCGACGGTGTTGCTGTTTGCATGTTCGTCGGTGTGTCAGACTAGTACACCGCCGCCCGACCAGTTTCGCTCGATGGGACATGTGCCTACGAATCCTGCTACTAGTGTGGCGTTCCTGCGAGGTGGTTCCTTGGTCTTCATTCCTACACTGCTTTTTTGCACCTTCACATAGAGGACCAACAGGTCCTAGGCCGTCTGAGTGCCCCAAACACACATCTTTTTGACAGAGCATACCCTGGGCTCTAATACCACTGAAACAAGAAAACAAGAAAGTACATGGGACCTTGGGAAGCATGCCAACAGAAACATACACACGCGAGAGAATACCAAATTGGATCGCACCTGCCCCCCACAAGCGTGTGCCATACCAAATTGCGTCGCGCCTGCCCCCCACAAGTGTGTGCCAAAAGCATCCCCGCTTGAGTATTTTTTAAGATTTTATTCCCTCAAAAATATGTTACATGGATATTTTAGTCCAAGCTTGCTCTACAAGCTTTTTTTTAACAAAAATAGCTCAAAACACTAGAGCTTGTTCACACACTAAGTGTAAATAATCAAAACTCTTTCAGCATATGTGCTAGGAATATAGCAATGCCATGTACAAGTATGCATAAATAATTTGTACAAACATTTGGCACATGGCCAACAAAAATAACTCATAAAATAACCTTGTGCACATTCGCACATTCCATTAAGTTGATTTCTGCACACATTAAATCAAGCATATTTTTCTATGATTATTATGCATAAAAAATATGATAAAATATATACGTGTAACACTCTTAGCACTCCCATCTCCATCTAATGCACAGCACCAGGTCACATTTCTTCAAAAAGTCAGGTACCTTGTGAGATTTATTCACTTGCTTGCACAAACAGTTTCACCATTGCAAAGACTCACTCAGGAGAGTACTTTCACATGGGATAATGACAGTGATGAAATATTTAATGAGGTAGGAGTCATGCCTATTTATTTGCCACTCATCATGCCACCCTAGTTGAATTTGGTTTTCTATATTTGTCCAAGTGTTGGCTCTCACGCTGTTGGTGTAGTAAAAGGATCCAAAGATAGCTTTTATGCATCTAGTTTACTTTGCAAGAGCAAGGTGATGACAGAGGCTGAGAGAGGAGTTCTCCACATGTTGATCAAATGATGTTGTCTCTCATGTTACAGTCAGGAAGTTCAGGTCTTACCGTTTGTCTAAACCCTTTGTTGTTTTAACAATTGAGAACACATTTCCTTATGTGGTTCAACACATGAATATTTCACCAAATATTACAAAGTGTATCTTGGAATTGCAAGAGTTTGAGTACACCTTTTTGGTGGAGGATAGTACTCAAGCAAGCTTAGCGAATGTGTTAACATACCCCTATCATGAGAAGAAGGTGTCCCAAAAAGCAAGGAAGGAGACATAATATCTAAAGGTAGAGGAAACTTTTACTAATGCATTCAAATTGTATTTTGATGGAGCTTACATGAGGAAGACTGACTCTGCAAGAGTAGGGTTCATCATTCTAAGCCCCGAGTAAGAGGTGGTCCTTCAAGAAGGTAAAATTCTATTTGATGTCCATTCAAACAATAAAGCAAAGTATGCCACCCTTAAGATGGGATTATAAGCTTATTTAGGATAGAAAATTACAAGGTTGGTTTTATAAAGGAGATGCCGTGCTGCTAGTAAAACAGATCTAGGGTGTTTGGGCATATAAGAATTCTAACCTCTTAAGTTGGTTGAGGCAAATCAAAAGCCTAATGTAGGAATTTGAAATGATTAAAATTGAGCATATGTTTAGAAGCAAAAATAGGGGTGCATATGCATTAGCAAATCAATGGCTTGACGTGATGATTGGAGCAACAAAATTCCAAGAACCCAAGTTTCAAGGCCTAGAACACTTGAAAGAGGTCATCCACTTCTTGCTTCCAGGAGAACCCCTAGGAAATCTCACTAAGGTGCAAAAACACAAGTTAGTTCAGAAAGCTCTGTCTTATTAGTTGATTGGGGAAGACTTGTATCACAAAGGGAAGGATTTAGTGATGAGAAGGGTTTCATCATCCGATGAGATTTGTCACATTCTCCAATCTTGCCATGATGGAGTATGTAAACCATTTTCCAGAGGAAATCACAAGCAGAAAGATTTTAATGGCAGGATACACTTGGCCTAGCCTACACATGGATGTTCAACATTGGTGTAGGGCTTGTAAAGCTTGCCAGCTTCTTGCAGGGGATAAGCGCCTCACTTATGAGCCATGAAATCCTATTTTCTCTTTTGTTCCATTTGAGAAATGGGGAATTGATGCCATTGGTCCCCTCGCAAGAACCCAATCAGGAAAAGTTTACATTATTGTGGTTGTTGTGATTACATGACCAAATGGATAGAAGCAGTTAGCACTAGGAGAATAACAACTGAAGATGTTGGTAAGTTCATGTTTAGTAATATTTTTTGTGTAGGTTTGGAACACTCTTGGAGCTAGTATCAAGTCATGGACCAGGATTCAGGGTAGATGTTCTTCAAGAACTTCTAGATAGACTGAAGATCAAAACATAGGTATTCCACCCCCTATTATCCTTAATGTAATGGTTTGGTGGACAAAATTAATAGGGTTTTGTGCAAGATAACTACCAAGTAGGTGGAGAACACACCGAAAGTAGCAGCCTTATGGGCTTACAAAATGTCATTCAAAGCAGCCATGCAATTTACACCTTTCCATCTAGTGTATGGCCACTGTATGGCCAAGAGGCCCTATTGCCTTTAGAAGTAGAGATTCCAAGCCTCAGAGTTTTGGTAAGAAGCCAATTTGAGCTGCATGAGAAGTTTAAGGAGCGCCTACTAGACCTACATAGGCTTGAGTTTGATAGAGATCAAGCAATTAACTTTTACATGGAGCAGGTCGCCAAAAAGATAGACAAATTCAATGAAGCCCTCAAGGAAAAAGGTTTGAAGGAAGGTATGCTTGTCTTGAGGTATGATAGTAGATTGGATAAGAGGTTTGATGTCAAATGTTTTCAAAGTACACAAAACTAGGGTCAAGGCTGGAGGTTAAAGCCATACTTCCAAACGGTTGACTTCATGGAGGGAGAGAATTCTTCCTCGACCATGGCAGCATCATTAGCAAGCTAGAGACATGAATGCCTCTAGCTTAAGGGGAGGGCTAATGATCCGAGGTTTTCACACCCACTACTTGGGCATCTAATTCCATCCAAAATCCTCGCATGTCCTTGTACATAGTAGCTTGTGTCTTCATTTTTCTCTTTATTACTGCACTTGGATGCCCTAATGGTTGTTTGGGGTTTCAGTTCATTATCTATGTCATTGCCTTATGGGGTAGACGGGTATTTATTTTCTCTAATTGCTTTCCCCTATAAGCGGTGAGTATATAGCTAGGATCATATCTTTTCTTTTCCCTTTTACTGGATGGCCCACTGACTCTTACATATGTTAGAGATTCCTACTACTTTCATATATATGAATATGTATATATATAGGCATATAGGGTGAGTTATTTCTAGTGCGGGTCCCCGCACTTAAATTCTCTTTGACTTCTACTTGGCTCACCTCTTGGACGCACTGTACTTCATATATATATATATATATATATATTGGAAGCCTTGACTCCCCCTCTTGGAATCGTTTTTTTCCTCCACCCTCTTATAGAGGGGGTGGTGGCTAATATAAAAGCAAAAAAAAAATTAAAATTTTCAAAAGGGTGTGGCACCCTTTAGCTAGACGCCAATGTCCTCCCCGCCCCCCGCCGCCCCCTCCCCCCCCTCTTGGCCGCGTCGTAGGCTATCAGGCTGCGTGGAGTATGCAAAGGGGAGGACCCCATCACCACCTTACGGGATCTCCTCTCGGCTGCGCAACACGGCATCTCATTACCCCCGGCTCTGAGGCAACAACAACCATCACCCCCCTCCTCTCTTGCTTCTCACGGCAGCAGTGGGCCGCCACACAACCATGGAGGAGGCCGCCAACCATGTGGCCCCCTCCTCTTCTATGTGCAAGCGAGGGCCACCTTGTGGCCATGCGGCACAGAGGAGAGAGATACCATGCTACCTCTTTCCCGTCACTCCTCTCTCTATTATCATTTACCTTCTCGGTGAGACAGCAATCTTTTCTCTCTCCCATGGCCACCGTGAAGCAAACACCCACAAAAAAACATATATGTATATATATTTACATAAATGCATATATATATATATATATATATATATATATATATAATATAAAAGTCATCTTTTATATCATGGAAAAAATATATTGAGGGATGGTGGCAAAAGATGATCACCCATGAATGCATGCCCATAAATTCTATAGCATATGTGCATATGTAGATACGTGTTAACTATGCTAAGAGTGACATTATTCTCATACAATACATAGTTGTGTATATATATGAGCTATGATGCATACTACCTCTATGCATTTGAGGCATCCATCCACCCATGCATAAAATGGTGATGTGCTCGAGTGCACGGTTAGGTCATGGGGTGAATGAATACTCTCCACCAGTTGTCTTGGGATAAATCTTCTTTTGTCTCTAAGGATGATAGATGGGATTTAGTGTGTAGCTTGCTTAATGGAGGCTGATTTATCTGTTGTTTGATGGTTGACTATGGGGTTGGAAAGATGTAATGTAAAGTTTCTCTTTTTTTATAATATATATATATATATATATTATTGGTCCCAAAAAAAACAAGTGAAGCAGCACCACAACCACGGACCAGGAGTCTCTTCCATTCGGAAGCTCTTGGCAGTGAAGATGGCATAGTATCCTCACATCGATTTTCCCCCTCTTAAGAGCCTTGTAAACCCACCCGTATAAATTTCATGTCTAGCCAATTATATGCCTATGGCATTACCTTTGTAAATAGCATTTCACTCCTCTATAGCTTCTTCCTCACCACCCTTAGCTCGATCATGAGGGATTTGGATGGGGGAACTTATATTCATCCTAAAAGTCCACTTCCATGGCCCCCGTCATAACTTCCCCAAACCATGGTTACTAGAGTTCAACCCAATCCTTAACCCATGGCTTCATGGAGCTATAAATCCCCCCCCCCTCTTTCCCTCTCAAAGAGACCCCATATCCCATAATCTCAACAAAGCCACATCCCTCTTACCCAATACAATCCCTAGCACACCTAAGTATCCACTACTCTTTTGAACTTTGCACCTCATGGAGCATCCATCAATTATGGATTCATCAAATGGTTCGGTATTAGGATGTGAATAATAATACCATGAAAGTCTTGCATCTAGCACCAATGTTTTTTATCATTCCATGCACTCTTATCCTTATTCTCTCCCATCCTCTTCCCCCTATAATAACCTTTATACATGAGGAATCCTTTTAAATAAGATCAATCCTTTCCTCTTCGTGACTCTCATATGTTCTTAGCATTTTTTTTCCCTTTGTTGGGAGAGTTTTAGGTTATGTATTAGAGTTGATGTCATTTGGAGTTAGGTCCCATCTTATTGCTCATTTATTCTCGTTATGAATAATCGCATCCTTGTCGTATAGGTGTCCTAGCTGTTGAAATATACAAGTGAATAAGGTATGTGCGGGAACAAGCCCTTGGCAAGAGGTTGTAAAAGAGAATCTGTAAATGTGCGAGAAGCTATGAAAAGGTGAGAAGTGTCTACTGGGAGAGAATAAAGGGTAGCATGAGGAGATTTAGGAGGTGTGGAGATATTCTGGGAGAGGTGGAGAGAATCAAGCAAAAGAGGTGGAGTGAATCAAGGAGAAATCAGTGGGATTGGATGCTTGGATGTAAACTCTATAAATTGAGGCATTGGCCTAATGAGAATTTGCTGGTTTTTGATTATCCATGACTACATTAAGCTATTAGTTAATTGCTCACTAATCACATCTTATTTATCGTCTAATCTCTTTGTTAATGATGTTGATTCTAGCATTTGATCTACCATAGCTCATCACATTGCTATAAATTTAACATGGTATTAGAGCCTAGCCTAGAATCCATCAATCTTATGAGCTCATTATCTTGCTAATCACTTAGCTAATTAGAATTAGTAGATAATTAAGTTTTTAATCTCTTTTTTAAGTAGTCTCTGCACCCCCAGCTAGTGGAGGAGCTCTCTCTCCCTTCACACATAAAATTGGCCCAAACCACTTTAGCCACACATAGCTACAAGCCTTGTGCTTCAGCCCATTTAGAGAAACAAGCAAACCGCCAACGCAAGCTGCTGAAAATCGCGAATCTGCAAGCGTCTTTTTTTTGAGAAAAAAATGAGATCTTGTCTACACCAGATGGAATGGTTTTAATTCCTCTTGGCCCTAGGGGTTTTCAAGGGTGCTCTACAAGCTGGTGAAGACAGATTTTGATTTGATCAAGTCTACATTGAGATCCAAGCTCTTCATCAAATCTGCAGACTTTGGTAAAACAGAGATTAAGCATTCAATGTTTGGTCAAATCTTGTGTTTCTTTGCTTAATCCTCTACTAGACTAATTGATATTGATGGACTTGAAAGGATTTGAGCTCATTTGATCTAAGACCTCAGATCTAGACTCCCTGCATACTCTGTTTTTTGCACACAAAATAGAGGATTAATTTGATCAGTGTGATTAATCAACACTAATCACTATATTTTGGTGCAATTGAGCGTTCAAATTAACCCTTAGGTATCTGATACAGATCCCTATAACTTCAGATTGCAATTCGGAGATGGTTTGATACTCCAACCATTCAGTACAAATTTGTTACCCTTGATTTAAGGTAATTTCTGGTAAAATTATGCTGATAAATTTGTGGTAATCATCATCTTGCATTTAACCCACACACAAATTCAAGTTATTCACAGCTAGAGTTGCATTTGGGAATGTGCATAAGAATGAATGCTATATGCATTATGTATTGGGCACACATGGATGATTACATCATTGTAAAAATGGGATGAGACACTGCCCTTATCCAGAATAAGGCAAGAGGTAAGACCTCCCGCATAGATTTGGGTTTGCATTGCATAATGACACAAGATAAACATCAAAAGCCCAAAAGAACTGTCAACAATACATTAAAACATGCTCACATGGAGCAAGAACTGACGGACATGGAGCAAGAACATGCTCACATGGAGCAAGAACTGACGGACAAGCTCGTGGCCCTAGCCATGAAAGAAGAAGAACATCTCTTTCCAAGAGGAGTATCAACACGGAGAAGAAGAGCTAGAGGAAGCATTGAAGGAAGACATGGATGCGTAAAGAGAAGCTGCCACAACAAGAAGACTGAAAGAAGAGGAAGACATGGATGCATGAAGAGAAGCTGCCACGACAAGAAGACTGAAGACAAGAGAAGATGTGAGGCTCCAAGAAGTGAGGAGCCATGTGAAAATCTCTAAGAGAGAGAGAGAGAGAGAGAAACCCCACAACCCAATACCTACCCCAATAGAGTAAAACCACCTCTGAGCCACCGATGATGTAGGCCATGTGGTAGATGTATGTGTGAGCACTTTAGTCAAGGTCACGTGCAGCACTTGTAGTAGCCTTGGACACATAGAGAGAGAGTGTGTCAAGGACTATGAGTTTAGGGACTTGAGGCATTGGTCGCGGACTATCAAGTAAGAAGGAAACTTGGTATAGGGTCCAGGTGTGCTAGGATTATTCACTTGAGGGGAGGTGTGCTAGGCACTGGTCATGGACTATCAAGTAAGAGGGAAACTTGGTATAGGGTCCAGGTGTGCTAGGAGTATTCATTTGAGGGGAGGTGTTGAAATATACAAGTGAATAGGGTATGTGCGAGAGCAAGCCCTTTTGGCAAGAGGCTGTAAAAGAGAATCTGTAAATGTGAGAGAAGCTATGAAAAGGTGAGAAGTATCTACTGGGAGAGAATAAAGGGTAGCATGAGGAGACTTAGGAGGTGTGGAGATATTCTGGGAGAGGTGGAGAGAATCAAGCAAAAGAGGTGGAGTGAATCAAGGAGAAATTAGTGGGATTGGATGCTTGGATGTAAACTCTATAAATTGAGGCATTGGCCTAATAAAAATTTGTTGGTTTTTTATTATCCATGCCTACATTAAGCTATCAGTTAATTTCTCACTAATTACGTCTTAATTATCATCTAATCTCTTTATTAATGATGTTGATTCTAGCATTTGATCCACCATAGCTCATCACATTGCTACAAATTTAAACTTGCCCACCTTCATTTGACTAGGTGGTGTCCCCTTTTTTCGTGGTTGCTTCTAGTAGCCCTTAGTGAGTCAGGAAGGTGGCTGGGTGTAGAGGCCGTCCCGTCCATTTTTCCCGCTCAACATATGTTGACGATCATGTGAGTAGACTATTCTTAGCATGATCTCAAATTCTTGATACGGTCTCAAAGCATAGGCCTAGATTGATGTGTGATTATTTTAGAGTATTTGTTTATCATAGTTTGTGTATATAGAAGAAAAATGGCACACTCAAAGGAGGCAACATCAAATTGAAGATTGTTGCATGGATGAAAAGAATGTTGCAAAGAAAGTCATCAATTTCAAGAAGTTGCTATTGAAAATAACATTATTGGTATGATTGTAATTTGTGATTATTTTGGTTGCAAATATTTAATTTTTTGTTGCCCATGCTGATGGGACACATAAGTGCTTACAAAGAAGCGAGTATTGTTGCAAGAAAAGTTGTTAGTATGTACTCACAAGAAGGTTGAACATGTGTGGTGTTTTCTTTCATGAGGAAGCACATGGTGTTGCATGATAGGGTGCACAAGGGAAAGCTTGGATAGCAAGCTTGTATGAGAGATATAGTCTCTCCAACTAGCAAGAAGAAGCCAAAGAATGGATGGCTAGTGGTCTTGGATTAGGATAAAAGTGAATCTCTAAAGCCTCAAGAGAATAGGTGAGAAAGCTTTGGCAAGCTCAAAGATGGAGCTTTAAGGGAGTGCAATCTAGAGCCTACAAGTAAATATTGAGCCAAAGGTATGTATGCATGTTTTGCATTTGGAAACAATGTTAGCTCTTGAATGGGGTGTAGGTTATGGTTAGAAGGAGGATACAACAATAGAGTAATAAATTCTCAAGCAAGAAGATCAAGCAATGAGCAGAGTCAAATGTGCAAAGAAGAGAGTGGGCAGTAAGCAGGCTATTACAAGAAGAGTGCAACTCACAAAAAATCAAAGTGAAGGTGATTGGGAGTTGGCCGAAGAGGCAAAGCATAAACAAACTCGACAGAGCACATGGTGGCATAGAGAAAGTTGCAGTGGAAAGATCTCTAGGTGAGGCCATAGCCGGGGCCCAGCAAGTAGCACGAGGCATGGCGCCAAAACCAAGAGAACTAAGGGTGGCCATCAAGCAAGCCCAAGCTCACAGCCGCCCACAAAACAAATAGTGGGCATTGTTTGCTTGGGAATGTTGCTGTTGGCGGGAGCAGAGCAAGAACACAGGTTGTGGAGAGAGAGACTTAGCAAGAACCAGTAGGTTGTGGAGAGATGAGACTTAGGACCTTGGTTGCTTCAGAGAAGAGGAGGCGCACAGCCCTTATGAGAAGTAACTAAGAGATGAGGAGAGCAAATCAGTCCCAATAGTGCAATGTGAACAGCTTGCGATGGATCATGGGAATAGATCTCTGGATGATAGACATAGAGAGATTGATGAAGAGAAGAGGAGGGCATGTTCAAAGAGAGACGACCAGTCATTCAGCAGCGTCTCAAAAGCGTTAAAGATAAAGCTATTATGTTTGAACGGTTGGGTCTCATTTTTGCGAGGACCCGGTTCAATGCTATCGAGTTGAGTAACGGGGGTACTGTATTGTGAGCTGATATATATATATCTTCTTACAAACACAAAAATCCCTTGTGAAGACACATGTAAACCTTCTTCACACGTAGTTTATGAAAAATCATGTGTTGGTTACATTAATGTAAAGATGCCTAAGTGGAGGGAGATATTCTCTTAGTGGTCATCACCAAGAACCACAATGCTTGTTCATTTGGGATTTTTAATGTTATATATTTTTATCTCTCCTTAGTCTTGAAAGATGGAGAAACATCGGCTTGGAGAAAAAGCCGTGGATGTTGATCTTTGTGACCATGCGCTAGCCTCGCATTATGCATAAAAAGGTTGTATGCTCTCACCCTAGTTATGAGGGTCCTCTGCCCGAGACTTGGGAGCTCAAAAGGAATGTCATTTAGTGTGTGTGAGTATGTGAAAGCGATGGGTGTTGCATGTGTTGGGTTCCCTGCCGAATAGGTTAGGTGTTCAAAAATCGTTGGATGGGTACTCTACCCAAGCTAAGTTTGTGCTCGAAAGGAATTGAGTGTCTAGGTGGCTAGACACATGCACACACACATGTGAAACTAGGAGTTGGTCTAGTTTCGGTAAACACTCCAATTTAGCATTGAGGGGTAGTGTTTAAAAATGGATTCACCAACAAGGCAATGCAAAATTGGAAGTGAGAGTTAATTGATCAAAAGGTATTTGTGTTATGTAATTTTAAAAAAGTTAAAAGTGGTCAAAGATTCTAGAGTTAAAAAAAGGGAATCAAGTTAAAATAGGAGAGTGAAAAAGGTGTGAGCCACACATGGAGTGTAAGGTAGTCAAAAGATAAATATGCCACATGGCATGACACATATAAAGGAAGTGGGCTAGAGACTATCATGTCATGTCATAGAACTGAGCATGTGTTAACATCACAAACAACTGCTTACTTCTATCTTCAGCCTGCTTGCTTGAAGATGCACAGTTACCTACCTTTCTACAACTTTCCATTTTTTATGTCATTCTGCTTATTATAGCAATCCTTTGTTATATGACATTGTTAGGAGAAATTGGCAAACCCCAAAATCATGTACAAGAGTGGTCAAGGCTCATACCCTTTGCCTTGGTACACTCATTGGTCATGTGTTTTTGTTTTTATTTTCTGCCCTTATAAAGAAATCTTAGACTAGCTAGCAATAAGTCTATGTACAACTAGTTGAGTGTTGAATTTTTGGTATGCATTTTCATCATATGTACAAATATAGCATATGCTTGTTGTGTGTGTAACCGTGGGCTCAAGAAATGATGACAACACGTGTGATGACTCTCATGACATGACATTTTACTCAAAATCTCATGATCATGGTGGTACACTATAGTGATAGACCCTTGCTAGCATGCAGTATGGTGGTTAAGTTAAAGCTCTTCCCATGAAGGACTCATCAAAGAGCATTGCTTAGGCTGCATAGCGCATCTTCCTTTGCATCATCTGAAATGTCTTGTGACACCCAATGCAAACCTGGGGAATAGCCTTCCTGCGATATTTTTTTACCAATGTCTTTTAGTTTCGTATAGATATTTTTGCCTTGGGGATGACTGTCATCCCCGACAATAAACGACTGTACATTTCCACTTGCATCAGTCCACCAACAACGTCCTGGCATCTTCCATGCACTATTTTCCATTCTCATAGCTTCAACCTTGTCCGCTTCCTCTCGCATGCCAGCAGCTGCATATATATTACTCATGCAGTTATATGCTGCAGCATCCTTTTCATCCAATTGTACTGCATGTTCAAAGGCCAATCTTCCAAGCTTCACATTTCCCCATTTTCGACAAGCACCCAACAGAGCAGACCAAAGAGGAAGACAATCAGAAGGTGGCATCTTCTCAATCACTCCAATTGCCTTGTCGAAGTGCCCTGCACGGCTGAAAAGATCAACCATGCAAGTGTGGTGCTCTAGAGTTGGGATGATGCAATGGACTGTGCTCATAGTCTCAAAGTACATTTGCCCCTCATCCACTAGACCTGTGTGACTGCACGCGGTAAGCAAAACAACAAACGTGACCAGATCTGGCTCTATACCTTCTTCTATCATTTTGTTGAATGAGTAAAAAACAGTTTCAACATTTCCAAGCTGGGCATATCCTGCGATTAGTGCATTCCAGGAGACTACATTCCGAACTGGAAGCTCGTCAAATATTTCTTGCGCTTTTGCAAGTGCACCACATTTGGCATACATATCCACCAATGCAGTGCCAAGCACAATATCTTTTTCCAATAAGCCCTGCCTGACGACCTCAGCATGTACCTCTTTGCCCTTCTCAACTGCTCCTATGCTGCCACAGGCTTTCAAGATGCAAATAAAGGTGACTGCATTTGGGGAGAAACCCTCCTCTCGCATCCGTCCAAAGCAGTTCAGAGCCTCATCACCATGCCCATGTTCGGCATATGCTGCGACTAGCGCGTTCCAGGAGACTACATCCCGAACTGGAAGCTCGTCAAATACTTCTTGCGCTTTTGCAAGTGCACCACATTTGGCATACATATCCACCAATGCAGTACCAAGCACAATATCTTTTTCGAATAAGCCCTGCCTGACAACCTCAGCGTGTACCTCTTTGCCGTTCTCAGCTGCTCCTATGCTGCCGCAGGCTTTCAAGATGTAAATAAAGGTGACTGGATTTGGGGAGAGACCCTCCTCTCGCATCCGTCCAAAGCAGTTCAGAGCCTCATCACCATGCCCGTGTTCGGCATATCCTGCAACTAGCGCATTCCAGGAGACTACATCCCAAACTGGAAGCTCGTCAAACACTTCTTGCGCTTTTGCAAGTGCACCACATTTGGCATACATATCCACCAACGCAGTGCCAAGCACAATCTCTTTTTCCAATAAGCCCTGCCTGACAACCTCAGCATGTACCTCTTTGCCCTTTTCAACTGCTCCTATGCTGCCACAGGCTTTCAACATGCAAGTAAAGGTAACTGCATCTGGGGCGAGACCCTCCTGTTGCATCCGTCCAAAGCAGTTCAGAGCCTCAACACCATGGCCATGTTCGGCGTATCCTGCGACTAGCGCATTCCAGGAGACTACATCTCGAACTGGAAGCTCGTCAAATACTTCTTGAGCTTTTGCAAGTGCACCACATTTGGCATACATATCCACCAACGCAGTGCCAAGCACAATATCTTTTTCCAATAAACCCTGCCTTACAACCTCAGCATGTACCTCTTTGCCCTTCTCAGCTGCTCCTATGCTACCACAGGCTTTCAAGATGCAAATAAAAGTGACTGCATTTGGAGAGAGACCCTCCTCTCGCATCTGTCCAAAGCAGTTCAGAGCCTCATCACTATGCCCATGTTTGGCATATCCTGCAATTAGGGCATTCCAGGAGACCACACTGCGAACTGGAAGCTCGTCAAACACTTCATGCGCTTTTGCAAGTGCACCACATTTGGCGTACATATCCACCAACGCAGTGCCAAGCACAATATCTTTTTTCAATAAGCCCTGCCTGACAACCTCAGCATGTATCTCTTCACCCTTCTCAGCTGCTCCTATGCTGCCACAGGCTTTCAAGATGCAAATAAAGGTGACTGCATCCGGGGAGAGGCCCTCCTCTTGCATCCGTCCAAAGCAGTTCAGAGCCTCATCACCATGCCCGTGTTGGGCATATCCTGCGATCAGGGCACTCCAGGAGATTACATCCCGAACTGGAAGCTCATCAAACACTTCTTGTGCTTTTGCAAGTGCACCACATTTGGCATACATATTGAGTAGGGCAGTGCCTACATAAATGTTCTTTTCAAGCAACCCCCTTTTGAGAATATCAGCATGTATTCTGCTGCCTTTGCACAGGTCTTTTTGCTTGGCACAAGCCTTTAGTAAGGCTACAAGAGCAGTATCCTCTTGAAACTCCCGGTGGTTGCTGTTGCTATCTCCTTGTCGTGCTTTGTGGTGGATTTCCTTGGCCTTCGTCATCCGCTTAGTCACACAGAACTCTCGTTGCAGTCCTCTTCTTCTGAGCTCCTCTTGGACCCAGGATGGATTGTACCACCCGTCCATCCACAGCGACTCCTTTGTCATTTTATGTTTGAAGTCTGGGGATCTTGGGCTTCTCTGTGATGCAAAACAATAACTCAGGAAAGCCAATAGGTTTTCGTGTACTCTCATGTAATTGTAAAACAGTGCTTACCTTGCTGGTTCGATTGTCCCACCATTGGGAGGGATTCCTGAAGTACTCCTTCCATAAGAAGTCCATGTCTCTGCATGCCATAGGGAGGGAACCAAGACGAAGTCCTTTTCGATTGTTAAGTGGTGAGCTCTCCAGAGTGGAACGCCAGGAAAATGCACCAAAAAACTTCACTTTTCCGAGGTCTTATTTCATCACTTTTAATTAATTTGCACGATGATGTTTTGATACCCCTATGTGATATGCCTCCCCCTAAACATTTTTTTAATTTCTATGGAATATGCCCTTTTTAAAACGACGGCCCCAAGGCTAAGCCTAAAAGGTTTATAAAATAGGCTCCCCTAAAATATTTTTTTTATTAATTTTTATGGAATATGCCCTTTTTAATACGAGGGCCCCCAAGGCTATGGCTAAAATGTTTATAAGGCTAAATGGGAGGATTTTACATGTGTGAAATTTTTGGGACAGTGTGTATGCATGGGACTGGGTGGCAATTAAGAGGGTGCATGGGGTGGCTCGGTCATGGGCATGCTCTGCTCTTTTCTTCATGCGTGCTGGTCCTTTCGTTCTAGGTACGTCTCGCTCCTACGTTGCATGGGGCGGCTCGGTCGTGGTGGGTGTCCTTTGCTCCTTTCTTCATGTGTGCTGGTCCTTTCGTTCTAGGTGCACCTCCTCTGCTCTGCTGAGGGGAGATGCGGGCATCCTATGCACCTCCTCTAATGCGTGTTGCGTGGGGCAGCTTGGTCGTGGGTGTCTCCTGTTGTGCACCTCCTCTGCTACTAAGGTGAGATGCAATCGCTCCTTTCTTCCTACGTGTTGCTCAGAGCGTGTTGCTCAGAGCATCCGCGTGTTGAGTCGTCTATGATGTTCTGTTTGCTGGTTTGATTTGATGAGAACCTTGATTAGTTATTATTTAGTTGTTAATTAATGCTTGTTTAGTTTAATTTGTTTAGTTGTTGTTTAGTTGCTGGTTCAATTTAATGAGAACCCTGCTAATCTTGTTTAATGCTTAATTAATGTAAGGTTTATAAGGCTAAATGGGTGTTAGGTACAATTTAGCATGTGTGAAATTTTTGGGGCAGTGTCCATGCATGGGGGCTGGGGTGGTAATTAAGGGGGTGTTGCTTTTCTTCATGCAGGGGTGCTCGCTCCTACGTTGCATGGGCGTCCTCTACTCCTTTCTTCATGCGTGCTGGTCTTTTCATTCTAGGGGGGGCCTCGGTCATGGGCGTCTCCTGTGCACCTTCTCTGCTGGCTGAGGTGAGATGTGGGTCGCTCCTTTCTTCCTGCGTGTTGCTCAAATCGTCTGCGTATGTGGTGGTCTGTGATAGTCCCTGATTAGTTGTTGATGTGGTGGTCTGCGATGGTCTCTGATTAGTTGTTGCTGGTTGAATTTGTTTAATTGCTAATTAATGCTTATTTTGATGAGAACCCTGATTTGATTAGAATGCGACTAATCTTGATTAAGCTTGTTCTTTTTATAGATTAATCTTAATTATTCTTTCTTGTTCTTGTAATTTATGTACGTTGGCCTCGTGAGGGCGCATATGGCTTAGGTAGTGTCGTGGGTGCAATGCGATGTTGGTTAGGGTAATAAAAGGGCACCTGTGTGGGGGCTCTGGGCTTGGAAACTCACTGTTGGGTCGTAGGCTCTGTGTTGTGGGCTGGGGTTGGGCTAGGTCTGTTTGACTATCATAGGCTCTGTGTTGTGGGGCTGGGTCTATTTGACTATCATAGGCTCTGTGTTGTGGGGTTGGGTTGGGTTGGGGTTGGGTTGGATTGGCTCTGTGTTGTGTACCATGGCACCTCGCTGTCCTCAAGGGCTTACAGACATCACAAATGTAGGTAAAGACGGGAAAGTCTTGGAGGCTATTGCATCCACGGATGTCCGTGACAAAGGCAAGGGCGTGGGGCAGATTCAACAAAACCTCGTATTCTCACACCCCTTGAAGGAATAAAGTGGTTAGAAATCTACATATGGTGAAGATGAGGGCAAGGTCTGTAGGTTCTGACCCTAGCGTTAACAATACCACCAAATGCAAAAAAGCGCTGCTCGTTAGGTTGACCAAGCTGCTTGAGGTTTCTGTGACTATCGGTGTTGGGAGTGGTGACATATATATTGCATTCTAGGAACCACTAGAAGACTTTGTCCGATCTGAATGTATTAGTGGTTTGTTTGCTCTTGAGAAGGGTGGAATATTGAATCATATCCACTTCCAAATTAAAATAATGGCAGTTTCCTTGATCTCTGTAGGCAACCTTATCAAAAAAAAAAATTGCATGGGATGTATCAAAACCAAATGGGGGCATTGTTATGTGCAAGGGTTTAAAAACAAGTTCGCTTGCACACATTCGAAGGCATGTTGGGTTATTGCATGAAAGATATGTTTAAACCTCATTTTAAGTTTTTTTGTCACAATGTAATGGCAGAAGAAATTACAAAGGGGCAGGAGCAATATGCATTGTATGGGACTGGAGATTTAAAGAACAAAGTCTCTATGTCCCGAGTGAATGTATTTGACCAAGCATATGTCGCCATGGATAACTTGCATGGGAGCTATTTTCATGTGACTTTCAAGAAAGAAATGGATCATATGTATATGGCTTGGGGCAACATTGGAGTTAACACTTTTGTGCATGCTATGCACGGGGAAGTACTACCCCTCTGCCCACTGGCTGATCTCCCTAAAATTGGAAATGGGATGGACAAAAAAAGAGCGGCCGCAGCATGGAAAGTGATGAAGATACTGCATCTCACTCAACTGATCAAATGATGAAGATACTGCATCTCACTCAACTGATCAAGTGATGAAGATACTGCATCTCACTCAACTGATTGATGTTGATCAAATTTTCTTTTTGGATTCTCCTCGTTATTTACAGGTATTATCTGGATGTGGATGCTGGCAATGAAGTAAATGAAGAAGATGATGGGAAGCCCGGTTCGAGAAGCAATCCCATCAATCTTGAAAGTGACAAAGATGTGTTGTTTTGTGGAGAGGGTGGTTCCTTGTTTGAAGAAGGGGAATCATGGATCTTTTCTATATGGCTCCGACTATGTGCCTTTGTTCTATGCTTGCAAGACAACCAAAGACGCTATTTTCATGTGACTTTCAAGAAAGAAATTGTTTGATGCAATGTAAATAGTACTTCAGCCTTGTACATACCCGAAGCAATAATTTTGATGAATATATGCAATAACTTTTCGAAAAATGTCTATCTTTTCAATTTTTGTGCAAGAGAGAATTTTTTTTGCAAACCATTGAATTTAAAATATTTATTGCAAACCATTGAAACCAAGGTCTAAACCTACCAAAAAAAATACTAAGGTAAGAACCTTAGTAAATTAATGTTAAAAAAATTCCCACCTTTAATTAATGCAATTTTTTTTAAGTGAATAGGTATGCGAAATTTTTGTGTAGGGATCCTTGTACCTAGATCACCCATTAAGAGCCGTAAAGAACTCCACACATCACGAAACCTTACATTACTTCAAACTCAACCTCTGAAGTATGCAACGTTGCCTAATCATGACGGTTCCCTCAAACATGCTAATGTGCTTGTAAGCTAAAGTGAAAACAGTTGCTGTACAGGCTTCGTCCTCATAGTTGGGTGAAAGAACATGCCTTGTGATAGAAATCCTAGATGGCGATACTAGACTTAGTTATCCTCACTAAGCATTGCTAGGAACAGTGACAACACTTCAACTAGCCGGAATGGTTATAAAACTAACTGACGGATCCTCATATAAACCATTAGGGATGTACACGATTCAAACATCAACATCAACTAGCTTAGCTTTGAAACATACCTTTATCGTGATGGATTTTCAAAGACCTAGAACATTTGATGCAATTCTTGGTCATCCATTCAAGCGTGACACATGTTTCATCATGATTGGGACACAAATAGAATCTACTTAGAAACAATAAGGACTTCACTATGGGAATCAACCTCAACACATGGAAGTCTCAACCTATGGGTAGATTGCTTTTCGATGGCGAGTCTCAGACTACGAAGAGAACTAGCATCTTTGTTGGCATTGCCCTAATGAATAAATATCAAACTTGTAACAAAGTCCTTGAGGAGGATGAGCTTAAGGAACATGCCCATGACCCTTGTTTTTATTTAAATAGCACGGCATGGTGTAAATATAGGGTACCATAGATACCAGAACGGCAACCTACTTGCTTCACTCTACTTTACTATGAGTGTTGTGCCCACTAACATAAAGCAAGACCATGTACCTTCAATGCTGGTTTGGGTTCCAAACTCAAGGGATTCACAAGCCATAACTTATGGTGTATGTACATACATACATACATACACATTCATACATACACACATGTATACATAACATATATGTATATGTATATATGTATGTATGCATGTATGTATACATATATATGTATATATGTATACACTAGCTTTGGAAACCATTGCTTCATATCTTGAATGTATGACCTTTTGGTGTATCTACCTTGACTCCTTGATGTAAGGTAATGGCAGTAGCTCTTGTTAACCCTAGGAATAGGTTAACAAACACACCATGCAAGCACACTTGTAGATGATTCGTACCGCTTTTTCACCTGCAAGTAAGGGACCCTATTACTACTCCAACAATCACACCTAGCAAGATCTATTGAGTAAGGCCAGATGCACATGCCTTGGCCTCTCCTGTAGTACAAGATTTTGGGGTTTAATAATTTCTCTTAACACCAAACTTTCACACTACACTTATAATTTTCCATGGGCATGGATAACCTATTTTCTAGGCTTTGGCCCCTTCCACATTCACTTAATCGCGTGGCCTTGGGCCCAAAATGGACATGAGGCCCTTTTTAATGTTGTCACGTATACATACATACTGATAGCCGTTTTTTCGACTATCCACATTACCACAGGGAGCTACCTCGGCCAAGCAAAATAACATAAACTCTTTATTATAAATACCTTTTCATTGTAAATAGGCGTGTGTGCGTTAGGGACTTTACCCATATCTTTTATATATTTTTATAATATTAAAAAAAAGTTTTTGCTAGCTACTTATCAAAAATAAATAAAATTATTACGGCCTATTTTGTGTAAATATTTCATTTCATATAAGGGCCTAAATATGGGGGTCTCTATTTTCTCTAATTATGTAAATACTTCATTAGGTGTGTGTATTACAAAATCTAAGTATATTTTATTTGTTTATTATTATTATTATTATTATTTCTTCATAATACTTTTGGACCATCATTGTACATATGCTTCAACTTCACCATGTATAAGTAAATCCTATGCCCTCACATTTCTACCCACACCGTGTACCTAAATTACTTTTTCCCTTAGACTATTTCATCTTTTATTCTCTCATCTACCCTAAAATAATGAGGGTCTCCCTCCCTTTTGACTTCCATAGTTTAGTATTTTTTAAATATATTTTTTACTATTAAATATTTTATATATATTTTATTTTATATATTTTCATTAAATAGTTTTTTATATATCAATTATTTTTGTATATTTCATTCACAATTAGATCTCTTTGTTTATTTTATTTTCCTATCATAATAACCATATTATCATGATATGTTGACTAGTTAAAGTACTAGCTTGTTTTTTTTCTTATTATATCTTTAAAAAATGAAAAAAAATCTCCTCCATGCAAGTTTCTACATACACTTGAGTCTCTAAGGTCAGGATATGATGTATTGGGGGCTCACTCCTGGAGCTATCAAGAAATTCCACCAATGGGAACCCACACAAAGATTTTGAAAATTCAAAAAATACATGATTCTGCTGAATTTTGTGCACCTGCCTTCACTCCAAATTTGGACTGGTCATCAAGAGATAGAAGTTAGCTCGTGAGCTCAGGAATATGCTCAAATTTTTTGAGAATTTGTGGAGCTAATGGCGGTGAGATATAAATTTTTTATTGGACCCCAGTTTGCCCACTTTTTGACAAGGTACACCTAGTCTCTTCTCACCTCCCTTACACATTCATCACCTACACACTTACTCGTTCCTTTCTCACTCCATCAAACCTGCAAAGTTCATGTCCTCTCTCACCCTCTCCACCTTTGCCCTCTCCTTCCATCTCCATTTGCTTTCATATCTACTCTACACCCATAACTCATCTCCATTTCTCTCCCTACTACTCCCATATTACTAAATTATTTTCCCAATCTCAAAAAATACATAAAATTCAGCATGAATGTATCATATTAACCTCTGCAAATATAGGGTTTTCATTTACAAAAACCCCCATGTTCCTCACCTCAATTAACTTTTGTGCATCGACTGCAAGAAAGAGACCGGCGATTAACTTAAAGATCTACACATGGAAGAGTCCAAGCTTCTTTGAGCTTTCAACCACACAAAGGATCTTTCCAAATCTTTACTCCTCTCACTCAACCTCTACGCCCTTTTCACCCATTTGTACATTGTACTACTAACCTTACATAGTGATTACTAACTACTAACCACTAAACATATGTAAATAAGCACCCACTCTACTACTTTTTGAGTAGGCATTACTACAAGTTATTTGCTCGAACCTCTACATCACACTCTCCTCTCATCTTCAATAATTCTCTCATCTTGATCCCACATCCATGTGACAAGGGATAAGAAGAGGCCCACTCTCATTCCAAAATAAAAAATCCATAATCTATGATTTCTCATAATAAAATTGATTAGGCTTAATCCTAATTGGGGCTTCTCAAAACCTATAAATAGAGCCCCTCCATTCCTTGTGGAGAGGGGGATTACACACATTGTACACCACTCCCAACTCTAGTGTGTAAGGAGATAGTGAACTTGTGAGCTCTCTCTATACATCAATACCTTTGATTGCATAGAGAAGCTTGAAGCTAGTTATGTCATTGTGAGGGCTTGAGTGATGCCATACTCCCTATCATAATTGTATCTTGCCCTTGTTGCATAAATAAGATTAGTAGTTTGGGTGCAATTGTGTACAAGTCTTGGACTCCTACATCTCCAAAGTTGATTTAGCAAAGCGGTCCGATGTTTGATTTAAGGTAAATTCAATCCTTGTATTTTGTGGTGTGATTTTATGCTTGGCAGCTTGAGGGCCTGTTTTTGATTTGTTACCTTTCAATCCATGGTAAGAGGGTCGTATGGTGAGAGGGCTCCCGTAACCTTAAGACCTTAAGACCATGTGTATACCGACAATAAAATCAATCCATGGTAAGAGGGTCGTATGGTGAGAGGGCTCCCGTAACCTTAAGACCTTAAGACCATGTGTATACCGACAATAAAATCAAGCTTATATTGTCTCTCTAAGTTCTTCTCCAAGTTTGGTGTGTATCTATTTGTGTTATGCTAGTCTCCTCCACACACAATATCATATGTTATGAGTGTTTGTTGAGGGTGTGTGTGCCTTTTGATTGATGTATATGGTTAGCTTGTATTGATTGGCTGCAAGGAAAGATCTTTGGTGTCCTAGTTCACACACATAACTAGGTGGTGCCCCTTTTCTTGTTGAGTGTGTGGTTTTGGGCTTCTTATGTTTGTGTTGCGTTGTGCCCCAAGCCCATTGAGCAACACGGGAGCCTTGAGGAGTGCTTAGAGGCCGCTCTTCTTGTTGCCCGCCCCGGACTGCCTCAATTTTGGTGCCCCCACTGAGGAACGAGCAGTTTTTGAATGGGTATTTAAGGTACATCGATCTCTTTAACACATAAATTTCCTTGTGTGCTTGTTGGGTATCTGATTCATATTTTAAGAAGGAAAGTTGGTACTTTTGTGTGATCTTTCATGAATAATCCACCTTCTCCTAATCCTCTTGGGATTCAATTCAACCAGTTTTCATTGGGTGTGCTCCATTAGAGTGAATGTTTGCATTGATAGAAAAATTTTCTACAACGCATGGTGCTTCTTTTTGGTCCACAAAGACTAAGAGAGGTTTTAGCATCACCTAATCCTGTCATACTTCCCATCGTAGATTACACCATTTCCTTTGATGTGCATATTTTCATCTTGTTTTAGCTTAGTTTTATGAATCAAGAAGACTTATACCGTAGGCTAATTTCTTATGCTAGGCAAGAAATACACATAGTTACTGGTAGTAAGTTGCAATTTCAGCATGTCATTCGTCGTATGTTTGGACCTAGGCAAGTAGCAGCCATTAATGCCTCAGTTAATCCATTTATTTTTCCTTTGATTCGTTATTATGACATAAGCTTTGACGTCTACATTTTCATTCTACTTTGAAAATAAAAAAAAGAGTGAGAGAGAAAGAGATTGAAAGAAGACCTTTGTGCAATCATATTTGTGGTTCTTTTCCTTAAGCATGGATACCACTAGGTAAATGAGTGGCTACCCCTTATTCTTTGGAGAGCCCGGTGAGGATGCCGAGTTGTTCTTATCAAACTTTAGAATGGCACTCCACATAAAGAGAGTGGTAGGAGACCAAGAGTGCTTAGACATGTTTGAGTTGGTCCTACGAAGAGATGCTTCCACTTGGTTTCAATCTCTACCTGCACATGCACGAGTAGATTACAAGGGGGTCATACAACTTTTTAGAGACAATTACTTCACTCCTTTAAACACACAAAAGCTATGGCAAGAAATAGTTGCTCATAAGCAAAAGGATCTAGAGGACTACTTGAGTTATAAGCAAGAATTCTTACGTCTTTGGACTCTTTGGTTGCGTAGTCTTCCTAACCCTGGAGATGGTGCAGAATTCTTGAAGAAGGAGAGATTTATTGCAGGGATGTACCCATCACTAAAATTGCAAGTAGAGTCAGGAGAGCCCATAACATTTGCTGTTGCTAAGGCTAGGGCTACCAAGAAACTCCGAAAGATGAGGTGTATGCTAGGGGGGGGCTTTATCTTTGATGATTCAAAGTCTAGGGAAGAGGTACAGTCTTGCACTCGTAGAGAATTGAGGTCACAGTCAAGGTGATAGAAAAGTTAAATGAGTCTTTAAATAACTTGTCTATCCACTTTGCACAAGCTGTGGAACAGAAGGGCCAAGCCAAAAGGGTTGAAGAACGAGAGCCACGACCTAGGCGACTCTTGCAATGTTGGAATTGCAGAGAGTCAGGGCATGGGATGTATAATTGTCCTTGGCCTCGCGGGGAGCCAGGGAAGCCTAACATGAATTATCCAGTGATGAATGCAGGTGAAGGCACTAGTCAACAACAACCGATGCTTTTGCAAAGGCCCAATGCAACAAGACCACCTCCACGAGGAGTGGAAGGAATGCCGCCCTTGCTGGACCCAAATATACATGTGGTACAGGTAACAAAGGCCAAGGAGGTAGACATTGAAGCAAATGGTATCAAACGAGGACGTGGAAAAGAGAAGGAAAAGGAGGGTGTGGCATCACAAAGTGACCATGGACGAGGAAAGAAAGTGAAGGAAAATAAGGAAGTCAAGAGGAGACGACATCGTATAAACCTCCAAGATTTTCCCCTTGGACATGGTATGGCTCCATACAACCTTTTGGAAGACATGAGAGGTAAGGGTCCTGATATCTCGTGGCCTCAATTTCTAGCCTTATGTCCACAAGTTAGGATAGAATTAACAAAGGCCATGAGCACTAGGAGAAAAACAAAAGAGAATGTGCCTGTTGTAAAAATTTCATAAGCCGAGATGGAAGAGGACATTACACCTATTTTAGATTGCTACATCAAGGGAAGGCTAGTTAAGAAGGGTCTAGTATATGGGAGTGCACAAATTTACATTATGACAAAGGACCTTATGCAAAGACTAGGCATGCATGTTCATGAAACACCTGAAATTAAGGTGAAAATGGCAAACAATAGCAAAGCAAAGTGTCTTGGGATTTGTAAGAATATTTCTGTGGAAGGTTTATCAGAGGAAGGAGAGGAGTTTAAATGTGTACTAAGGAAATTTCCTAGGTTTTTTGCTAAAGATTACACAGATGTGCGTGGCGTAGAGGCCATTCAACACAAGAGGGAAAGATTAGTGAAAGGATTAATCTTTGATAAATTTTTAATCACTTTTTTACATAATTCATTAAGACGAATGAGAATTTCAGGAGTAGATGTCCATGAGTTGTCAAATTGTCCATTTTGGGAGTCATTTATGAAGGGTGTAAGGAGGTGTCATAAAAAGGTTGACTTTTTTGATTCCCACTTACCTTTTTAGGAAAATGCCCATATCTACTTAATTTAAAATTCAAAAAATATCTCCCCCAAACAAGGAAATTCAAATTCCCCACTAGACCCCAATCAAAAATCAAAAAATAAAAAAAATGGTTCATGCGTGAACCATTTTCCACACTCACACCTTAAGTGGTTTACGGCATGAACCACTTAAGATATGAACCCTTTTTTTTTTTGTGCACGTGGGGATTGTTTCACGACATGAATCACTTACTGGTTCATGCTGTAAACCACTTAGGACATGAATCGATTTTGGATTTTTTTTTTGGCGTGAACCAGTAAGTATTTCACATCATGAAACAGTCCCAACGTGCAAAAAAAAATTGAAAATCGGTTCATGTCCTAAGTGGTTCACGGCATGAACCAGTAAGTATTTCACGTCGTGAAACAGTCCCCATGCGTTAATTTTTTTTTAAAAAAATCAAAATTTGGTTCACGACGTGAACCAGTAAGTGTTTCATGTCGTGAAATAGTCCCGCACGTGAAAGAAAAAATGAAAATCGGTTTACGTCCTAAGTGGTTCACGGCGTGAACCAGTAAGTGTTTCATGTCGTGAAACAGTCCCCGTACACAAAAAATAAATAAATTCATGAAGTCCGGTTCACGGCGTGAAACACTAAGTATCTCGCGGCGTGAAAGAGTCCAAAAAAAAATTAAATTTGATAAAATCCGTGAAGTCCCGCCGTGAACTGCACCCTGCTAGTTCACGACGTGAAAGGGGACTCTGGAAAACACCCGTGTTTGGAGGCTCGTATCTCCTAAACTATGAATCCGATGAAGGCTCTAGTGCTCACATCAAAAAGTTGACATTGAGCTTTTCAAATTTGGTCTTGGTTGTCCGAAGTCAAAATCGATCGTTTTGGCCTTTGACCAACAGCCTCAAAATTCGACCCGAAAATTGAGGCAAAAAACCAACCCGAAACGTACTAAAAATCGTAAAAAAAAGAGTGAAAATGACTTCGAACCATATTCGGGCTACGTTTTGAGGGTCTAAACAACAAAATCACGAATGACTCAGAGAGACAAAGTTTTAGTACTCCAAAAATACTACAACTCTCATATAGAGTTTTTCCAAATTCTTTTTGGAACACCCTAAAAAGCGTGTTGCGAAACAAGAAAAAATTTCCTGGAAAAAAATTTCATCTTGGATGGAAAATAGGTTTAAGGACCTCCTCTTCCATCTGGAAAGTTAGTAGCATGCACTTTTTTCAGAAAAATATCCCTAAGAGGTCGTTCACATGCGTGTAATGTCTAAACTAATTAGGACAAACGAACACTCGGTTGACCCAACGAAGAGTACGCCAGGCCTCCTAAGGTTGTAACGGGCTGTGAGAAAATATAAAAAGTAAAAAAAAACATGTGCTTGCTCATTAAGGAGTAATTAGGCAATGAAACATCGCAACGATAGAAAGATTGTGTGGACTGACACCCTCACTGAACCAAATGGCTGATATCTTCGAGCCATTGAGATCTATGCCCCAAATGCACCTCCCAATACCATTTGCCATGCCAACAATCAGTGTTATCGGGTTTTGCAACCCCTGTCCTTTACCTAGCATTTCCATAATTCCTATAGGTACGAACTCTTTCCAACCCTTGGATGCCCACACCTTGGAGATACTAACTAGTCTAGGAAGGGGGGTAGCCCAAGGACTCAGTGAGTCCGTACCATCAAGAGCACTCACATAACGGCGTCAATGACATACAAAAATACTTCCGTATAGATGTTTAAGCAATCAATCTAACATAATCAAAGCATCAAGATTAGGCTACACTTAAGCAATCAATCTAACATGATCAAAGCATCAAGATTAGGCTACACTTAAGCATAAAAATGTAACTTATGCAAAGAATCTAACATGCAAAGTGCTATCACACAAGCCTCAACTACACATCATTTCATGCACAAGCTTCATCACATGCACTCTACAATTCACAAATCAGATTTTAGCATCAAAACATCATTAAGAAATCTAGATTAGGAAGTGTGTAGACCATAACCTCATATCATTGGAAATGTAGAGAATAGAGAGTACAAGATTGAAGCAAGAATGGAGATGGAGAGCCTTGGGAGAGCACATGAGAAGGAGCTATCGAGCAAGCTCTCTCTATGAGACTCTCAACCAAATGACCAAAGAGTCCCCCTTAGCTCTCAAATGAGCCACCTTTTATACAAAAACTCTAGAACTCCCAAAAGTTTCCATGTGGGATTATTGTCAAGCCCTCTCCCACATCCATCTACAACTTGGAATTCTTTAAAAGAGCCCTAAGTGTCTTTTTTGTTGCATCCTTGCATTGATCTTCATTTGTCATGCAACACTCCCCCCTTCCTATTTTGCGCATGTCCTCGAGCGCGGTAGGAGCACGAGCTGCAAAAAACAATGGATACAAGTAAAGCCTTTTATTGAAAAAAAGAAAAGAAAAAAACCAGCAATGATAATTTCATACGTGAGCATACAAGTGCAAGGCTGATTAAAGTTTAAAGAGTACTAAAATAGGTGAGTAAAGACTAGTCAAAGTGAGACTTAAGTGGTAGATAGTGCTATGCAAAGGCAAGTGTGCTTGTACACCGCCGGTTATGACTGCAGTCTCAATGTCCTACAAGTAATTAAGTTATTCCTAAGTGGCAAACCTACTCCTAAATATGAGCAAAGGTGATTGGAACTCTTTTTTTTTTTTTGGGTGTGTGTGTAGAAGGTGATAAAGATTAAGGTTCCATCCCAAAGAGACCCAAGCAATGGCCAAGAGACCTCCACCAAGAGAATCTAAAGACCGCTAAGTATCTCAAGGGCGACAGACCCTTTTTATTTCTTTTATGACATAAGGAGTACCTCATGAAGATGAGGGCATCGGTCTCGAGGGTCCATAATGTACCCCAGAGTCCTACCAACATCTATCAAGGCGATAGATTCCTTGAAGGTCTTCTTCTGAAGTTTTTTAGACGTCCGTGTTCACCCCATAGAAACCAAGGCATTAGCCCCAAGGTGCTAAGACAACCCCAAGTCCTACCAAGCATTCCTCATGGCTGTAGACACGTCATGTCTCAATTCACTTTGTATATTTTTTTAAGGGTATATTTTCATAATTTTTTTTAAAAATTAATCCTAGCACCTAGCTCATACCTAAGAGGTAGCTACCACTAGGGATAACTAATATACCTTGAAAGCATAAGAACTTGGCATACTCCCTTGGTATATATCCTACACTGTCTTTAGATAGAAATATCTTTTACTAAGTCTTCTAAGAATCTAGAATTCACTCACCATATTTTAATAACTAATCAAAAACTTAAACCAGCCAACATTGTGTGAACATGCAAACCATATATCCAAAAGATAAAAGCACATAAAGAACAAAAGATTAAGATTTGAATACACCTGTTGTAGTGCCCGTTGATGTTGTTCGTTTGCATTGATGCATTGCTATTTTGTGCAGATTGCTCTCCTTGGTCTTTGTAGGCGTAGCATGTCTCCCCCCTTCTTAATTTGTGTGCACGGTAGGTGGACTATAGGGGCGTGTTTGATGCTCTTGTTAAGCTGAGATCTCTGCAAAATGGTTATTAACAAACAAGAAAAGAAAAGAAAAGAATAAAATTTGCTATTGGTGCCAATCACCGCGAATATAGCCGAGGGGAAAAACCCAATGGGAGAAAAGTGCCCTGGCTTGTCGATCTTATTGTGGAGTCACTGAGCTTACCCTTGCACTGGTGGTGGATCCGTGTCCTTGTCTGCTGGAAAGATGGTATCAATTTCCTCAGGATGCAGAGACAACCCCTCACAAAAACCGGCCTCTAGAGAAGGTGGTAGAGGAAGGAGTGCTTCCTCACTAAAATATGGCATTGGTTCTATGGGAAGGTTAAGGAGACAATTTCGATTTTGGAACTGCGCAATATAGGTACTCATATTGATCCAACATGTTGAGGCTTGGGGAAGGAGGGCTTGCAAGATCGGTGGTTGCAAGTCATTTAAACTTGCATCCCTCCATTGTTGTGCTTGAACCTCCTCAGGTAATCTACGTTGATTTGGTCCTCTCTCTGGTATTCTCACATTAAGAAGATTATGGCGTTGGGGTGTAATACCCACAATTTGCTTCATTAAGCCCGTGCCATATCGTCTAAAGTAAGAGCGGCATATCCAACAAATATGTGAATCTTCTCCTAATACGAGCCGTGCACACTCTTGACAATGTGGAAATGGGTGATGCTGTTGATAGAATAACGTGACAAAGTGATGCCCACAGCAATTTTCACCTAAGGGAGCGTAGAAGTACCTAGAATGAGTTTGAAATGGAGGAGCACTATAACCCCCGCGATGATCAGGTCGAGTACTATCAGGGTCAATGCATGGTGGACATGTATCTCGCCAAATATCCATCAGGAGTTATCTGGACGTAGAACACTGAAATTTAGATCACTCATATCCATCATTACAATTCCAATCAAAAACCAGATTATCTCAAAAAGAACACATCTTCTAAAGGCATAAGGAACTACATTATTCAAACATTGATCTACCAAAGAGCTTCAATTGTAGTGTTAATGCCTTATCTTTGGTTTTAGGTATATCCTTTTTAAGAGGTGGGAATTTTAGCAATTGTCTTGGAATTTGAGCAAGATAAGAGGATTTAGGCATTGAAATGCTAGAATCTATGCTCAAATGAGACTCATTTGGACTTGTCTTAGGTACACATGTTGATGGTGGAATTGTGTAACAAGGAGAAATTGGGACAATCAGTGTTTCAATACATGTTTTAGGAAGATCAACACAAGTAGATTTGTAGGTGCTATCATAGCCACCTATCCTATCTTGAAGAGTTTGTGTTGATTTCTTTTGCACCCACTGATATGGAAAATCAAGGGTGGCTTTTGGAATCTTTCTGAAACACTCTTTTACCCCTAGCAAAACATGGCATTTTGGAAGCCAAATTGCTGTTGCACCCTCATAATAGCCTTGTGCTTTAAGAACATGTTTTGGGACCCATCGAGTAACAATCCGAGGTTTAGGCTTGGAAATGATGTGCTTTTTAGGAGACTTGGCAACTAGACTAGATGGTACAATTTTGTACGCATCTTTGGGTAGCCAAATTGATAATTCCTTCTTGCCTGGCCTTCTTTGAGCAGCAACTAGAGTAGTTGGAACATGCCAGCCATGGCCCTCACTTGAGTACTCATCAATTATCCACATCATTTGTGTTGGAGCTTCAAGAGCAGATTTTGAAAGTGGGTTGTGTAGGGTAGAAACACCACCTTTTTGACATGATAAAGCTCGTGGAGTAGCAGAGACTTCCTCTACATGCAGAGCTGTTGTTGATGCATCCCTATAGTACAAATCATCTAGAAGATCACGTGGTTGTACCATTCGTATAGGAATAATGTCATATCCATCTGAGTCACAAAATTGAATTGGCTTAGGTAAAGCACATGTCGATAATGTTGCAAGGACATGACTCCATTCTAGTGGATCAATTAAATGCTCAGGGAAAGGTTGTGGAATGTATGCCTCATCTGATACACTTCGATTACCCTTAAGTCTCTCTGTGTTGAAACCCCTACATGAGGCTCCACACATCCATAGATCTTCTCACCCATCTGACAATGTAACTTTTGAGCCCTCAGATGAAGCAGAATCAAACTCATCTATTGGAGACCTTGTTACATCACGATATGAGTGATTCCTTAGGTTGACTCTTGTGATGACAGAATCATGTCGGAGGTACAAATAATTTTATCCCCAATCTTGAATCATTTGAAATTGTCGCATGAATGGTCTACCCAATATCACTTCATAGTTTGGATGTTTTCCAAAATCCACTACTGCAAAGGTGTGCTCATATTCAATCCCACATGTGGTGACCAATATGTTCTCAAGCAGCCCAAGGGGATGTTCTAAGCTTCCATCTGCTAGCTGCAAGCGCATCCTGGTACTCCTAATAGCTGGTTTGTCCCACTTTTCCCAAATGGACCTTGTCACAATGCCCACTCCTGCACCACTATCAAGTATTGCAGTTGAAACTACTTTTCGCACTTCTAATGGGAGGGTAGCATTTCCCTGATCGTCCTCACAAAATTTTCCTACTTTGTTGATAGGAACTGGCATAACATGCTTTGTCTCAGGGTGTATAGTACACTCATGGTGACCCTTTTGTAGCAATACCTGCTCTGACAAACATGTGGCAATATTATTCCACAACTCAGGTCAAATTTTTATCAAATCAAGCAAAGGTAAGGTACAAGCCACTGGTGCTGACAAAATAGCTTGCACGATACTCATATCCTTCTCCTTTGTCAACCTTTTATGCATGGAGGGTATCCTCAAGATTTGAGAACAGTTCTCATATTCTCCCAGATATGATGGTAAGGTTTTCATTGTATGCTTACTTCTAGGAGAAACAATTGTTTGAACTTCCTCCTGGATGCTTGGGCGTCTAAAGTTGTTTTTCGTGCCCCTGGTAAAATCCACCTCAGAGAATGGAGGCGAACTAATAGAGGACATGTTCTCATTAACTTTCTCATGAACTGCGACCCACATCTCATTTGCCATGTCCTCATTAGCATCAATAACTTCATCATTGCATGGGAAGACAAGGCTAGGTGGTGGCAGATTACCTCCTTTTAATTGGGTGTCAATTGGTGTAGACCTTTCGCTATGAGCTTGTGAAATGAGCTCACTTTTCATTTCCCGACTTGATGACACTTCTGGTATGGTTTCTAATGTTGGCTTAAGAGAGGTTGGGTCCCGCCGAGGAATAGGTGGTGGTGGTCCCTCAAGTATTGACTGAGTTTCCCTAATGAGTTGCTGATGTACAGCTAGATTGATCTTCTCCTCACGAGGGTTTGGGTATTCTTGAAGCTTCTTGGGTAGCTCAGATAAAGCTGCAATGCGACTTCTATGAGCATCAATGATGGCATCTAGAGTCTCATTCACTTTATCCACAAAAACAGAACCCCCAGAACTATCCTCAGTCGTGCTAGCCTCATCTTGTTTAGCACTAGGCCCAGGTTGAGGTTGATGTTCCTCATGCACTTCTTGGGATGTAAAAGTTTGATCCCTCATGTTTTATTTAGAGGCATCTTGAGAACTAGTGGATGCACTTTTAGTTTGCTTGTTTTGGTTCTTCTTCCTCCTAGTGGTCTTTTTTCTATTGGACTGTAGGGTCTTGTCCACTAGATTTGTCTTTGCATCCCTAGTTCGAGGTGTCTCATCAGTTTGTATTTCAGCATTTCGTGTCTGTGATCGAGTCATCACTCTAAGTGGCACGACATCCTCATTCTCTGATGAAGGTGGTGATGGAACTGTCCCTACAAGGTTGAGTGAGACCTTTGGTTGAGAGGTGCCTTCCTCATGTGGTTTCAGCAAACAATCCTTTGGGAAGTGTTCTACACAACACCCTAGACAATATCTTTCAATTGGTGGAAACTGTTGTACTGTTGTATTGGATCGAGATGCTTGCCTTGAGCGATGTGGACAATCACGAGCCCAATGGGGTTCTCCGCACTCATAACAGGGGCCCATTGGTTTGGCCTCTACTTTCCTTGGCTGCCATTGACCTGAGGGGCCTGGAGTCCTAGGTTGGTAGCTGCCTAGCAACATCAAAGAGTTTTGTTCCCCTGGTTGAGTCTCCAGTGCTGGGCTTGGGTATGCGGGACTTTCAAAGATATTTTCTTTGGATGAATATGATGCGTATTCCTCCTCCACATAGCCTGGGTTTACCAAGTCTCTACACATATTTGAATTGTCGTAGTCAACAACCCTCACAGGAGCTGTCCCAGGAGCAGGAGGTTGAGCACCAAGAACAGGTCGTGCTTGCTCTTGTGCCATCGGTGGCTTACGTTCAAAATTAGTATACTGTTGATACATTTGTGGAGCCACTCCACCCCTTGGCTGCTCACGCTCCTGTCTCATTCTTGCAATGCGAGTACATTCCTGTGTGGTATGGATAAAGTTCCAAGCAGAGGCTTGGCACCACTTTTTTGTGGGTTGGTTTGTGACTAGAGGAGAAAAGGTATTATATTCCTCTGTTTTATGGTTACCGCCACATGCTCCACAAAGATGAGGACCTGTAGGAAGTACACTCCTCATTCTCTGCTGCTGTTGTTGTGGCTGCATGGGTGGACGATAGGTCTGTCCCAATCTCCTTAGTACTAGGTTAGTTATCTGGTCTGGATTTACTAGCGCGCTAGACCCTAAACTTTGGTCATCACCCCACTGATCTCTAGGTTTCACCTCTGGGCCAGAACCATCTTGGAATTTGAAGTTATTGGTGAAATCCATAGCATCATGGCAACACTCATTGAAATTTGTATGCTTCTTCGCATAGAGATGTGTATGCAGTGTTGAATTTTTGAGTCCTTTTAAGAAGAGAGAAATTAATCGACTTTGGGCGGGCTTCTCATCTTCTGGGCAACGATTAATGTACTGCTTCATTCTATTTACACAGTCTCTAACACTCATTCTCGCCTTGCTTGAAAGAGTAGATGTGTGCTACCGTGTCATGTTGAATTCCCATCAAGGAGAATGCAGCAATGAATCTCTCTTCCAAAACTCGTAAAGAAGATTTATCTTAAGCCTCTAATGCCTGAAACCAAGCAAGGGCCTTTCCCTCAAGAGTGAGTCCAAATCCTTCAATTTGAGTATGCTTGTCAGCCACTTGCTCAGCTCGAACCGCTTGCCTAAATGCTGCTACATGGTCATATGGATCTCCCGACCCTTCATACTTCTTTACCAGTTTCTGAAGAGTTGATGGCCTTACTTGTCGTGAATACTCATCATAGGGCCTACGGCCTCTCACTCTCAGTGGGAATTGTTCCTCTCTTTGGTAAGATGGTCCACATGCATCCAAAATTGGTGTCGGTCCCCTATTACCAGCCTCACCAAACCCTTCCAAAGATCTTGTCACCCGCATTTCAGGAGGTGCATTTATGGGAGGCCGAGTTGGTTCCCCTACCCTCCGATTGTTATAGTGAGAAAGATGTTGTTGGGGTGTGATCTGTGGTCGCACATTTGGTGTAGGACTATATCTTGGTACTAGAGTTGGGCTACTAGCAGTGGTCCACTTTGATGTTGAAGGTCCCTCTCTAGTGAACTCTCGTAGGAGAGGAGCAACAGTTTCTCCAAGAAAGGCTGTCTCTCCTGGTTTGGCTGTATTTGTTGAGAACACTTCCATGAATAATGGTTGTCCTTTCCACGTGAGTTCCCGAATCTCCTTCCAATCTAAGGTTCGGTATTCATTGGCCCATTTATCAATTATTCGGTTCATGTGTCCTGCAAGCTTATCAACTACCACCACCAGTGCTAGAGGAAGATCGAGCTGTGGCAATCTAGTTGTGGCATAATATCCCTCTAACGAGTCCTTATAGACCTCTTGAAGTGGGTCATCCTGTAAGACCTTTGTCACTGGAATTTGTCGTACAAACTCCCACTGGTTCTCAGCCCCCTGATCCATTTTGTTCTTGCCTTTCCTATCCCTTTCCAAATTTAGATCTACAAGAAGTAAATCATCCATGGATGGCTTTGAGGACTGGGCATTGGAGGGTCCAGGCATGTCCAGCTCAATGAGCCAATCATCTCTAGACTCCCTTGCTTTGGAAAGTTTTGATAAGTCTAAGAACTCGGTTTTAGAGAGCTCCCCTAATTTGTCTACATTTTCTGATGGTAGGTGACTTCGTAGCGAACACCATCTCCACCCATGTACATGTTACCCTGTCATTGACTAGAGGTGCTCTATCAAGTTCTGAGAAAATGTCTGCGATCTTAACAAGATACCGTTGTTGTGGATCCCTAAAGATCTCAGCTCCTTGAGCATTCGTGTAGACATATTGGAGTCTCACATTGAGTGTTAACCCCATGGTGTCGGCTTCAAATGGATTAGAAGATCTTGCGGGTGTCCTATTTGGGGTTACGGAATGACTATTTGACGGCCCAAGATTGTCCATGGACAATGAACTAGTTGTTCTGGAGGAAAGGGTATCGGATTGGGATTCAGAAAGGGTTTCAGCAATATCTGCCAAATTTCCTACTATCGATTGGGTCCCACTTTCCTGCGTAGGTACTCTAGAAGGTGCCCTAGGCCCTATGGCAGAATCTATAAGACGTCCCGACCGCAAGTGCATAAGGTCAAATTTTTTTGGTTTTTTATGTGTTTCTTTTTGTTTTGTCTTTGTTTTTGTTTTTTTGTTTTTTTTTGGTTTTTCGTCTTTGTTTTGTTTCGTTTGTTTTGTTGTTTTTTTTAATACTAATAAATTTTGTACTAATTACACAAGATTATGAATCACGCTAAAAAAATTACTAATTATGCACACAATTATAAAAATTCTAAATTAAATGCAAGCTACTTTAATTATGCAAAATATTGAAAAATGAAAAATTACAAAATATGCAAAGAAGTAGACTCCTAAAAAACACTTAATTTATAGATTTTTTTTATTTTTTTATTTTTTTATTTTTTAATTTCTATTTCTTTTCTTTTGTTTTCTTTTGTTTTCTTCTCCTTTTGTTGTTTTTTTTTGTTTGTTTGTTTGTTGTTTTTTTTAAACTAATAAATTTCGTACCAATTACAAAAAATATGAATCTACTAATTATGCACGTAATTACAAAAATTCTAAAAAAATAAAAATAAAAAATACAAGGTACTTTAATTATGCAAAATTTTACAGAAATTTAAAAAATGAACAATGGATTCAAAATACGAAAATAAAAATTGTTTTTCTTTTCTTTTCTCCTTTAAAAAAAATAAATTTATTGTTTTATGGTTTTTTTTCTTTTTTTCTTTCTTTTTTTCTTTCTTTTTTTCTTTTTTTAAAAATATATATATATATATATATATATAATTTTATTGTTTTTATTTATTTATTTTTATTTTTTTTATTTAAAAAAATACAAAAACATGAAAAATTAATTAAAAAATAAAAAAATAAGAAATTCACCAACCTTATCCTTCACGGCTCGCCGCCTTGCCGGATTTTTCGCTGGTGCGCACGTGGTTGTACCTTCTTCTCCACTGCTGCCGCCTGCTCCGCGTTGCTGCTTGCTACAGCCCACCCGCGCTATGGTTGCTGTCCGCGCTTCGTGCTGCCGACACCGCTTCCACTCCTTCTTTGTTGCGGGTGAGGCCAACCCCGTCAATGCCTGGGCCTCCCCACCTTGCTTTCTTCGCTTCTGCCCGCCTACACTCAACTGTCGACGCCCCCCACTGTGCTTTCTGCCGGCCTTCTGCAATGCCTACAGCCAGCTGACGTCACACAGCTCGACGTCTTCCGCCTCACACAGCTCGACGTCCCGACGCCTTCCACTCCCTTCAGCTGGCCGCCCAACACCTTCGCCTCCACACCGACGCCTTCCTCTCCGTCGAGCCGGCCTTCACTCGCCTCCTGCTTCTCTTCCCCAGGCTCTCGCCTCCTTTTGGCCGCCTACCCAACCTTAACTGCAGGCGCCTCAGCCTTCTTCTTTGCTTTCAGCTCTGCAGCCAACCTTTGCCTTCGCCTATAACAGCCACCTGCGTTGGCCACAACAGCGCCCCTACGCTTACACCCCTACGCTTGAGGCCACAAGCCTCGGCGCCTGCACCCCTTCTTCGTTTCCCACAAGCCTTTCCACCTTCGCTCGGCCACCTTGGCTTTCAGCGTATAAATAAATAAATAAATATATATATATATATTTCCTTGCTGCGCGCTTGATGGAGATGCCTCCCCACACAACGCTTCTGCAGCCTCTTTCTATGTATATGTTTTTTTTAAAAAAAACTAAAAAACTGCCTCCAACACCTCCTACCTAACTCTCGCCAACCCCGTCAAAAATACAAAAACAGAAAGTACTTAAATCTGATTAATGGCGGGATTTCTCTACCGCATTGGGGTTTTAAATTATTTTTTTGCTTCTAATCAAAAAACCGAAAACACACAAGGCGCCCTTGAGATCACACACTCAATGCCCTTGCAAACTCTACTCTAATCTACCCTAATCCACGATTTTGCAATCAATGGAGCACTTAGTAAGAAGTAATGGTTAACACCCTTCACTAACTTAGGTGTGCGTTCCCCGGCAGCGGCGCCATTGTTTGGGACATCATAGCATAGCGGAGGCTACACTCCAACCCACACACTTTGTCAATCCGTGAATGCAACCCGGTTAGCGCATAGAGGCTATCCCGAATGGGAGAAGATTAGTTAACCACACACTAATGACTTCTAGTCCTACTCAATCCTTCTTCAACACTCAAGCAATCAATCTAACATAATCAAAGCATCAAGATTAGGCTACACTTAAGCATAAAAATGCAACTTATGCAAAGAATCTAACATGCAAAGAGCTATCACACAAGCCTCAACTACACATCATTTCATGCACAAGCTTCATCACATGCACTCTACAATTCACAAATCAGATTTTAGCATCTAAACATCATTAAGAAATCTAGATTAGGAAGTGTGTAGACCATAACCTCATATCATTGAAAATGTAGAGAATAGAGAGTACAAGATTGAAGCAAGAATGGAGATGGAGAGCCTTGGGAGAGCACATGAGAAGGAGCTATGGAGCAAGCTCTCTCTATGAGACTCTCAACCAAATGACCAAAGAGTCCCCCTTAGCTCTCAAATGGGCCACCTTTTATACAAAAACTCTAGAACTCCCAAAAG
Source organism: Cibotium barometz (assembly GCF_041138505.1). Taxonomy (NCBI): domain Eukaryota; kingdom Viridiplantae; phylum Streptophyta; class Polypodiopsida; order Cyatheales; family Cibotiaceae; genus Cibotium; species Cibotium barometz. The sequence continues at coordinate 33,364,340 of NC_141083.1, forward strand.
TTCCCATGTGGGATTATTGTCAAGCCCTCTCCCACATCCATCTACAACTTGGAATTCTTTACAAGAGCCCTAAGTGTCTTTTTTGTTGCATCCTTGCATTGATCTTCATTTGTCATGCAACAACTGCCCTGCAAACCACTTATGCTATCGTCTCTCCGCTGGATAAGGAAAATATAAATCCTCGAAATGGCGTGCGAGTCTAACTCGGCTTGTTTGAGTTGCAGCAGCGGAAGAGATGAGATGCTTGAAGGCAAACGCAGTCATGTCTTGTGACTGGGTGAGGTCGGGAACACCAGATAAGTATGGAACTTCCATCTAAAAAAATAATTTCTTTGATTAAAAATTCTTTATTAATGAGACTTACGGAATGAAAATACATTATGAAAAATGCTTTTTCTGAGTTTTTGTTATCAATTTCTGATAAGAATTCAATTATTCTTATTAGCTTTAAACAAAGCTCTGATACCAGCTGTGAGGTCCCTGCCCCCTCCGCGCTGCCCTGCTGGTAGCGGAAGCAGCATCGACCTCCCGAGTGGGGCGAGGATCCACACTCGGGGCCTCGCCAGGATGTCTAGGATGAGAGGCTAGCTGGCATAGTCCTAGAGAGAGGCTAGCTCACGTAGTCCCTCTGAGAGACCGGGCTCGGAAGACTCCCCTCGCCCCAGAAGGTACGGGCGATCTAACGGGGAATTACTCTAATGAGTCAGAGTCTTAACTATCTAAGCTGATTTGACTGACCCTGAAGTCACATAGTCAGATCAAGAAGAGACCTACACTTGGTCCATGGAATCACCGCTTTTTTTCTCATTTACAAGGCACAGCCCGCTGATCCCCTCCCACAGAACAAGGTCTTCACAGGATTTGAACTAATTAACATAACTAATCGTATCTAGTTTTTCTCAAGAATCCTCCAATCCAGCCTACCCCATCCGGCCCATGGGTTAGCTAACCACCGACCACCCACTGTATTGGTGGGATTCCTTTATAAGATTTGGTTGTGTTTTGCCCGAGTACCAAGGAAAAGAGTTCCCAGGCCCCCTAGTCGGTGATTCATGCAAAAATTAAGGTAGGCATACCACGTACACACCCAATATGAAATTGCCATTTATAACAGATATTCGACTGGCTTTAAAACAATCCTTCAATAAAAATCATAATATTTTTTATCATTATTTTTCCAAAATTTCGAGTCCATTGAACTACAATAATATCCTCTGGACTCTCCGTTGTTGAAGACCAGCTGGCCAACCAACGAGATCCAGTATCAAAATTTGGTTCCCAAAAATCTTTTCTTTTTGTCCATCGGAAATCTTCCTCGATGTATGCATGGGCGTCCTAGCAATTGCGAGCCCCTGCATCGCTTGGTCCGAACCCTCTAGGATCCTCCTTAGTTATTCTAGCACTTCACTTATGGACCGCTTTGTCGGTCCTCGCCCATCGTACCGGAAGCGCACCATTTAAACTGTACCGAGGCTGGTCAAGACCTCGACAGGCTTTGCCGTGAGTGACGTCCCCCTTGACGATTCCCCGTCGGCTGTTCCAATGAACCTCCTCTTAGAAAAACATAAGCCAAATGCTTCCTCCAGTATTTTGGCGTAAAACACTCCTTTGAATTAAAAAAAATAGAGGTTCCAATGCAAGTAAAATTCCAATTTGAGATTGGTTCCAAAAATCCTTTTTCCATAATTCCCAGTTTCATAATGAGGATCCTTGATCTCTCAATAGGGTAATCTACCCATCATTAAGTCTGATTGTCCAACTAGGTTCTCGATGAGTTTGATCAGGAAAAACTAGTCTAGTTCCGGTAGTCTATTCTTTGTGATTAGAAACTGGAATTGGACACGAAGTTTTTACTTGATTTAGATCAAGAGATGGACAAGAAGGTTTATTGTCCGTCCCTCTCGTAGTCTAACCCAATTCATTCGGTTTAGTTCTACAAGGATTCCCTTCAGATAAACATCTAGTTTTAGATAAATATCAATTTAGTGATTTTACCAATTAAAATATCCAAAGATATTCCTTCTATCACATAATTTCTCAACCTTAATTCATTAGGTAGAATTATGGTGTAAATTCATCTTTTGACACTAAAATTTAATTCAAATCCATCTTTTCTTAAATATCATAAAAAATCTTCTTTTAACTAAAATATCAATACCCATTTTTTTGAATAAACCTAAAATCCTTCTTTTTGTTATTTCAATGAGTACAATCCAATTATCATGGGAATTCCTCTTTTACTATAAATTAAATCTATTTAAAATTATTCTAAAAAATTACATAAAAATATCCATTAACTCAAATAAGCTAGAAACTCCTCTTTTTTCATTTAAACATTTGAATTCCAATATGGTGGGAATTCCTCTTTCATCATTTTAACTTATCTATGCAAAAAGATAAATTTAACTAAATTTTCTCTTAAAATTTAAATAAAAATCTCCATTAATTTCTCTACACTAGGAATTACACTTTCCTCATTTAAATAATTGAATTCCAATATGGTGGGAATTCCTCTTTCATCATTTAAACTTATCTACTATAAAAAAAATAAATTTAACTAAATTTTCTCTTAAAATTTAAATAAAATATACATTATTTTAGCATCACAATTTTTCTCTTACTTCATTGGAATACATAGATTTCCATTGTCATGGGGATTACTCTTTTAACATAAAAAGGGATTACTAGAAATTTCTCTTTTTCCTGATTAACTATTTATGCATAAACATAAAAATCAATTTTCCATGATTATAATGAGAAACATTCAATTAATCTAGGATGATTAATCCTAGAATATGGTAGGAAGTCCTCTTTTCATATTATGAATGCAGATTATTTATGTGTTAATTCTTCAAAAATTTTGCCATAGCTCCACTGCTATTACTGATAATTCTCAAATAATTAGAAAACATAAAGTTTAGTAATATCCCTATGATTATAATAACCATTAATTGGATCAATTTCCAATTATGGGCTTGATTCTTAATTTTTCATTAAATTAAATAGCATCAAAGCATTAAAAAGCCACTTATTTGGCCTCAATCAGACAAGCATAGAAATTACTTTTAGATTAGAGAATTGCTTCGTGAGAAGCTTCATTTGAATATAGAATAGGTCATAGGAATGACCATTCTTTGGGGGAGAGAGAGACATGCTTAAAAAACATTATAATTTAAGCATAAATGGAAATTTATGTGTTTTATCATTACAATTCATTAAAGAACTTCAATTGTATTCAAAAGCCATTCAATTAAATTCTTCTCAAGCTTGAGAGGGGTTGAGAAGAGAGAAACATTTGGAGATTAAAGAAAAAAGACCATAAACCACATTTTACCTTCTAGATTGCTTGATTCTTTGATCAAAGTAGACGCCCCCAACCAATCAATTGGTTTGGTATGTTGATGAAGTGTCCAAGGGAGATTGAAGAGAGAGAGAGAAGCTCCAATCTCTTCAATTTGTAGAGGGGTTTTTTAGAGGATAATAGAAAATAAGCTTATCTTAGAGTAATACCGACATAGTTTAGTTCACAGATGAGAATACAAAAGAATGAGGGTCTATTTATAGGTTAGGGAGGCCACTAACTGAGTCCAACTAAGTTCTAGATTTTTCCAGCTTTAGTTTGGCTGAATTTGGACAAGTTTTGGACCAGTTTGGCTCCCTTTTTGATTTGGTTTGATTTAGGAGAGAGGAGAGATGAAAATATCCTATTGTTTTTTAGTTTAAAACTCATCCACACATGTAAAATAGGGGCCTCCTTGAAGGGCCCCCTTCTCCTTACCAATGTGTCAAAAATGAATGATTACTACAAATATCTCATTTTTTTTATCAATACTTCATAGTTTTTAACTAATAAATCTAGTACTTAGTCAACTCTTCATCTTATGTGGGCATTTACTCATTTTTGGGTATTTTCTTTTATTGTTTGGATTTATCTTATCCCAACACTTGGATTAATCTTATTGGTCCATAGGAACCTTAATCCAAAATTTTCAGAAAATCTTGACCCTTAGGCTAAGGTCTTCTAAATCACTTTTAATTAATTCCAATTGCTCCTTGGAAAATCTGTTTTGATTTTCTATTTCAGGGAAACAATTTTTTGATATTTAAAGAATTTATTTATCCAAAAATATCCCAATATTGATTTACCACTCTCTAGAAATTTTTATCTCACTAGGCCAAACAAGGAAAAATAATATTTTCTTGTATTCAGAAACATAAAATGATTACAAGGGATTGAAGTAGAGGCTTAATTGTTATTTAGGCTAAGGAGGAATCTTACATGAAGGGTATACCTATGGGATTTTCTTGCTCTCCTGTAATGTGTAATCTTTACTTTGCATTTTCTGAGTATAACTTCTTTGCCACACACATCTGGAAACTAAACACAAAGCAACACTAGAAAGGTTATTACACGCTTTCCACTATATGGATGATATTCTTAGCATCAATAACCTATAACTTCATCACATAATAAAGGACATTTACCTGTCGGATGTGATAAAAATATAACTGACATCAGTTGAAACAATAATGATTGAAATGAAACTTTTGTGATTACAACTACATATCTTAATCTTGAACTAAAACTACAACCACCCTTTACAAGACAATTCTCAGTGAGGTACTCTTGGAAAAGGGATAAAATTCATGTTGTTCCTATTGAATTTGTTAAAAGAAAGAGTAATAGACCGTTTGCTCAAACAATTAACACAATAATTGGAACATTATATTTAATTATGTACTCTTCTTATGACCCATTTGGGGCATTCTAAGACTCGATTAAACTCATAAGTAAATTCTGTAACAATGGGTTTAAAAAAAGGATGTTATAAACTTACTGCCTACACTCTGGCCCTAAATAAATGGCCCGGACTTAAAATTTAATCCGTCTTTACTCATCACTTTGATGAGGTAGTAGGCCCATACTCATGGGGCCTATAGTTACCTCATTTTGAGTATGTTGCCTAGGTTGGGGTGGGCACATACACACACACACTTACTACATTTGTGCTCACATGACATATATAATGTCACAAATTGCAAGGTAGCCTAGCTAGATATTAACTAAATTGGGCTCATTGGATAAATTACTTGGGCTCATTAGACCCTATGGAAACTTGCCCTTGAATTTGGGCTCATTGGGCCTTAGGGAAACACAATAGCGGGTTTTTTCTCAGATTATCTAGGGTTCTGTACTTCTGTAACTTTTTAACATGAGGCCTCTATCTTGCTGCTGCGACTCTATTATGTCAGTATTCATGACTCGGTACACAAATGTTCATCATAATCCTACAAGAGATGGTGATGGGTAGTAACATTTTTGTGGCACCAGCTGTTATGATGAAGATGGAAGACTTCTTTGCTCTGCCTCAGTCATGACCTTTATATTACAATAGAGGTGAGTCCTTTAACTCACTTAGCCTATCTTCCTTCTTATTGAGATTTACACTATGTCTCTCACCCTTGCCTTTGCAAGGGGTCCAAAGGCAAGGGTCCTTCTGCCCAGGTACACAAATACTCAAGAAAAACACTGTTTTTTCATAATTTGTCTACCTAAATAAGTTGGAATTTTGCAAGTAATTAAACTAATCTATGTAACTATATTCATGGGCATCATTGTCTATTTTGGATTTGAATATTGCTAGATCAAAGCTCTATTTTAATTTTTCTACATGATAAATATTTGAGGAGAAAAATGAAAGAATGGTGCTTTGAACTGTGAATACACATGGTTATGAATATGGGTTCATTCATTCTGGCCATGATCATCACTATGTTTGGACTACATCTTCTCATACTAAATATGTGCTACATATGGTTATGAGCTACCATGGCTCTATATGTGTTTCTATTTTATGTTATTTTGTCCATAATACCTTTGTATATAAGGAAACGATACTAGGGTATGATGATCTGGATATAACCTGTCCCTAATGCTTTTCTTCGTCTCGTTGACCTCTGGTTTCAACTCATAATGGGATTTTTCACACATTTGATTTATATGGAATATTGTACACATGATTGGTCTACAATTGATAGGTTGAGGATAATTAAGTAACTCAAAATATACATATATTACTATCCATGCATGCTCTCTACCTGGCCTAGACTTAATCGTGAACTCTATGCAGGGACCATGTTTGGGTTATTTTCTACTCACGGCAGATGTTGTATATTGGTTTGTTTTGACTAAGTTTGGAGACTCCCTTGGCCCTGAACTCTATGCAGGAACCATGTTTGGGTTGTTTTCTACTCATGGCAGTTGTTGTATACTGGTTTATTATGACTAAATTTGGAGACTCTCTTGGTCAGGATAAGATATTTTCCCTATATATGAGTATTGGTAGCATGGGTTTTTGACCGTGTTTCCCTACATAAAGATAGGTTTTTACACAAAGCTATAGCCTTGAAGGCTCTAATTTTGTAGTTGTTTGCTACCTGGCTCTGATTTTTAGACTAGGCTTTTTCTTGAAATATAAATATGCTAATTCTCTCTTTGGGGCCATGTTTGGCCACAGAGGTTGTAGACAGTCAACCATAGATGGCAACCTTATTATGCTTCTACATGATGGGCTAGTCCTATGTTTGAATGATTTCTTGCTATCATGATTTTATTGCTTGCAAATTATTTGATCCTACTTAGCTTGCTCTAAACCTTGACTGTACTCTATAGGGTTTGATTGCTTCAAATGGAGATGTTGGCTACTAATTGGGGTTGGTTATTAGGAAACCAGTCTATATGGCTACTTTGAATTTGGTTTATAGATAAGGCTCAAGAGATTGTAAGTAGATTGCCTCTGCCAAGATAATGTGAGTTGTCCACTAACAACCTTGCTGTATAGCTTTGTTACTTGGTGTTTAGATTATCTAGGGATGTTGAGAGGGCTGATCCCATGTGTTTTGATTATTAAAGTCTTACTATGATTTGAGAGTTTGTTTCAAAATAGTAACATGTTATTCAAACCTACAAGGTTTAGCTCTAGGGGTGCCGCTCCTTAGAAATTGTATGTAGGTTTGCTAGTTACATAGCAACAAATGGGGAAATCAGTTTGGCTTAAGTGCCAACACAAGACAATTAGGTAGATTTATTCATGAATTCTCTCCCACAAGAGAAGTTTTAAGCTTTTCGCAAAGCTTTAAACCTAATTTCCTTTGGGGACGAGTTTGGGCTCCCTATAAAAGTCCAAAGAGCATGTCACATCTCTGGTCTTCTAGTGCCAGCTCACCCTATGTTCACATCATCAATGTAGGAGGGATTTGTAGCCATATTTGATAGTGATGTGTGTGAACACACTAGGAGCAACCAAGGTACTTTTTCCCTCTTTAGGAAGGTTTTTCCCCTGTGCTAGTATACACTCATCTTAGGGTATACTTATCATTTTTGTATAGAACACATTAATTATCTATCTATAATCTCATTATGTGCTCCCTTGAGCTTCTCTACTCTTTGTGTGTGTGTGTGTGTGTGTGTGTGTGTTGTGTGTGTGTGTGTGTGTGTGTGTGTTGCTAGTTTAAAACATATACAATATCCACAGATGAATAGATAAAACTATTCATGAAGCCATACCATCTTGATTTGAAGAAATATTATACATGAAACAAGTTCAACTATGATTTATGTAAACTTTAGGGTCATTGAGATGACAAGTTTCATCTAGTGAAAATAAAATTAAAATAGCAAGGGAAGCTTGTTTGAATTAACCACACCAACAAGAGAAGATAAGGAAGGTCTTATTACCTGCATCCATAAAACAGACAAAATAGCAAGGTCCTTATTTTTCATCTAGTGAAAATAAAATTAAAATAGCAAGGGAAGCTTGTTTGAATTAACCACACCAATAAGAGAAGATAAGGAAGGTCCTATTACCTACATCCATAAAACAGACAAAATAATTTGTTAGCCTGAATGCATATTAAAGGTGTCAATGGACCTATTCACATGTTATAGATGTCACCCTATCCTTGCAATTAAAAATAGAAAAGCCTAACCAAGATAAATTATGTAAGTCCAAGTAGCACTTAACACCGCATGTACTGGTATACATCCAACAGTCACCATCAAATTTATGTTGAAAGAACCTCCATTTAGCAAGTGCATTAATATCTTATAAATCTTATGAATTTTTATGAGCCAGCATGTTTCTTTATCATTCTTGAAGTCTTGCTACAAACATAGAAGGAGGACTTGAACAGAACTAGATCAAATAGGTGAAAGGAGAGTGCACTCCCTCTCAGTAAGATTAGACCAAATGAGTTGAAGATAGCATCTCTCCCTAACATAATGATAGTGCACCACCTCAATGTTCTTTGTGCGAGCATGAAAAACTAGATTCCAACTTTCATAGCACTCTGACCATCAGTGAAGATGGTAGCGGATGAGGACTCGCCAATACCCAAATTAGCAATAAGACACCTGATCTAAACACACACAGTATTATCAAGTGGCATAAGAATTGCTTGGAAAGCTTAGGGGCAGCACCAGATGCCCAAAATGAACTTCAAGAAAGTGTGGATGAAAATAACTAGATGAAATTAGTGCCACGAGATGAAATATCATCCCGTGATAGTTGACGAGAGAAAATCTTACTGCTATGGTCTGAGGACAAAGCATTATGTCTTGGCAAAGGAGTTGTTTTATTGGTCTATCCATATGAGGCAACCAACTTTGAAATTCTTAGAGAGGATGATGTGGGAGTGGTAGTTGACCAAGCAAGCCAGGACAATTCAGTAGTGCTCCCCAATCAGTGGTGGATAGTGTTAATCTTGTGAGGTGGCCTATAAAACAACTAACTTTCGAAGATGGATCACCACTTGTACATGTTATTATGCAAGATGAGCAAGGAATGGACAACCAGTTTGCATGCAATGGTGATAAGTTCCTAGATAAAAAGAGAAGGTATTGTATGGTGAAGAGGAAAGCCAAGGAGTACGCAACTACAGAAGCTCCTAAAAGAACAACGCTAGAGGCAGCGGTGCAAGTTTCTACCATTGATTGCTGTGGAAACAAATGCTATCTGTTAGCAAACCGTGATGCATTGTTGGCCCTGCAAAGAGATTATTGGGGGCGTAGCTTGTAGGCTTGCACAGACTATGTGTATGACTCCATGGACATGGCATGCCATGTGGATGCAATGGGAAAAAGGCAATACAGGTTCACATTTAATGGTGTCGAGATATGTAGCAGGGCATGGTATGAGATTGCACGGAATTCCAACTACATCACATTATCGATAGATGGGTCAATTTGAGAATGGCATGCATAGGTCTATGCATGGAAACAAAGGAATTATCACAAAAGCATGGGGTCATACTAAGTTAGGCAAGACAATAATACAAGATTTTGTGCAAAACAATGCTGAGCAGATGCTCCACAAGAGCAGGACATTAACAGATGGCTCAAGGGAGACACAACTTGTGATACCTAATGTTTATAAGCAAGTGGACATTTTGAATGAAGTAAATACGACATTGAAACAACTAAATCAAAAAGAGATGTCCACATCCACATTTGGTAGGATTTGGAATACATAGTCAAACATGTAAGCCTATCCAAGACAAGTTGTAAGATTCCTCCCTCTAGCTTTTTAGGTGTACAGGTGTAAGAACCTCCCCTTCTGATCTTGTAATTATTCCCCTCTTTGAAATAAAAGAAAGATTCTGTTTTACCCAGTTTTGACCTAGAGAGAGAAAATATCTAGAGAGAGGTAATCTAAAATTAAGATATTTTTAGATATAAAAATCCTCCTAGTGTCTAGAATGGTTTCCCCTAAAACAAAAATTCAAAAAGAACTTTCCAATGTGCATTTGGAATTAATTGAAAATAAGTATAAAAGACCTTAGCCTAAGGGTCTAGATTTTCAGAAATTTTTGGATTATGGTCAAATTAAGGTTCCTATATGGGCCAATAGGATCAATCCAAGTGTGGGGTGAAAAGATGCAGGGTAGAAGAGAGCTTGAGCTCTTGCAAGCACACACACACTCACAAAACCCTAAAAGAGAACACACAAGGTGAGAGCTTCTTCACACAACACTCAACACACCATATACAAAGATAAGAGTACACACAATATGAAAAGGTACTCAACCAAATACATACTAGGGTTCTCTATAGTGTGAACCCAACTAAATGAGCTGGCGCTATAGCTATGCCACTCTCTAAAATGGCTCACATAGCCTGTCATCCCACTGGCCGCATATCACCCATGATCTCACCAACCATGCCAGTGGTGTAAGTGTGGGGCCTATCCCCCAGGCGGGTCATCAGTGTCCACCGCCTCACTAGATGAGCTCGATATCTCAACACTCCCCCTCGAGCTTAACTCCATATCATGTACACCAAGCGAAGCCTTGAATCTGCGGAGCTTCTTTGTACCCAATGCTTTGGTGAAGATGTCAGCGACCTGATCCTGTGTGCTAACATAAACAAGGTCAACATAAACAAGGTCAACGTCTCCTGCCAAAACCTTCTCTCTGACAAGATGGTAGTGGACCTCTATATGCTTCATGATGCGAGCATGAAAAACTGGGTTCCTAGCTAACTGTATACTGCTAATGTTGTCACATAAAATGACAACTTGTCTATTCTCTGATAGACCCAAATCTGCAAGTAGCTTTCTCAACCAAGCTACCTCACATGCTGCCATAGCAGCACCTCTGTACTCGGCCTCTGTACTGGATAGAGTAACCGTAGGCTGCTTCTTGCTACTCCAAGTCATAGCAGCACTCCCCAAAGAAAACATGAAGCCACTAGTAGATCTTCTATCTGAGATACTACCAGCCCAATCAGCATCTGTGTACCCATGTACACATATCTCTATCCCAGTTTCATAAAATAGTCCACAATGCAAAGTAGACCTCGCATACCTCAGTATGCACCTCAATGCATCCAAATGCGGCTTTCGAGGAACCTGCATAAACTGACTCACCAACCCAACATCATAGCTCAAATCTGGCCTGGTGATCGTCATGTAGATCAAGCTTCTTACTATGTGCCTATACATAGTAGGATCCTCCGAAATCTCTCTTGAATTTGCACTCAACTTGCCATTCTAATCTAATGGCACTGAGATAGGCTTACAGCCTATCATACCATACTTGGACAACATGTCCAAGCCATACTATCTCTGTAGTAATCCAATACCATGTGGTGACCTAATCATCTTAATGCCCAAGAAATATCTGAGCTCCCCCAGATCCTTCATCTCAAACTTCTGTCTAAGCAAGATCTTTACATCAAAGATCTCTGCATCATGGTCCCCCGTAATGATCAGGTCATCTACATAGATGACAAGCACAACCCCTCTATCAGTGTGTCTCACATACAAGCCAATAGTGACAAGATATTCAGAAATCTTGTCAGACCATGCTCTTGGTGCTTGTTTTAAGCCATACACGGCTTTCTTCAACCTGCAAACATGCTCGGTGTGACTCACATCCTCATAACCAGGTGGCTGCAACATATGCACCTCTTCCTGCAAATCTCTATGCAAGAATGCATTCTTTACATCCATCTTAGACCATTGCTTTGACGCAGCCACTGCTATCACAACTCTCACTGTTGCCATCTTGGCAAATGGGATAAAAGTTTCTTCATAATCAATGCCATATGTTTGCGCATATCCTTTGGCTACCAATCTAGCCTTGTACCTGCTTATGCTTCCATCACTCTATTATGTTTTACTTTGTACACCCACTTGCATCCAATGGCTTTCTTGCCTTCAGGCAATTGCACTAAATCCCAAGTCTCATTTCCATATAGTGCATCCATCTCCTCATCCATAGCTTTCTCCCAACACACATTTTGTGAGTCTCTCTCCTCCATATCTTTGATCTAGCATGAGCACCACGAAATTCTAACAATCTGGTGGTCATTCCGAAACCGAAACTGGGAAAATTTCCCTTGCTCGAAAAACGGGGACACTTCCACCTCTTTGATATTCTTAACAAATTTTCTAACGGGGTAAAGAGACTAAACTATCCTTCACTTGATTAAAGTAGATAGAAGGAAAACTGTCACTGACTTAGTTTAAAGAAAACAACGTTTTTTTCCTAACCGAAATCAGGCACAGCTGTTGATATAATCATTTGAGGAAATCAACGCCTTTTTTCCAACTGAAGTCACTAACCAAAGTCAGGCACAGCCATTGATCTACTCATTTGAGAAATTCTTCAGGTTTTTATTTAACTACTCGAATTCTAAGCGTATTCCTATTATTTCAATTTAATTATTAAAACTCCACTGATTCCAGCCTATCCGGCCCATGGGTTAGCCCCACCCAACCATTGGAATCGATAGAACTAGACAATTACTCACCTACCCATAACTGAATGCCTTTCTTATCTTTTGCTTTCAAATACAGATATGCACACACTCCTCTTTAAAACTTTAACATATAAAATAATCCATTGGCAAACAATTATTGGTTACAGATGTCATAACTGAAAAATTCCATCAAGTCCCTTGTTTCTTAAAAAACAATATCACTCTGGACTCTCCGTTGAGACCAACTAGTCAGCAACAACAACGAGATCCAGTAACAGATTACAATAATCATTTTGTCCATCATACATATCTTCCACGACATACACATGGGTGTCATAGGAACCATGAGCCCGTGCATCTCCTGGTCAGAACCCTCAAGAATCCTCCTTAGGTGTCCTGGCACTTCATTCAGGGACTGCTTCATCGGCCCTTGCCCATCGTATCAGAAGGGTACCATTTTTCAACCAAACGGAGACTGGTTAAGACCTGGGCAGGCTTTGCCGTGTTAGCCATCCTTTTTGAACACTCCCCGCTATAGTTGTTGCAACCAAACTTCCCTTAGAAAAACATATACCAAATGCTCCCTCCAAAATTCTGGCATAACACAGTCCTTTAAGAAAACACAGTTTCTAAGCAAGTTTTTAGTTTGATTTTCTTTTAAATACAAGGAGTATTTCTTGAATAAGTATCCTCAAAACTTCTTGATCAGAATTCAGAATTTCATACCAGAATTCTTCGAATTCTTTAACCTTGATCCACAGATCAATTCGAAGGGCCTCAAACTTAGTTTCAGATTTGGCGAGAGTTTTGAGTGTATTTTTCTAAACTGGTCACACTTTCTTTCCTCGAAATTGACGAAAGAGTTTGGTCTTGGTCATAGTCTAAATTAAGGTTCGAGTGAGATAAGATTTTTCCTGAACTATCTTTCGCAAAAAGGTTTGGTAATGCAATTACTATTTTACTAAATTTCTTTCTTTGGCTGGTAGTATTGCAAACAGGAGATCTACCAGTCATTTTATGTTCTCATTTTGGGAAAGCTGCTATGAGTTGGAGCAATAAGAAGCTGCCAATAGTTGCCTTGTCAAGTACAGAGGCAGAGTACAGGGGTGCTGCCATGGCAACTTGTGAGGTAGCTTGGTTTCAGAAGCTACTTGGTGACATGGGAGAGCCCGTGGATATGGAAGTTGTTATATATTGTGACAACATGAGCAGCATACAGTTGGCCAGTAACCTAATATATCATGCTAGAATGAAGCACATTGAGGTGCATTATCACTTTGTCAGGGAGAAGGTTCTAGCAGGAGATGTAGATCTGGTATATGTCACCACAGAGGATCAAGTGGCTGACATCTTCATGAAGGCATTGGGCACAGAGAAGCTCCACAGGTTTAGGAGCTTACTTGGAGTGCAATGTGTGGAGTTGAGCTCGAGGGGGAGTGTTGAGATATCGAGCTCAACTAGTGTTACGGTGGACATTGATGACCCACCTAGGTGATAGCTTCCACATCTACACCACTGGCATGGTTGGTGAGATTATAGGTGATATGCGGCCAGTGGGATGACTGGCTATATGATAGCCATTTTGGATTACTAGAGTCTGGCATAGTTATAGCGCATGAGCTCATTTAGTCGGGTTCACATTATGGACCGACCCTTGTATGTTGTAGTAGTTAAGTACTAACCCATATTGTGTGTACTCTTATCTTTATGTTATGTTGGTTGAGTAGAGAAGAAGAAGATAAAAGAAACTTCAGCCATCCATCTCTCTTGTGTCTTGCTCTCTCTTATGTGTGTGTTTTCTTGCTAGGGTTTGAAGCTCTCCCTCTCCCCCACATTCTCTTTACATATGACTACCATGTGGAGTATCACTGCATTAGCAACACATGAAGGTTAGAATGTATGTCAATTGGATATCAAAACTCCTCTCTTGAATGGTTATTAGAAATTTATGCTAGTTGGATATCAAAATTGCTTTCTTGAATGGAGATTTGCATGAGGAGGTCTATGTATCTCAGCCTCGTGGTTTTGTTCAAAAAAGTTAGGAGTCAAAAGTATGCATATTAAACAAAGCTTTATACATTCTTAAAAGCAAGCTCCCAAAGCATGGTATAAAAAGATATATGCATATTTGGTTACACAGGGTTTTTGCAATAGCCCAATTGACAATACTCTCTATATTAAGAGGACTAAGGAAGTTTTATTAGTCATTGTGTTATACATTAATGACACGCTGCGCATGCCCTAATGATGATTGTATTTCAACTTTTATAGCTGATTTTGTAAGATTCCTCCCCAACCTCTCAAGATGTCCAAAATCTTCCCCCTGTAATCAAATCCCTCTTCAAAAATATAAAAGATCTTGTTTCTACCTATTTTGACCTAGAGAGAGAAAATGTTCTAGAGAGAGAATATTCAGATTTTGAATATTTTTGGATGGAAAAATATCTCTTCTTATTAAAATAAGTTCCCCTAAAATAAAAGTTCAAAAAGATTTTCAGAAGGTTCATTAGAAATCAAGTGTGGTCTGTTCAAGAGGCCTTATCCTAGGGGGTCCAAATTTTTGAAAAAATTTCAAATTAAGGTTTTGAAGGACCAATCAAATTCATCCAAATGTATGAAGAAGATAAATAGCAAAAATAAAGAAAATCCCCCCAAAAATAAGTAAATACTCACATAAGATGAAGAGTGGTGGACTAAGGACCAAAGGAAAAGCTAAAAAAATAGATTTTTGACACCTCACAATGGGGATTCCCCCCTCATGAATGAGGCGCCTACCTCACATGTGTAATGGAGTTTTAAATCTTCAAAAATTCAGGTATTTCATCTCTCCTCTCTCCTAATTCAAGTCTAGTTCCAAAAAGTAAGCTAAACTGGCCTAAAAATGGTCAAAAATTGACCAATCTGATTTGAAAAATTCTAGAATCAGTTTGCTTGGTTAGGAGCTCACTTTTTTCTATAAATAGAAGCCTCCACCTTTGTTGAAAAATAATAGTATTTATGCATTGTTACTCTACTCCTCCCAAGAGCCAAGAACTGTGAATTTGTTAATAATTCACTAGTTTTTAACCTTTCCCTCTTGTAAAGATTGGTGGCCACTCTTGTTACAAACAAGAGTATAACCTTCAAACCATCAAGACAAAGGAAAGCTCCCAAGAATTTATGTAAGCTAGAAATTTTATATTTTTCTTTATTCTTTTTATGCTTTCTAATTTTTGTGTTGTTTGAAGTGATGAATGGATGCTATGCCTTGTGGAAAGGCTTTCCCCCTCTCTCATTCTTAAAATCAGCCCTTCTTTATCCTAGTTAAGTGAACTAATAATTGAAATTAAACTTTCATATTATTTCTTCTTTAAAAGTAAAAATTGTTTAGTTTAGAATGCTTAAAACCAATTGAGGTTAATTGTTAAGTAAAAATAAGTAGGAAAACCAATTGAGGTTAATTGTTAAGTAAAAATAAGTAGGAAAATTATTTAGTTTAGAATGCCTAAAACCAATTGAGATTAATTGTTAAGTAAAAATACATAGAAAAAATTAAAAAATGGTCAGCCATACAAAGGACATTATGGCAAAATTTTTAAAAAAATTAGAAATAAGTATTATGCTTTATTATTCTAAAAGAGTAATCCCTATCGTCTCTATATTCTAAAAGTGTCATTTTCATGCATAGAAGATGCATATTGATTATTGTTTTATGCATAAAAGAATAATTTTATTATTATGAAAGTGTTACTTTCATCAAAATGGATTTTTATGTATAAAAGAATAATATTTTTTATTATGAAAGTGTTACTTTCATCAAAATGGATTTTTATGCATAAAAGAATATTTTTTTAATTAAATTAAAGTGTTACTTTTATCATTATTGATTTTTATGCATATAGTATGCATAAAAGAATATTGTTTTAATTATAAAAGTGTTACTTTCATCATTATTGATTTTTATGCATAAAGGGATGCATAAAAGAATTTTTTTATTATAAAAGTGTTACTTTAATCATTATTGATTTTTATGCATAAAAGTATGCATGAAAGAATATTTTTTTATTATAAAAGTGTTACTTTTATCATTATTGATTTTAATGCATAAAAGTATGCATGAAAGAATATTTTTTATTATAAAAGTGTTACTTTTATCATTATTGATTTTTATGCATAAAAGTATGCATGAAAGAATATTTTTTTAATTATAAAAGTGTTATGTTCATCATTATTGATTTTTATGCATAAAGGGATGCATAAAAGAAAACTTTTTTAATTATAAAAGTGTTACTTTTATCATTATTGATTTTTATGCATAATAGTATGCATGAAAGAATATTTTTTAATTATAAAAGCCTTACTTTCATCATTAATGATTTTTATGCATAACATAATGCATAAAAGAAATTTTTTATTGTAAAAGTGTTACTTTCACTAATATCGATTTTTATGCATAAAAGGATGCATAAAAGAATTTTATTTTTATATCAAAATAAGAGTTCTCTTTAGTCCTATGCCTAATTCCCCTGAAAATTGGTAAATGATTAAGTAAATACTCTGTGAAAGAAAATCCTACCGTTTCATATTCTCTAAGATGACAATGAGAAAATTCAGTGAAACTATCGAAATCGAAATTTTAGATAAATGATTCCTCATAGGAATTCGTGAATGATTAGTTTTAAATTTAGTAAAGTAGTAATTGAAATATTTTCCTTTGATAAAGATAGTTCAAGAAGAACCTTTCAAGACTCAAAACCTGAATCAGATTATGACCAAGACATAACTCCTTTGTCAGTTTCAAGAAATGATGATGTGACTAGTCCCATAATCTACACTCAAATCACCCAGCGATTCTGAAACTAAGTTGAGACCTTTGATTTTGATATGAGGATTTAGAATTGAGAATTCGAGGAATTCTGCTTGGAAATTCAGATTGTGATCTAGAAGTCTTGGGATACGAAATTAAGATATACTCATTGTATTAAAAAGAAAATCAAAATTGGCTGAAGCTGTCAGAATGGCAAAGGACTTTGCCAAAGCCTTCATCATAAAAGTCCTACCAAAGCCAGCTCCCTCATCCTTTGAGAGATTGAGAGATTTCAGACACCGAGAAGTTCTTCCAACTTTCTGCTCCAAAGAGACACCAAGGTTCTAACCAGAATGTGGAGACGGGATGAAGGAAAACCTTTCCCCCGAAGTACATTCTTTGAAACTCCGGCTCTCTCCAAAATGCAAAGAGAAGACCTTCGAAGCGAGAACAGATGCTTCGGATGTCAAGGACTTGGGCACCAGATTAAGGATTGCTCCTCTCCTTCTGTGGGCCAAGGAAGCCAGGGTCCCAAAGTTCTGAGACAGACTCCTTCTTATCAGTCCAATCAGGGTCCCTCGCACCAGAATCAGGGAAACCTATGCAAGTTGAATTGGCAAGTGGGAAGATTCTTTTCACTCACCTTGAAATAGATCGTATTCAGTTCAATTTAGATGGGAATTTAATTGACTGTGAAAACCTACATGTCTGTGAAGAAAAGCTTCTTTTGGCCTGATCTAAAAAAGGATGTGCTTAATCATGTACGTCAATGTCTGACCTATCAGAAAGTCAAGGCCGAGAGAGTAAAAATGCCTGGGAAGTTACATCCTTTAGACATCACCCAGATGAAGTGGGAATGTATCAATATGGATTTTATTACTGAATTACCCTCAGTGCAATCAGGTTACAATTCCATCTTCGTGGTAGTTGATAGATTAACCAAAGTTGCCCATCTGATTCCAGTAAAAGAAACCTACACTGCAGTGGATGTGGCCAGAGTGTTTCTCAAGGAAATCTTCAGATTGCATGGCCTACCCAGAAGAATAGTAAGTGATCGAGACCCCAACTTCACGTCAAGATTCTAGACTGCATTCTTTGAAGCAGTAGGAACTTTCTTGGATCTCAGCACAGCCTACCACCCGGAGACCGATGGTCAAACAGAAAGGGTAAACCAAGTAATCAAAGATATACTTCGATCATGCTGTGGCAGAGAACCCAAGAAAGTGGCCAAGCTATCTGCACCTAGTCGAGTTCGCCTACAATGCTTCTTATCATAGAAGTACTGGGATGAGCCTTTTCAAAGCTTTGTATGGACAAGATTGCTTAACTCCATTAACTTGGTCCGACCCATTGATTAGGGTCGAGATGTCCAACCAGATGCTTGATGACATGGAGCAGTAGATGCAGGCAATTCGTAAAGATATAAAAGCTACCCAGGATAGACAAAAGCTATATGTAGATAAAAAGAGGATAGTCAGAGAATTTGAAGAAGCAGATATGGTCTTCATTCGAGCCCCAAAAGAAGTTCTCTATCTCTTGGGAAGTACAAGAAGTTATCCCCCAGATTATGTGGGCCATATCTGATTACAAAGAAAGTAGGTGACTTAGCCTACGAGCTTCTTCTGCCTCCTCATCTCAAGGTACATAATGTATTTCATGTCAGCCTTCTTAAAAAGTATAAACCAAGCCCGAATCATGTGCTTGATGAAAGCTTAACTTCTTCAACCCAAGGGCAGATGGAACTCCAACCTGAAGAAATCCTTGATGTTCCTGAAAAGGTTCTCAAGAATAGAATTATGAGAGAATTATTGGTTAAATGGAAGTTCTATCCTTTTGAAGATGCCACTTGGGAGAAGGAAGCCGATGAACTGTTGCGAGATTATCCCCAGTTTGCGAGATGAGGACATCTTGCGTTTTTCAAGTGGGAGAGAATGTAAGATTCCTCCCCAGCCTCTCAAGATGTCCAACATCTTCCCCCTGTAATCAAATCCTTTTGAAGATGCCACTTGGGAGAAGGAAGCCGATGAACTGTTGCGAGATTACCCCCAGTTTGCGAGATGAGGACATCTTGCGTTTTTCAAGTGAGAGAGAATGTAAGATTCCTCCCCAGCCTCTCAAGATGTCCAACATCTTCCCCCTGTAATCAAATCCCTCTTCAGAAATATAAAAGATCTTGTTTCTACCTATTTTGACCTAGAGAGAGAAAATATTCTAGAGAGAGAATATTCAGATTTTGAATATTTTTGGATGGAAAAATATCTCTTCTTATTAAAATAATTTTCCCCGAAACAAAAGTTTAAAAAGATTTTCAGAAGGTGCATTAGAAATCAAGTATAATCTATTCAAGAGGTCTTATCCTAGGGGTCCAGATTTTTGAAAAAATTTCAAATTAAGGTTTTGAAGGGCCAATCAAATTCATCGAAATGTATGAAGAAGATAAATAGAAGAAATAAAGAAAATCCCCCCAAAAATGAGTAAATACTCACATAAGATGAAGAGTGGACTAAGGACCAAAGGAAAAGCTAAAAAAGTTGATTTTTGACACCTCACAATAGGGATTCCCCCCTCGTGAATGAGGCACACTTCACATGTGTAATGGAGTTTTAAATCTTAAAAAATTGAGATATTTCATCTCTCCTCTCTCCTAATTCAAGTCTAGTTCCAAAAAGTAAGCTAAACTGACCTAAAAATGGTCAAAAATCGACCAAACTGATTTGGAAAAATCTAGAATCAGTTTTCTTGGTTAGGAGCTCACTTTTCCTATAAATAGAAGCCTCCCCCTTTGTTGAAAAATAATAGTGTTTATGCACTATTACTCTACTCCTCCCAAGAGCCAAGAACTGTGAATTTCTTAATAATTCACTAGTTTTTGACCTTTCCCTCTTCTAAAGATTGGTGGCCACTCTTGTTACAAACAAGAGTAGAACCCTCAAACCATCAAGCCAAAGGAAAGCTCCCAAGAATTTATGTAAGTTAGAAATTTTATATTTTTTCATTATTTTTTTTATGCTTTCTAATTTTTGTGTTGTTTGAAGTGATAAATCAGCCCTTCTTTATTCTAGTTAAGTGATAAATCATCCCTTCTTTATTCTAGTTAAGTGAACTAATAATTGAAATTAAACTTTCATATTATTTCTCATTTAAAAGTGAAAATTGTTTAGTTTAGAATGCTTAAAACCAATTGAGGTTAATTGTTAAGTAAAAATAAGTAGAAAAATTTGAAAAATGGTCAGCCATACAAAGGAGGTTATGGCAAAATTTTTCAAAAAATTGGAAATAAGTATTATCCTTTATTATTCTAAGAGAGTAATCCCTATCGTTTCTATATTCTAAAAGAGTCATTTTCATGCATAGAATATTGATTATTTTTTAATGCTCAAAAGACTAATTTTTTTAATATGAAAGTGTTACTTTCATCAAAATGGATTTTTATGTATAAAAGAATAATATTTTTTATTATGAAAGTGTTACTTTCATCAAAATGGATTTTTATGCATAAAAGAGTATTTTTTTTAATTATAAAAGTGTTATTTTTATCATTATTGATTTTTATGCATAATAGTATGCATAAAAGAATATTTTTTAAGTTATAAAAGTGTTACTTTCACTATTATTGATTTTTATGCATAAAGGGATGCATAAAAGAAATTTTTTTATTATAAAAGTGTAACTTTAATCATTATTGATTTTAATGTATAAAAATATGCATAAAAGAATATTTTTTTATTATAAAAGTGTTACTTTTATCATTATTGATTTTTATGCATGAAAGAATATTTTTTATTATAAAAGTGTTACTTTTATCATTATTGATTTTTATGCATAAAAGTATGCATGAAAGAATGATTTTTTTATTATAAAAGTGTTACTTTCATCATTATTGATTTTTATGCATAAAGGGATGCATAAAAGAATTTTTTTAATTATAAAAATGTTACTTTTATCATTATTGATTTTATGCATAATAGTATGCATGAAAGAATATTTGTTTATTATAAAAGCGTTACTTTCATCATTATTGATTTTTATGCATAAAATAATGCATAAAAGAAAATTTTTATTGTAAAAGTGTTACTTTCACTAATATCGTTTATTATGCATAAAAGAATTTTATTTTTATATCAAAATAAGAGTTCTCTTTAATCCTATGCCTTATTCCCCTGAAAATTGGTAAATGATTAAGTAAATACTCAGTGAAAGAAAATCCTACCATTTCATATTCTCTAAGATGACATTGAGAAAATTCAGTGAAACTATCGAAATCAAAATTTTAGATAAATGATTCCTCATAGGAATTCGTGAATGATTAGTTTTAAATTCAGTAAAGTAGTAATTGAAATATTTTCCTTTGATAAAGATAGTTCAACAAGAACCTTTCCAGACCCAAAACCTAAATCAGACTATGACCAAGACATAACTCCTTCGTCAGTTTCAAGAAATGACGATGTGACCAGTCCCATAATCTACACTCAAATCACCCACCGATTCTGAAACTAAGTTGAGACCTTTGATTTTGATCTAAGGATGAAGAATTCAGAATTCGAGGAATTCTGCTTGGAAATCTAGACTGTGATCTATAAGTCTTGGAATACGGAATTAAGATATACTCATTGTATTCAAAAGAAAATCAAAACTAAAAACTTGCATAGAAGCCCTGTTTTCTTAAAAGACTGTCTTACGCCAGAATGCTAGAGGGAGCATTTGGTATATGTGTTTTCTAAGGGAAGTTCGGTTGCAACAGCTGGCGGGGAGTGTTCAAAGGACAGCTCACGCGGGAAAGCTTGACCAGCCTCAGTATGGTTAAAATGGTGCGCTTCCGGTACGATGGACGAGGGCCGATGAAGCAGTCCCTGAGTGAAGTGCCGGGACACCTAAGGAGGACCCCGGAGGGTTCTGACCAGGCGATGCATGGGCTCGCGGTGCCGAGGACACCCATGCGTATGTCGAGGAAGATATTGTATGATGGACCAATGTTTATTGTAATCTATTACTGGATCTCGTTGTTGACCCGTTGGTCTCAACAGAGAGTCCAAAGTGATACTGTTTTGTGAGAAACAAAGACTCAATGGAAATTCTGAGTTATGACATGTGTAACCAGTAATTGTTTGTCAATGGATTGTTTTTTAAGTTAAAGTTTAAAGAGGAGTGTGTGTGTATCTGTATTCTAAAGCAAAAGTTAAGAAAGGCATTCAATTATGGGTGGGTGAGTACTTGTTTGGTTCTACTATTCCAGTGGTTGGGCTTTGGCTAACCCATGGGCCGGATGGGGTTAGGCTGGAATCAGTAGAGTTTTAATAATAAAATTGATTAATAGAAATACGCTTAGAACTCGAGTAGTTAATTAGAATCCTGAAGACTTCAATGAAGAATAAATCAACGGCTGTGCCTGATTCAATCAGGAAAAAAGAATTGATTCCTTCAAGTTAAGTCTGTAATAAATAAAAGTGGTGGAATCGTCCTCGTTTTTTGGGCATGGGAAATTTCCGGTTTTGGTTTTTGGAAGGACCACCAGCTTTGTCTTGTTCCTGGACATTCGAGGGCGAGGCCCCGAGTGAGAAACCCTACCCCGCACCAGAGGAAGGTACTTCCGCTGCTACCACCCGGGAATCCGGTGCGCAGAGGGGATAGTGGGATCTCACAGATTTAAAGAAGTCTTTTGAGCTGTTAGATTTTGGACCATTGCACTATTATTTAGGCATTGAGTTTTGCTAGTGTAATGATGGCATTATTATGCTACATAGAAAATACATACATGCATTGTTGAAGAGGTTGAATCTTGAAGACTATAAACCTGTGGCTACACCTATGGAGCTGAGTTTATGACTAATTCTTGAAGATGCAGGTGATTCTTTTGATGTATCAAGAAGTTGGATATCTTATCTTTTTGTGTGACACCAGGCTTGACATTCAATATGTGGTCTTAATATTGAGAAGATTTATGCATAGCCCAGGCGCAAAGCATTGGTAGTGTGTCGAAAGTGTTTTCCATTACCTAAAGGGTACTAAGCACTTCGGGTTATTTTAACCCAAGGTGGGTAGATCATAGTTGCATGCATTTATAGACTCAAAATGGGTTGGATGTTATGACACACGAGTTTCCATGAGTGGTTTTTGATTTTTTCTTGGTGATTCAAGAAGCGACCCACTGTGGCCACTTCTAGTTGTGAAGCTAAAACACCATATTAGGGATTTTAAAAAAATCCATATATTTTGGAAATCACAAAATTGTGGACATGAAATTAATTATGGTAATTTAATTTATTTTGATAATTTCATTAAATTTTGTTATTATATATTGTAAGGAGCTTGTCTTTTAGAACATGTAAAATAGTGATAATTCTTTGCAATTTCAATTTAAATACAATTCTTTGCAATACTAAAGGGCAAGGTTGATCGAATGCATGTAGGTGGTGTTTATAAACACGGATGTTAATGGAACACAATTTAACTTGAGCTACTCTATTTTTATGAATTAAAAAAAAAACAATGAACCTAACATAAACTATCAACCTTCAAAATAACTATATGCTTAATGCCATTATTGGAGACATTCCACATTGTGTCTCTAGCCTTGAAGATCATCACATCCTTCTGATCACTGCAAACTCCCTTGAGCTTTTGCACCTACATTTGGTGAAATCTTAACCCTCTGCGAAATTTTCTGATTCCTTGTGAACCATGAAAATACTACTGAGTCCACAAGTTCCCAACAAGCACGATCTTTCTTGTTGCACATCCAATATTTATTCCAATAATCGGTGTAAACTTTGACATCACTTGCATTCCGCCTTTTACACACTAATATCTTGCTTATTTAGTTGCTCAAAATACAACTAGGCTTCTTGCTCCGTACAAAAATGCCTTCTAGCTCCACCTTTAAACAGGTGAGCTAGTGGACCATAAGTCTATTCACACACACACTCTTCTCCTCCCCTTTTACTAAACCTTAGTCTCTTAATACCCCCCCTCAATACCAACTATGAAAGAAAATTGGAATAGGTGGTATCACTGATGCAAGTTGAGCCATAAGGCCCTTCAAGTGAGAGATGAAGGCTCCAATTCCGTCTCCCTCTTTGAGTTCCAAGCTATGAAAAATTCAATTTTAAGTGAGATCTTGGAATTCTTACCATGAGCTCCATAAATCTTATCAAGCTCATCCCATTTCTCCTTTGCAGTCGGAAGTGAGTCCACATGGTGAATGAGAGCCTCAACAAGATGAAGCATGATGATGGCTTGTGCCCTCTCATTATCTTCAATATCTTCAGCCTTAGTTCGATCAATAACCTTAGTGCGCCGGAGATGAATGGCCAAAAACCTTTGGACATCATCTTGGGACTTGCCAAGTGTGGAAGCCCTCTCCTGAGAACTTTTTAATTTAGGGGTTGTCCTTTGACATTGGGTATTGAAGGAGATTACTAGAGAGTAATGGGCTGATTTATGAAGAAGAAAAAACCAAAAAATTTTGATGTTTTGGCTTAAGTAGAAAGAGAAAGGCTTATGAGAGTGCAACAACCCTTAATCAAGCCAAGGATGTTGCATAAAAAAGGAGATTAAGATAGTGAAGATTATGGTTTAGCACTTAGGGTTTGTGCATAACCACTAATTCTAATGGAGATTAGCTTCATTAGTGTCAAAGAACACTTTGTTTGGTGATTAAGATCACCATTAGTGTTTAAAAACATGATTAGTACTTAAGAGGACATTTCTAGCATTTAATGACACTTGCATTGGTGATTAGATTCACCATTAGTGTTTAAGAACACTCTTAGTGTTTAAAAACACTTTGGAATGACTCCCCTTTGCTGGATTAGAAGCCTTATTAGTGTTAATCAACACTATTAGTGCTTATAAGCACACTTTGAAAAGCTTTGTGCACTTGAAGATGTTGTTGATGGAGCTTGATGAAGAATGAGGCTCATGAATACCTCATGGTGTATGCCCACCACTTCAAACTCAAAATAGGGTCAGTAACAAGCCCTCACAAGATCACTTAAGTGATTGGAGCAAAGAAGAGGAGATTAGTGAAAAAGAACACTATTAACAAGCTTGAGCAAGCTTTCATGGAGAAGAGAAACAGTAGGCGCCTGGTTTTTTACTCTCACAGTTGATTCAACCCACCATTAGGGCTAAGATTCAAGCTGTAGGATCTTGGGACCTTGGGCTTCAAAAGACCTAAGCTCTCTAGGGCTGCCAATGCCTACACACAGCAAATTTACGTACGGCATTAGCTGTGCAGGAAAATGACGCCGGTCTGCTCAAGCGGCAATGCCATGGCCAGGACAAGGGAAATCCATGGATTGGTTGTACGAGCCCAAGCGCCTAGAGGTCTTCTTCACTTTTCTAGTTGAAAGCTCCACGAGTTGTTGCCTCCACGAGTTGCTGGAGCTGCTCCACTGGCAGGAGGTTCAGCTCCACAAAAGAAAAAAGAAGAAAATTGACCTATTCTACACCACAAAAGAGGCCTAATCTTACCAAGCTCTAGATACCATGTTAGAATTTTGTGGTGCTCATGCTAGATCAAAGATATGGAGGAGAGAGACTCACAAAATACAAGAAAATATCTTGCTTATTTAGTTGCTCAAAATACTAGGCTTCTTGCTCCATACAAAAATGCCTTCTAGCTCCACCTTTAAATAGGTGAGCTAGTGGACCATAAGTCCATTCACACACACACCCTTCTCCTCCCCTTTTACTAAACCTTTGTCTCTTATTAATACATATTAGTCTCGTGCCTGGACATTCAAGGGCGAGGCCCGTAGAGTGGGAAACCCTACCCCGCACAAGAGGAAGCTACTTCCGTTGCTAGCAATCGGGAATCCGGTTACACGGAGGGGGCAGAGGGGTCTCACAGCTGGTATCAGAGCGTTGTTGTAAACTTACGAAATAGCAATAGAAATTGCCTAAAATTTTAAAGTAAATATGAGAAATAATGTTTTCACTTGTTAAGATTATGTTTGAAATGAGCTTCATAAATTGAAAACTCATAAATTGAACTGGATTTTTAGATGGATACCCCAAATCTGTCTAGCATTCCTGGACTCTCCTAGAGTTAGGATATGATCGCCTTTACCTTTGAAAATCTCATCAACTCCGCTACAAAAACGGAGGAAGCAGAGTGAGACTCGCTCGTCACTTTGAGGATCTATACTTTCCTGATCCAGTAGAGCGACGTCAGTATATGTGGTCCTCTGGAGGGTGAAGTATTCGTGTCAATACCAATCAACGATAGAGACTCAGACAAAATATGTCGTAAGCCATGATCTTGATAAGGCTAGGAGTTATTCATTATGTACAACTCTATAATCACTCACCCCGAAATTTTAGAATTTCTTGTCGTATTTTTAGACTTCTTAGCCGCTTTATTCCTAGGAGAAGAATTACAGCACCATTATCAGTGATAAATCGTGTATATCATAGCATGAATCCATCGCAGTATCGCCTTTGTATGCGTACACGATTGAGGTGGTGACTTTTGGAGCCGAGACGCTCTTTGTATATATCAAAAACTTTTGATAATAAAAGATGTTTTGCAAAAGATTCCAAATTATTTTCATGGTTGTGAATATTGGTTAATAAAATTATCCGAGTGAATCTTGTTTTCAAGAATTATGATAGAATTATTATTTGTTTAAGAAATAAATCTCAAAAATTAAATAGTCATAAATCTGATGACAAAGTTAAGTTGACAAAAATATCATTTTGTCAGAATCATGAGGAGGCGTGCGGGCCGTGGTAGGTAGCTGGATCCTCTTACCAATGATGAAGAGTTAGATTCAGACGTTTGTAAAGCCCTGCACTGATCCCAACCTGGTCCCTTCAAGGGTGAAGGGGAACAGTTAGGAAGTAGTGGAAAAATGGATCGAGGCAATGGAAGAGTATTTTGATGTAATCGGTTATAACGAGAAGAGCAAGATTGCTCTTATGCCAGATTGAAAATTGTGGAAACGGCCAGGGTCGCTTGGAGGAACCATTGCAAGACAAACCGTCTTGATCGAAATACCCAAACCTAGACAGATCCCAAACAAACCCTAAGTTCATGGTTATAAAGACTCTAATGGTGCATGACCTTCCAACTTCAATCACTAGCTAATGTCACTTCAACTACCCTAAAGAAGAGCGCCCTATTTTGTTTGTTTGGGCTTCCACTGAACCCCATTCACCTTTCCTTTTACTTTCACTTAATGCCTATTAACCATTCCTCAAGTATTTACTATTTAAAATCCAGTGAACCTTATTTATATGCAAACCTTTTACATATAAATAATCTTTCCTAGTCTTACCTTTTAGTGTTTCCTGTCAGTCTCATAACACTTTCCTGGCTCTCTCATGTCATGCTTTAAATTGTTGTACATGTTGTAGAGTAAGATTCTCTTTAGGAAGCTCTAGCTTCTCTTCACCTATGATGAACTCCCAATAAGAAAATTGGTCATCCTGAACTTCCATGCTTAGAATTTGTTCTTGTCAAGCTTCCCACAAACAATCTAAGATAAATTGTTAGACATATTGACTTGCAAATATCCTTCACACCTATATAAAATATGGTACTCTCTGTATACCACATAGAAGTTACAGTAACTTCTGCACTCCGAGGCCCTCCTCTTGCATCCATCCAAAGCGGTTCTTTAGAGCCTCATGACCATGCCCGTGTTGGGCATATCCTGCAATCAGGGCACTCCAGGAGACTACATCCCGAACTGGAAGCTGGTCAAACACTTCTTGTGCTTTTGAAAGTGCACCACATTTGGCATACATATTGAGTAGGGCAGTGCCTACATAAATGTTCTTTTTACAAGCAACCCCCATTTGAGAATATCAGCATGTATTTTGCTGCCTTTGCACAGGTCTTTTTGCTTGGCACAAGCCTTTAGTAAGGCTACAAGAACAGTATCCTCTTGGTGGTTGCTATTGCTATCTCGCTATCGTGCTTTGTGGAGGATTTCCTTGGTCTTCACCACACAGAACTCTCGTTGTAGTCCTCTTCTTCTGAGCTCCTCTTGGACCCAAGATGGATTGTACCACCCATCCATCCACAGCGACTCCTTTGTCATTTTATGTTTGAAGTCTAGGGATCTTGGGCTTCTCTATGATGCAAAACAATAACTCATATGTGAGCTCTTACCCAAACCACCACAAATGTTTGAGGATAAATGCAAGAATATGGATTGTTAACACCTCTTGAACTAATCCCTGATCTCTTACCCCAACCAACTTTGAAACCAACACAAATGCTTGAGGAAACCAATGAAGACCTTGTAGGAGAAGCCAATCTATTTGATAGATTGTTTAAGGACCCACTAGAGCTCGTTGTTGATAGGAGAAAAATTAACAAAGCCCCCTATCTTGCATGTAAGCTTGGAGAGTACGCACCCAATGATTCTCCCCAATTGGTGTGGAGGCCCAAAGCTAAAGGTGAACATAAAGCTACGTAATCACAATCTCAAAATCTTTGAACATATCCTCGTAGCAGACTCTAACAATGACTCCATTAACACTGAGGATCTATGGCATCAAAAGATAAAAGATCCACTAAAACCTCCATTTAGAGAGAGATCATACCCTATAAGATAGTAGGCCCTAGTCCACCACCTAGTGATGTGTGAATATAAACCTCGAGATAGAGGTGTTAAGAGTAGCAACACTGACCATTCAAACATGTGTCATGGGACCTTACTAATTAGCCATGCCCAAGCCAAGCTTAAGAGCTTCACCCTCACATGTGGAGAGCACCATTCGTAGCATTCCTCCTCCTTGTGTTGTTACACTATTGCAATTCCTTGTCCAATGGGTTGTGCAAAGGTCCTCTAAGCCTGATGGCGGCACTGGGACTCAGTATCCTCACTAAGTGTTACTAGGAACAATGGGGTAAACCAACACTTCAACCAGTCGGAATGGTTATAAAACTAATTGATGGATCCTCAGGTAAACCGTTAGGGATGTTACATGATTTAAACAATTAGCTTAACTTTGAAACATACCTTTGTCGTGATGGATTTTCAAAGACCTAGAATATTTGATGCAGTTCTTGGTCATCCATTCAGGCATGACACATGTTTGGTCCATGATTTTGGGACACAAATCGAATCTACTTAGAAATAATAAGGACTAAACTATGTGAATCAACCTCAACATGGAAGTCCCAACCTATGGGTAGATGGATTTTCAATGACGATTCTCAAACTACAAAGAATCTCATCTGGAAGTGCCCTAATGAATAAATATCAAACTTGTACCAAAGTCTTTGAAGACATGCTTAACAAACATCCTTTTGCAACCCTCGTTTTCATATAAATGGCATGGCATAGATGTAAATATAAGGCAACATAGACGCCATGGGTGCACCACTACCCGCGCACTAGCACCACTCGATTTGGGGACCTAAATGGTAACCTACTTGCTTAACTCTGCTATGAGTATTGTCTCGGCTAACCTAAAGCAAGACCATGTACCTCCTATGCTGGTTGGGATTGCAAATTGCCAAAGACATAGAACTCAAACAAGCTCTTATCTAGCCAAATTCAAACCATGATATTATGACCATGGAGATGAGGAAATCCCTTGACCTACCAACAATTAACATCCCCAATTGGTGTGGAGGCCCAAAGCTAACCAAGAAACAAAGGTGAACATAAAGCTATGTAATCACAATCTCAAAATCTTTGAACATATCCTAGTAGCAGACTCTAACAATGAGTCCATTAACACTAAGGATCTATGGCATCAAAAGATTAAAGATCCACTAAAACCTCCATTTAGAGAGAGAGCATTGTCATACCCTATAAGATAGTAGGCCCCCTAGTCCACCACCTAGTGATGTGTGAATATAAACCTCGAGATATAGGTGTTAAGAGTAGCAACACTGACCATTTAAACATGTGTCATGGGACCTTACTAATTAGCCACGCCCAAGCCAAGCTTAAGAGCTTCACCCTCGCATGTGGAGAGCACCATTCGTAGCATTCCTCCTCCTTGTGTTGCTACACTGTTGCAATTCCTTGTCCAACGGGTTGTGCAAAGGTCCTCTAAGCCTAGATGGCGGCGCTGGACTCAGTATCCTCACTAAGTGTTACTAGGAACAATGGGGTAAACCAACACTTCAACCAGTCGGAATGGTTATAAAACTAATTGATGGATCCTCAGGTAAATCGTTAGGGATGGTACATGATTTAAACAATTAGCTTAACATTGAAACATACCTTTGTTGTGATGGATTTTCAAAGACCTAGAATATTTGATGCAGTTCTTGGTCGTCCATTCAGGCATGACACATGTTTGGTCCATGATTGGGACACAAATCGAATCTACTTAGAAATAATAAGGACTAAACTATGTGAATTAACTTCAAGACATGGAAGTCCCAACCTATGGGTAGATGGATTTTCAATGACGATTCTCAGACCATGAAGAGGATTAGCATCTCACCTGGAAGTGCCCTAATGAATAAATATCAAACTTGTACCAAAGTCCTTGAAGACGTGCTTAAAAAACATGCTTATTACAACCCTTGTTTTCATATAAATGGCACGACATGGATGTAAATATAGGGCAACATAGATGCCATGGGTGCCACTACCCGCACACTAGCACCACTCGATTTGGGGACCTAAATGGTAACCTACTTGCTTCACTCTACTATGAGTGTTGTTTCGGCTAACCTAAAGCAAGAACATGTACCTCCTATGCTGGATGGGATTGCAAATTGCCAAAGACATAGAGCTCAAACAAGCTCTTATCTAGCCAAATTCAAACCATGATATTATGACCATGGAGATGAGGAAATCCCTTAGCCTACCAACAATTAACATCCACCCAAACTAGCTCACCTTCTCTAGTAAAATTTGCATGATACATGTGTGTGTGTACACACACACACACACACACACACACACACACACACACACACACACACACACACACAAAAGATGGCTCGCCTTTCTACTAGAGAAATTTGCATGATACATGTCTATGTGTGTACACACACGCATACATATTATCTGTATACATACATACATATATGTATATATGTATGTGTGTACATATATATGTATGTATGTATGTATATATGTATATGTCTATTTTAGGACAAAGGCCAAGAGTTAAATGAATGTGGAAGTGGCCAAAGGCTAGAAATTAGGTTGGGCATGCATATGGACACTTTTACGTGTAGTGTGAAAGGGCAGTCATATATAAAAGTGAAAATAAGGCTAATGAGTAGACTAATCAATATACATGTATAAAAGTGAAAATAAGTCTAATGAGAGGACTAATCAATCATAATTACAAGTTTTCTCTCTAATCTTAGTGATGGTGGCTTCTCCCACTTGAGAAGAAGAGTGTGCACTCCTCTATTTAGTGCAACCTTGAAAACTCCGGCCCATAAGTGTTTTAGTCTCTTTGATCCTAGTAATTTTAGCAGAAGTGTTCATGCAAAAAGTTCTTGGTTTTCTTGATTTTTTTCTCTTTAAAATATTGATTCAAACATAAAAATACTTCAAGTTGGGATTCTTAGGCCAGTAGAAACTCTATTTAGGTAGCATTTATGTCCATGGGGATCTTGGAAACAAACCAGGTATCAAATGAACAAGATTTGAGCCAAATATAAGCAAAATTGGCCAATTTTCATCACTTTGGGCATGTGAAATTTGGTGTGGACTAGTTTTTGGCCAAGTGAATGTGAAATGGAGCTCAAAATATAGTGAAGAAAATGTGGAAAATAGGTCGCTTGCTTCTATATGGATTTCTAGGGTTTGGGGAGCCTATTGGAGCCATTTACCAACCATTGGCTAAGGGATATATTAGCAAGAAAGAAGGAGGCTATCTCAAGCTTTTCTTCATGAAGGGAGAAAAAATAATGCCTTCTACAAGTTGAAAGCGTACGCCTATTGACGTCTAGCATTGATCAATATCAAGGTTCCAATGCTCAACATTTTTCTATTTAACTTGTTTCTTTCATGCCGACTTTTGTCTTGAACCTCTATGCATTTCTTGCTTCATGGCAAAAGATGGGCTGAAATTAGGATTAATATAATTAATCTTAATTACATGCTAATCTTCATCAATCTCTTCCAAGATTACATCAAGAAGCATCTTAATACATAAAAGATAGCTTTGCTTTTATTTCCTTCAATTTCATGCTAATGTAAACCATAGAAGATTTCTCGATCATGAATAGAAGCTTTCTCGATCATGAATAGAAGCTTTTCTTCATAACTTTATAACTAAATGATGTTCTTTCAGTAAAATGATGTTAATTACATCATTAGTCTTCACTATTAACGATGTTAATTACATCATTAGTCTTCACTATTCATGCCAAGAAATGACCTAGAAACTTCATTATGCACAAATTGAGCCATGCAATGAGTCTTGTCACCAAGATTAGAATTTTCTTGATCTTTTACATTGTATCTTGAAGCATTTCATATACAAAGCCACCAAGAATTGCATGATTTCCATTCCTTTGACCATTTAAGTAACATGCATTCCATGTACATGCATACTTCATATGGGATCCAATATTTGACTTAGGTTTGGGGACTTGATCCATGCATTCACAATTCTTGATCTTGGACATTTGAGGGACTCGTTTTGTTGAGGGCCACAACCATTGGATAGTATGGAGTATCATTGAACCGAACTAACTTCATCATCAACAGTAACTCTTGTTTTGGAATGGAATGCATTGACATGCAATTATAAGTGCTAGGATTGTAAGTGGTTTAACTCTCATCACATTTAAGCATTCAAACTAGATATGTGGTGAGTGTACCTTCGCAATAAGGAGGGGCCAAGGAGGCTATTTTTGTGAATCCATCTACCCATGAGTGCATTGGAAAAGCAAATAGATGGAGGATTAGGTACATCAAGGTACATCAATAGTGAAGATATGGTCCCAAGGTTTTCTTTAAAATTACTTGCTAAAGGGGTGGGAAGGCTTGGCCAGGAGATCGGTAAGCAAAATATCTTCATTAATAACTGCATTGAGAAATACATTGAGTCATTTAAAGGTTGACAATTGCATTCAAACAAATGTTATGCACGGATCGCCACACATAGTGAGTCACTTTGGAATTGAGATTTGCATGGAAATACATCTAGGTTATGCCAAATTTTTTCTAGAACCTCATGCCAAGTGCCACTCTTGATGCAATACATGATTATGGATGTGGAGGATGCAACATTGGGTCAAAGTATGCACGCTTGAGGCTTGTCAGTAAACTTTGATTACATGAAGGTTAAGCGAAAAAGTGTAATTCACTCCTAAATATTTTGGGCTAATTTAAAGTAATTTAAGGTGTTTGATAGCCTCTATTAAGAGCTTTTCATCAAGCCACTAGACCCTCAAATTGGACATTGGAAGAGTGGTCAATTTGAACATCTTCTATCGTAGTGTTTTTCTAGGACAGCAAGCTGAAAATGTTGGCCCAGTAAAAAATGCTTAGGGATGCTAATGGAAAATAGATTGCATAGCTTGAAAGCACACATTATATTTTCCAAGCCCAAGATTTCTTGAATTGAAGTTGATTTTCTAAGTTAAAATTGGCATAGTTGACCGCACGGGGACCCCCGATTCAGTAAAAAAATAGTCTAGACTGAATTGAATTGGCTTGGTGGGTTGGATTACTCATATTGAAAGCTACAAGACAAGCCCTCAATCATCTCATTTGGATATCGTTTGGTTGGTCAAAAAGTGAAAGTTGACTTTTAGTCCACAATCAAAATAGAGAGGTGTTAAGATTTGACTTTGGTCAATTCAATCATATAGGTGTATTCTACATCTAAAGACCTTTCCAGCAAGCTATTCTACATCTAAAAGCATTTCCATAAAGCTATTCGGTAAAAAAACAATCCAAATTGAATTAAATTGGCTTGATGGGTTGGATTATGTATATTAAAGGCTTCAAGAAAAGCCCTTGATAACCTCATTTGGATACCGTTTAGTTGGTAGAAAAAGTCAAAGTTACCTTTAGACCACGGTCAAAACATAGAGGTGTTAAGGTTTGACTTTGGTTAATTTAATAATATAGTTGTGTTCTAAGTTCATCCAAATTGGACAAGTGGAGGTGCCTCAACAAACATAAACCCACTTTCCAAAGAAGTGGAGGTGCCTCAACAAACATAAACCCACTTTCCAAAGAAGTGGAGGTGCCCCAACCAACATAAACCAAGTTTCCAAAGAAGTCAAAGCAGAGTGATACAGGGCATTGATAGGTTAAAGTGAAGTTGATATTTGGTGTCCATATCACTTACTCTAACAAGCCAAAGATATTCTTCATCAAAATTTTCCTTAGTAAGGTAATAAAGGAAGAGGATAAAATTCCAAGGGGAAGAGCATTTATAGACAAGCCCTCGACATTAAAGTAAGTGCTACTGAGCCAATGGAGGAGCTACAAGCCAATGAGGAGCTACATAAGGTGGTACATAAGGTGGTACATGAAGAAGGCAATGCCAATAAAATTCCTCAAGCATGAAGCAAATGCTACTAAGTCAATGGAGAAGCTATAAGCAAGCGAGGAGCTACATAAGGTGGTACATGAAGAAGGCAATGCCAATGAAAATCCTCAAGCATGAAGCAAGTGCTACCAAGCCAATGGAGGAGCTATAAGCAAGCGAGGAGCTGCATAAGAAGTGGTGCATGAAGAAGGCAATGCCCTCGGGGGGTCACTCATAAATATGTAAGCATAGCATGTGGGTTCAACAGTAAAAATCCCTTTTTTACACATTTTTTACATATAGAAGGGTACCATTTAAAGGGGATATTTACAGATTGAATAGAAAAAGGGTGTGTTTTATTCATGAAAAATTTACAGCTAAGGGGTCTTTTAATTAGGCCTTGAAGCATGTGATATAGAAAGTTTACATATAGTGAACTCTCGGAGGCAATGCCATTGAAGGGACAAGAGAGTGATAATGTATTAGAAGTGCCTAGGATTGGCAAAGAAATGAATATCGCTTTATACTTTATGCACAAATTATGCGATATGATGGATCGCAATGATAACATCACCATGGAAAGACATGAAAACTTGGGTGAATGCTTGGGTCAAAGGTTCTAATCCATGGACAAGTTTGATACTTTGGGCAAAGAGAGGAAATTCATGGTTGACAAGTTTGATACTTTGGGCAAAGAGATCCATGATGGTTTTTCTAGTTTGAAGAAAGAGTGGAGCAAAGGCAAAGATTCCTATAGTGGGCCAACAATGCATGTAGCGAACCTTAAGTTAGTGGACCACAAGCTCATGTATCTTAAAGAACTTACCTCCATAGTCTATGCATCATGATGGGTCACATATGCCGAGAATGCCTATGCAAGCTATGATGCACGGGAATTATTCAATGCGAGAAAGAAACCTTGATAAAGAAACAAGTTTAGCTTTGGATAAACCTATTGTGGATGGAACTTTGAATGCATCACCTAGGGAAGGTCCTCACTTCAATGGGAGGGGTGCTACTCATGTTAGACCAAATCAGCATCATAGAGATGATAAAGGTGAGTTTAAAGGAGTGAAGGACAAAATCACTTTCACAAAGTTCAAAGTAGAACGCTATTCTAATGAGTAATTTGAAGAGTGGATTGACAAAATGGAGCTTTAATTTGAGCTTCGTAGCACTCGTAGTGATAGAGCCAAGGTGTTGTTTGCTACATGTTGCATTTGGAAGGTTATGCCCATGCATGGTGGTGACACTTCAATGCTCACGATTACATGATCAATGCTTGGTTGAACTTCAAGAATGAGATGAAAAATGGGATGATATCACTCAAGTGGGCAATGTTAATGGCTATGTTCATAAGTTCATGAAGTTTTCACTCCATATGGAAGGCTTGAGTGAAGATTACAAATTGAGGAAGTTCATAAAAGAATTGCAAAACAACATTAGAGTTAATGTGGATGCTCAAAGAACAACATCATCAAAGAGGCCATGCTACTTATAGAGATTAATGAGGCAAAATATGCACATGTAAGAGAAGCAAGGCAAGGGATAAATGCTAATTTTGGTAATTTGTCTATGGTTAAACCCTGAAGTGGTATTACGCCTCATATAAGTTCTCCTACCATGTATGGAAGAAGTGGGAGAGAAAATTACAAATATGGTACAAACCTTCCAAGACCTTAAAATTGTCATGGGTGGCATGTCAATACTAAATGTTCCAACAAGGGTAAGGTCCTAGGTGAAGATCACATCACTGAGTTGAAGAGCAAAGGGTTGTGCTTTTCAAGTGTGGTGATAAATGAAACAAGGAAGGTTTGTAAAGCCAAAAAGATGAGACCCTCACCGAATCTTGCAATGAAGGCACAAAAGAGGATGTGGATAAGTATGAGGAATTCATTGAGGATTCCAATGATGTGGATGATGTAGAGAATGAGGGTAGATTTCCTTTTGATCCAAGTGGATCAAAGAAGAGGCAATTTAACTATGATGATGGATTACCATCATCATACTCAAATTTGAATATGATGATGGGTTACCATTACCTATGTGTGCTCATGAGAGACAAGATGGCCACTTTGTGTAACTTTTTTGGTGATGCCTATGCTGGTTGTAAGGGTGTAAGTATGTTGAGGATTAAGGCATGCATAAATGGAAGGGTGCCACATGTTTTGGTGGATAGTAGTACACATAGTTTCATCAATACAAAGTCATGTATGGCAAGGGATTAAGTGAATGTGAAAGGGGCCAAATGTTAAGAAATAGGCTAGATAATGTCCATGGACACTTTTAAGTGTAGTGTAAAAGGACGATCATGTTATAAGTGAAATAAGGCTAATGAGTGAAGTAATCGATATACTAATCATAATTACAAGTTTTCTCTCTAATCTTACCTATCGTGGCTTCTCCCACTTGAGAAGAAGAGTGTGTACTTCTCTATTGAGTGCAACTATGCAAACTCTGGTTTCTAGGTGTTCTAGTCTCTTTCAATATGTGTGTGTGTGTGTGTGTGTGTGTGTGTGTGTGTATAGTATCCACATCAACTTTATTTATTTTTTTGCAATCCTTTTACGAATTCATTAATTTGTAATCTTCACTGAAGCCTTCCACATGGAGTGAAAACTTCATGAACGTGTGAACATAGTCTTTGAAATTGCCCACTTGAGTAATATCATACCATTTTTCCACCATCTTGGATTGGTTAAGGGCTGAAATAAATATACACCTAATCTCATTCTTGAAATCTAACCCAAGTGGTGATCAAGTGGTTAAAGGCTGAAATAAATATATGCCTAATCTCATTCTTGAAATCTAACCCAAGTGGTGATAAAGTGTTACCGCCATGCATGGGCATAGCCTTCCAAATCTAATGTAGCAAACAACACCTTGGCTCTATCACTATGAGGGCTAAGCTCAAAATAAAGCTCCATCTTATCAATCTACTCTTCAAACTCCTCATTAGGAGAGCCGTCTCCTTTGAACTTTGTCAAAGTGATTTTGTCCTTCACTCCTTTAAACTAATCTTCATCACCTCTATGATGCTCATTTGTTCTAGCAGCATGAGTAGCACCCCTCCCATTAAAGTGAAGACCTTACATAGGTGATGCATTCCACGTTCCATCCATAATCGATTCATCCATTAAAGTGAGGACCTTTCATATAGGCGATGCATTCCAAGCTCCATCCATAATAGGTTCATCCAAACCTAAAACTTTGCCTTTATCAAGGTTTCGTCAAGAATTCCATTGCATCATAGCTTATTGCACAAGCGTTTTGAAGATATGTGGCCCACCATGATGTATATATTGTGGAGGTGAGTTCTCTTTTGCATGCATAAAACCATAACTATGATCAACATGATGAAAACTAGTGTAAGATTCCTCCCCAGCCTCTCAAGATGTCCAGCATCTTCCCCCTATAATCAATCCCTCTTCAGAAATATAAAAGACCTTGTTTCTAACTGTTTTAACCTAGAGAGAGAAAATATTCTAGAGAGAGAATATTTAGATTTTTAATTTTTTTGGATAGAAAATTATCTCATCTTATTAAAATAAGTTCCCCTGAAACAGAAATTCAAAAAGAACTTTCCAATGTGCAATTGGAATTAATTGGAAATGGGTATAAAGAACCTTAGTCTAAGGGTCTAGATTTTCAGAAATCTTTGGATTATGGTCCAATTAAGGTTCCTGTGGGCCAATAGGATCAATCCATGTGTGGGAAGGAGATAAATACAATTTTGTAAAAGAAGATACCCAAAAATGAGTAAATGCTCACATAAGATGAAGAGTTGACTATGTACAAAGTTTATTAGTAAGAAACTATGAGTAATTTTAATAGTATGAGATATTTGGGTATAATGATTTCATTTTGACACATATGTAAGGAAGGGGAGTCCCTTCAATACTCACATAAGATGAAGAGTTGAATATGTACAAGGTTTATTAAAGTAAGAAACTATGAGTAATATCAAAAATATGAGATATTTTGGGTATCCAAAAATGAGTAAATGCTCACATAAGATGAAGAGTTGAAAATGTACAAGGTTTATTAGTAAAAAACTATGAGCAATATTAAAAATATGAGATATTTTGGATATAATCATTCCATTTTGACACATATGTAAGGAAGGGGAGTCCATTAAAGGAGGTGCATATTTCACATGCTTGAATGAGTTTTAAACTCAAAAATAATGTGATATTTTGATCTCTCCTCTCTCTTGAACCAAACCAAATCAAAAAGGAACCAAACTAGGTCCAAATCTAGTCCAAATTCAATCAAACTGAATCTGGAAAATTCTAGAAACCAGTTAGCCTTGGTTAAGAGCCTCCCTCTCCTATAAATAGAACATGAGTCCTTTGGAAAAAAGGGAGGAGAATTTTACTATTCTAGAACTATGCTGAAATAATGCTAATATTCACTATTCTCTAAAATTCTCTCCAAATTGGAGAAATTGGAGCCTTCCTCTTTCTTCAATCTCCATTGGTGGCTCCATCAACATACTAAACCAATTGATTGGTTGGGGGCCTCTACCCTGAACAAAGAATCAAGCAATTTGTAAGATAAGTGGTGAATTTTGAGCTTTTCTATAATCTCTCAATGTTTCTCTCTTCTCAACCCCTCTCAAGCTTGAGAAGCTTAATTGGAATGATTTTTGAATGCTATTGAAGTTAATTGATGAATGGTAATTACATAAATTGATGAATGCTATTGAAGTTAATTGATGAATGATAATGCTATAGAAGTAATTAATGAATGTTAGTAAAGAATTACATAAATTTCCATTTATGCTTAATTCTAATGGTTTTTATGTAATATCTCTCTCTCACTCAAGAAATGGTCATACTCATGACCTATTCTCAATCCAAATGAAGCTTTTAATAAAGCTTTTCCTTAATCCAAGATTCATCTATGCTTAAGACCAAATTAATGGCTTTCCCTATGCTTTTAATTTATGTATTTCATGAATGTTGATGATTCAATCCATTATGGGTTAATGATCCAATTAGGGATCATTCTAATCATTCCCTTAATGATAAGCTTTATCTTTTAAGATAATTGAGATTTATCAGTCATAGCAGCGGAGCTATGGTAAAAGTTTTATAAAAATTACACATAAAATAATTTCATTCAAAGCATGAAAAGAGGACTTCCTACCCTATTCTAGGAATTATCATCCTAGATTAATTAAAAGAATTTTATTATAATCATGGAGATGTGGATGTATGCATGTAGATGTAGATGTATAGATGTGGATGTGAATGTGGAGGTGGATGTATGCATGTAGATGTAGATGTATGGATGTGAATGTGAATGCGGATGTGGATGTATGCATGTAGATGTAGATGTATAGATGTGGATGTGAATGCGGATGTGGATGTATGCATATAGATGTAGATGTATGGATGTGAATGGGAATGTAGATGTAGATGTATAGATGTGGATGTGAATGTGGAGGAGGATGTATGCATGTAGATGTAAATGTATGGATGTGAATGTGAATGTGGATGTGGATGTATGCATAGAGATGTGGATGTATGCATGTAGATGTAGATGTATAGATGTGGATGTGAATGTGGAGGTGGATGTATGCTTGTAGATGTAGATGTATGGAGGTGAATGTGGATGTGGATGTGGATGTATGCATGGAGATGTGGATGTATGCATGTAGATGTAGATGTATAGATGTGGATGTGAATGTGGAGGTGGATGTATGCATGTAGATGTAGATGTATGGATGTGAATGAGAATGTAGATGTAGATGTATAGATGTGGATGTGGATGTGGATGTATGCATGGAGATGTGGATGTATGCATGTAGATGTAGATGTATAGATGTGGATGTGAATGTGGAGGTGGATGTATGCATGTAGATGTAGATGTATGGATGTGAATGAGAATGTAGATGTAGATGTATAGATGTGGATGTGAATGTGGAGGAGGATGTATGCATGTAGATGTAGATGTATGGATGTGAATGTGAATGTGGATGTGGATGTATGCATGGAGATGTGGATGTATGCATGTAGATGTAGATGTATAGATGTGGATGTGAATGTGGAGATGGATGTATGCATGTAGATGGAGATGTATGGATATGAATGAAAAAGTAGATATAGATGTATAGATGTGGATGTGAATGTGGAGGTGGATGTATGCATGTAGATGTAGATGTATAGATGTGGATGTGAATGTGGAGGTGGATGTATGCATGTAGATGTAGATGTATGGGTGTGAATGTGAATGTGGATGTGGATGTATGCATGTAGATGTAGATGTATAGATGTGGATGTGAATGTGGAGGTGGATGTATGCATGTAGATGTAGATGTATGGATGTGAATGGGAATGTGGATGTAGATGTATAGATGTGGATGTGAATGTGGAGGAGGATGTATGCATGTAGATGTAGATGTATGGATGTGAATGTGGATGTGTATGTATGGATGTATGCATGTAGATGTGGATGCATGAATGTGGATGTATGGATGTGAATGTGGATGTGTATGTATGGATGTATGCATGTAGATGTGGATGTATGCATATAGATGTGGATGTATGGATGTGAATATGCATGTAGATGTGGAAGTAGGGATGAGGATGCATGAATGAGCATGTAGATGTGGATGTATGAATGTGGATGTGGATGTATGCATGTAGATGTGAATGTATGCATATAAATGTGGATGTATGGATGTGAATGTACACGTAGATTGGGTTAATGTGGAAAAATGAGAGTTAATATAGAAACTGTATTTGTAAACTGTTTGTAAATGCTGTTTGTAAATGGTTGTTTTATGTCAAGAATGCTGGGGAAACATTTTGACCGTCTTGTGATTAAGGTCGTGGAGACCTAACTGATAAGTTGCAACTGCTGACGGAGAGTCAATGGAGGACGTCTTGCGTAGCAAAGTCATCCGAGGTCTTGACCAGCCTCGGTTCGATTAAAATGGTGAGCTCCCTGTACGGTGGATGAGGGACCAAGGAAGCGGCCTATGAGTGAAGCACTAGGTCACTTGCGAAGGATCCTAGAGGGTGCTGACCATACGGTGCTCGGGCTCTGGGTCGCCAAGGATACCCACACGTGCGTCGAGGAAGATATTGGAACAAGGAGTAAGAGTTGTTTTCTGAAACCGGGCATGGATCTGGTTGATTGACCTTGCTGGTCTTCAATGGATGAGTCCATGGCTCTTTTTATGGATCTGTTGGTTGATCTTGCTGATCTTCAACAAGAGTCCATCTTGATTTTTATAAGTGATTATATTGCCGAGTATTATGGGCTAGGAACTATTGAAAAGACCCCTGAGTGGACAGGTGGTGAGCGTTCTGGTTGCCAATGATGCCATAGATACTCTGATGAAGGAATGATGGGAAATTAAGAATCAACCAGATAATTTGGAAGATTGTGATCAGTGATACTATGGTTTCATTAAAGGCTTGTTTTAAAACTGGTTGAATCTGTGAAAAGGTAATTTCATATTGGGTGTGTAAGTGGTGTGACTAGTTTTATTTTTGCATGAACATCTGGCTAGGGGGCTTGGGAACTCTTTTCCCTGGTACCCGGGACCAAAAAAAAATCAAACTCTAAATTGGATCCCATCACTACAGTGGTTGGGCGGTTGGCTAACCCATGGGACTGGATGGAGTTAGGCTGGACTGATGGATCCGTAAACTGAGACTTAATTTCTGTTATTACGATAGATAAAGTAAATCCCGGATAGTAATTGTTTTATGGATAGGAATCAACGGCTGTGCCTCTTGATGGGGAAAAAAACGTTGATCCCAATGATCCAAGTGCAAGTTTCTTCCTTGATCCGACCGAGTATCTTTATAGGTACAGTCAGATCAGCGTGATGAGTAATGATCTTGACTACGTTAGAGTAAAAAGTTATCCTGGTGGAATCGCCCGTGCTTTCCGGGGGTAAGGGAAGTTTTTCCGGGTTCGGTTTTGGAAAAACCAACGGTTTAGTCTCTTGTCTGGATATCCGTGGATGAGGCCCCGAGTGTGGGACCCTACCCCACACAAGAAGTGCTACTTCCGCTGCTAGTACCCCGAATCCGTTGCGCGGTGGGAACAGGGATCTCACAACTAGGTCGAGAAGTATTCAATACATTCACATGCCTTGTACCCACAAAAGGCACATGAGCTTGCGGTGGTCCACTAACTTGATATTTCCTTATAAACATGCATTGTTGGCCTATGATAGACCTCTTTTCCTTTTCCTCACTCCTCT
Organism: Cibotium barometz; assembly: GCF_041138505.1. Taxonomy (NCBI): domain Eukaryota; kingdom Viridiplantae; phylum Streptophyta; class Polypodiopsida; order Cyatheales; family Cibotiaceae; genus Cibotium; species Cibotium barometz. The sequence goes on from NC_141083.1 coordinate 33,407,045, forward strand.
TATTTCAAACTAGAAAACCCATCATGGATCTCTTTGCCCAAAGTATCAAACTTGTTAACCATGAATTGGAATCTTTGGTCCATGCGTTTAACCAAATTTTCATGCCTTTCCGTGGTAATGGTATCATTTTGTGATCCATCCTCACATAATTTACACATAAAGTATAAAATGGCACTTATTTCTTCATCAACCCTAGGTAATTACAATGCATTATAGTTCTCTTGTTCCCCTTCATTGGCATTTCCTTCTTCATGCATAACCTCATGTAGCTCTTCATTTGCTTGTAGCTCCTCCATTGGTTTGGTAGTACTAGCTTCATGATGTTGAAGGGCTTCTCTATAAGTTCTCTTCCCCTTGTAATTTTGTCCTCTTCCCATGTTGCCTTGCCAAGGAAAATTCTGGTGAAGAATATCTTTGGCTTGCTAGTGAGGTAAAGTGATGTAGAAACCAAATATCAAGTCCATTTTCACTTAGTCAGTCTCAATGCCCTATATCACTCTACTTCGACTTCATAGAAAGTCAGAAAGTTGACCATTTTGACTTCATAGAAAGTCAAAAAGTTGACCACCAAAAAAACTAAATTGGTTACTCTTTAGCTTGATGGGAATCTTATAACATGTTTTCAAGATATGTCAACACCTCAAACTAAACACAAGCTGTTTTTTTATTGAATCATGCTTCCCCATGTGGTGAACTTTTGCCAATTCAAGGATTAAACAAAAATAGAATTGGGAATGCTATAACTTGAAATGTAGCCCTTGGATAGCTCTATCTAGCTTTTTAAACACATCCCAATACACCCATAGGGTCAAACACATCCCAATCAACCCCTATGGTCTTGGACTGAATTAGGGATTTGCCTTTCTGTAAGGTGCAATGAACTTTTACAATTTGGGAATTTAATCGGTATTGGAATCAGCCACTTGATAGCTTGGATTGTATCTAGATTTATCATGCTATCTAGTCACCTCCAAAATATCCCATATGGTTTTGGATTGAATTAGATTTTTTTCAAAAATTGTTACTAGGCAATTTGATAAATTTTTGACATAACCTTTGCGTACAATTGCCCAAATATAATCCATAGTGGTTTGTAGAAACCATGCACCAAAATTTATAAATTATTGCTTAATTTCATTAGTTCCACATCGGCATTGCACCTTTTGGTCTTTATTATCAATGCACTTGACCTTTTGGCTACCATAGCCATGTCACTCCAATAGAAGATTGTCGATGATGAGCTTTTTCTTGTTGCTAGTCTCCCGGCCAAGCCTTCTCACCCTCTTACCAAAGTTTGAATTCCAATGGCAAGACTTGAGGCCAATTATTTACCACCAAGTACCTAATCCTCTTTCTTACCACTTTACCATGGCACTCATGGCAAAAAAGGTTCAAGAAAACTCTCCCCCTTTCCATCTCCTCCAATATTCCATGTGTATCCTTACACCATTCTAGATCTGACTAATGACAGAAAGAATGTGGTCTAAGGGAATAAGAGGTGAGAGATCACCTACATGGTTGTATGAACTCTTTCTTTTCATTACAATAGCGTTCATTTCCACCATATTCAATGATCTCCTTGCTTCCAAATAGCTTGCTAGTTACAAAGCCTCTTATCACCAAAAGGCAACAATGACAACACCAAGCCCCATTGATACTTTTGAATCAATCAATCTCCAAATTGATTTGGAAATTTTAAAGCAATGGAAACCACATGAATGGCATGGGTGAAGCCTTATGTGAATGGTCCAATGGTAATGTAAAGCTATCAATGGCAAGAATCTTGTAATAGAGATGCAAGAAGCTTCAAGAAATTCACTCCATACATGAATTATTCAAAAGAAACAAAATGCTTCATAATCTTGCCAAATGCTTCCAATGTTGCATTAGAGTGTTCTAATCAAGAATTGGTGATACCAATGGCATGTAGAAGAATCAAATGGCTAAACACTTGAAAGCCTCAAGCTATAGAAGCTATGGTTTCAAGATCCATGAAAATACTCTAAATAAACACATGGAGGAATGTAAAGATTTCACCTAGAATATTCATGAATATCTCAAGAAGCTCAACATTGACCAAATCTTGAAGTGATGCAACCTCTCTTGCGCTCATGAAGTAGGCACCAATTTTGAAAATTTTTAGCTCTCTTGAAGGTGAACAAAATCTCGAAGCTTCAATCCACAAGAATAGAGTGTTGTTTACCTTTGGTAGAGTCCATATTGGTTAAAAGAACTCAGCTAAAGCTTTTCCAAGATTCAATGGAAAGCCAAGCAAGAAGGGGAGAAAATAGGGCAAAAACATGGCCACCTAGAATTTTCTCTAAAGGAAGGCTTAGATCTACTCTAAGCTAACCCTAATGCCATGCCCCCCCTCCCCCCACCAATTCTCCCTAATGAAAAGATTTCAAGCTATGGAAGCTTGGTGAGAAAGAAGAAGCTTAGGTTGCAGAAAAGACGAAGAAAATGTAGAAATTTCATATAAAAAATTTTGGGAAAATAAGATTGATGTAAAAATCTAATACCACTGAAAGAGACTAGAACAACCATGAACCCGAGTTTGCATGATTGCACTTAATAGAGGAGGGAACACTCTTCTTCTCAAGTGCAAGAAGCCACCATAACCAAGAGGAGAGAGAAAACTACATTTGTGATTTGTATATTGATCACTCCACTCATTAGCCTTTCGCCCTTTCACATTATATTTAAAAGCCCTATATTGATCACTCAGATCATCCATGTGCATGGCCAACCTATTTCTTAGCATTTGGCCCTTTCCACATTCACTTAATCCCTTGGCTTTGGGCCCAAAATGGACATGAGATCCTTTTTAACTTTGTTTACACACACACACACACACACACACACACACACACACACACACACACACGCATGTATATATATACATACATATATATATATATATATATATATACACACACACACACACACGCATGTATATATATATATATATATATATATATATATATATATATATATATATATATATATATATATATATATATACATGCGTGTGTGTGTGTGTGTGTGTGTGCACACACACACACACACGCATGTATATATATATATATATATATATATATATATATATATATACATGCGTGTGTGTGTGTGTGTGTGTGTGTGTGTGTGTGTGTACATCTATATATGTATGTATGAATGTGACACACACACACACACACACACACATGCATATATATGTGCATATGTATCTATACACATATGTATGTGTGTGTGTGTATACCAAAATACACTAAAATCTCACACCGCAAGTGATCATCCCTCACAAACAGTGAGAATAAACCCCCATAACACACAAATGCTATGTTGCACATGTGAACAACTCAAGCATAGCATGTAGATACTCCTCACAAACCCCAAGTGTGTGAACACCATCTCTCATATAGGTGGGGATATGTAGGTAAAGGTAGAAAATTATGGGTTACCAAGAAAAATACGAGGAGGGTCAATGTGAATGAACAAAGGACAAGGTATGGCTTATAGGAGTGTGGAAGAAAAAGAGTGGCCAATGTATAAATGGCCAAAAGTGTGAAAGTATTCTAGAAGCATAAAATTTTAACCCCCACTTCACTTCTTCATCTCTCACTATGCTTCTCACAAGAGATGGCAGATTGTTGGACTTCCTCCATATCTTGAGAGTCTTGTAGGCTCAATTATGGTTGAGGCCTTATCTTTTTGCCTTCTTCTTGTTGTGTGGGTAGGGAAGGATCCATCTTTCCTTGCTTGAATTAGGGCATAGACTATTTTCTTGGTTCCATGGGTAGCAAAGCTTAGAGTGCTTCTATAAAAAAAAAAACTTTACGTTGCTTACCATCTCAAAAGATAGTGTGGTATGAATGAGCATGTGATTGAACAACGAGCTCAACTTCTTTCTTTCTTTTTTCTTTCTCTTTTAAACTTTACATTGCATGTAGTCTTAGAAGATAGTATGGTAGTGACAAGCGTGTGATTGAAGGGCTAGCATAACTTCTTCTTCTTTTTAACACTATACTATTGTGGTTGTAGTTTTAAGTAGCCCAAACCGAGGCCTTTATTACCTTCACTCTATGTGAGGCCTTGAGAAGTCCTTAAGATTATCTAGATAAGTACTCTCAGCCTACACCCCTAGAGTTTCTATACTATTCCACTGTATAATAGTAGAGTTAAACATAGCTGCCAAGGGTATGATTAGATGATTGCAACAACTTGAACCCCCTTATCATTCAAATTGACTGATTTTGGAATTTATCCCTCTTTGCACATCTTCTGGTTTGATTTCCATGAATGCCAGTCTAGACCAAAGCCTAAAGAGTTAGATCTTGTTCCATGGCCTTAGCCTCTCTGTTTACCATCCATTTCTTATTCTATGATGGTCTTGGTCCCCATACTATATGTGATAGTGTATACGTGTTCTCTTGTCTATGTTAAATCTTTAAGCCGATCTGGCTGCAATGGAACAAGCCAAGGAGACAGGTCCTACTCTAATCAAGCTTAAGGTTGCAACTCTAACACCACTTGAATCAAGTTTGAACACATCTCCATAATAATCTTGTAAACTAAAACTGCATGCAACTTCTTGAAGAATCTTGGCAAAAGTTAAACAATTTTGTATATATCCTCAAGATTTACAATTTGCTCCAAAATTTGTTAATTCTACACACTTGCACCATGATTTCTTTGAAATGCATTCAGCACAATGATGTCTTTCACAAATCTACATAATAACCAATTACCCAACAAAAACTTGCAGATACCCTACTTAACCATTTAACCAATAAAAACCAAGCTCTACATAATATTTATCCTGATTTGAAGTACATCTACCAGATCTGATAGGTATTTCATTTATCCAAGAATCCTATAGAACCTCACATCCCTCTACAATTCTCCACTCATTTCTTTCACCCCCATTGGTAGCTACTACCTACAGCCATAGGTGCCTTAGATACTTCATTTGGCATAGTGCTGCTCACACCCACCAAGAAGAGATTAAGGCACAATTTCCTATGGAGATCTAGGATCACTTTCTCTTGTTCAAGCCTCCTAATCTAGACTTGTGCTTATCATTATTTCTTCAATTTCTAGCTCCTTAGAAGTAGGAGAATACATTTTACCCATCTTTTGGGCACTTATCCCTTCTAATTTTGGGAGTAAGCTATATCGTGGGTTCAGGATTGCTCTCCTTTGGTAAATTATTTCTTTGTCAATTGTTGCTCTCTGCTCTCGAGTCTTCCAATGACTGGTTCTCTTGGTGTCTATGCTTGATGGTTGACCCTGGGTAGCTTGTGGAGCTTCTCGTTCAAGCTCATGTGTGTATTGTAGGATCCCTTAGGTTAAGCCCATGAATCCCCCAACAGACAGTGTTGGAGAAGAAGTTCCCTTCTCCCTCACCCACCAATTCATCATGAAGAGGGTTTTCCATGGTTTCCTCACTATTTGTTAATTCAATAGAATCTAGTATCTATAGCCCAAACCACACTCCTTTGAGTGCTGGCAGAACGAGCCTTGAACAAGCTGACCGTAGGCTTCCTTGATAGGAGGATCCCTAACATCAAGGGCAATGTCATCTCACCAACAAGCCTTCTTGACCTTAAGTGCATGAAAAGACTTTATTTGGCAAAAATGTTAATTTGTGCACAATTGGAATCATTCAAAGCTGGAACTACCATATTTTGCACAATCATGGGCGCGATCATGCCAAGAGTTACAAAAAAATTTCATCACACTCTTAGTTGTTTGAAGCTACCTCTACCGTTAGGGTGTCCTTATAGGAATACCCCTAAGCACTCAATTTGATGAAACTCAAGATCTCAATTGACATGATTTTGAAGGGTCCGGAATCACTATCACGATCCTTTACAAAATCATGGTAAGAATTTTCACCTTAACAAGTTCACCGTAGGTTCCTTGAGGTCCTAGTAAAATTATTTTAGGTGATAATCTAATCAAATTACCAATTTTAGTTCCTTGAGGTTTCTTGTAAAATTGTTTTAGGTGATAATCTAATTAAATTACCAAGTTGGATCCACTATGATTGATGACATGTCACCATGATTGATGATATCAACATCATTCACGGGCATGATTGTGAAACCATAATCATGATTAAATATGATAAGATAAAATCTGATTGGTCACAAATAATACATAATTAATGTGCAATCTCGGGGTCAATGAGGTAGTTGGAATGTCAAAAAATCATGGGCATGATTATGTAGTCTATAGAATCACATCAACATGAGTTTGTAGGTTTCCACGAAAAATCAATGGTTGAGGATGAAAATCTCAATTTTTGTAGTCAAAAGTTTCTAGTTTAGTCCTTTGCAACATGAACGTTTATGCGATAAATCAGCAAAAGGATCAATGGCCCCTTATTTTTAAGAACATTCAAGCTTAAGAAAAATGCAAAAGGGCTATTCACTACATAATCATGGCGTGATTAATGAGCTGCTACCATGCAAGTACAGATGCAAATGATTTTTTTTAAAGCTTTTCTAACTCTTTCATCAATGCAAGCAACCTTTCAAATTGTAAAAATAAATAAAAACAACCCTTCTTTTTCTTTTTTTCATAACCTTATCCACAACTTTTCCTTTTCTCAACCATTGTTTATCTCTTTTTCTCCTTTATCACACAACCTTATGCACAGCTTATCCTTTTCTTAACCATCCACATAGCTTTAGAAAGCCATATCTAGGGAAAAGGGACTTATAAGAAGATGACGGGAGTACAAAGAGAGGAAATATAGACCGGTTGCTTCCCTGAAAGTGGTGCCAAAAATGTTAATGGCTACACTATCCCTCCTCAAATACAATGGATAATGCTTACCTTAACATGTCGTTGGGTAACTTGTCAGCTCAAGCTCGTACCTCTTGAAGACTCCAAGCTACATTAGTGGTTTCTAGCTCCACTCCTTTACCTCCTTTCTGAAGCCATGACCAAGAGGTAACTTGTTAGCTCCAAGATCGTATCTCTTGAAGACTCCAAGCTACATTAGTGGTTTCTAGCTCCACTCCTTTACCTCCTTTCTGAAGCTGTCACCAAGAGGTTTCCTTTTTCCATACAAGGATTGCCACTTCTCTCTACCCTTGCACTCATACACATAAGCACAAGAGGAATATGCACTAAGAATGGAGTACTCTCTGCCCTCAACTATCTCTCTCTCACATACCATAGACACACAAGAGAGCAAGAAGATAAGCACAAGACTCTATAATTGGCATAAAAGGGATTATGTATTTACATTATGAAAATTTAGTATTTATACTAGCCCTTATTTAGACCTAAGCACCTAAAACTTAAAAAGAGATGAACCAAATGATCACAAGAGCTACACAGTCTTTAGCATGGCCAACCGTTCTCATAATTAAACCTTTATAGTGCCATTTCATGACAATTATTATGCAATCTCTCATATGTAGTAGAGAGATGCTAAGCTAACCTCAAAAACAAGTAGGCTTTAACTCCTATATTTCGTTAACCATGTAAGCATAATGATGGGCTATATATCCATCATATCTCAACGTTTTAATATGGTACCTAACCCTCATAGACTTGCGTACAGGTAGATCAATACTAGGTATCCTCAAAGCAGTCTTGGTTTTGCTTACACCAGGAGTAACTACAGGCGGAATGCCAAGCTCCTCATCAAGGATCTGCACAGATCCACTAGATTCATCATCCACATATGAGTGACTTGCTGACAGATTAGGCACAAAAGGTTGATCTACCTTTTCCTTCCCTTTGAATGATACATGTGTACCTACATCTATCCTCAATCTGCCTGACCATGGACTAACAATGGATCCATTACTAACACTAGATCCACTGCTAGAGGACTCTCAAGGTCCAATAAGCACCTATGATTGCTACTCTACATGTGGTGCATCATCAACACTTCTTACATCTGCATCTTCTGTTGCCTTCACTGCTAGTGCATACCAGCTACTCATCTCATCAAAGATAGCATCTTTGCTTACTTACACATCATAAGTCCAGTAGGGTATCCAGGATTTACTTCATTTATTGTACCATAATAGAATTGAGTCTCATTTTAGGGATCCATCAGTCCAGCCTAACCCCGTCCAGTCCTGTGGGTTAGCCCCAACCACTACAGTGATGGGATCCATTTAAAAATTTGGTTAGGTTTTGTCCCGGGTACCAGGGAAAATAGTTTCTAGGCCCCCTAGCCGGATATTCATGCAAACTTAAAACTAGTCACACCACTTACACACCCAATATGAAATTGCCTTTTTCACAAAATCAACTATCTTTAAAACAATCATTTAATGAAACCATAGTGCCACTGATCATAATCCTCCAAAATATCCGGTTGAATCCTGATTTCCCATTTTTCCTTTATCAGTGTACCTATGGCATATCATTGGCAACCAGAACACTCACCACCTGTCCACTCAGAGGCCTTTTCGATAGTTCCTAGCTCATAGTAGTAACCGGCAATATTTTTACTTATAAAAAATCGAAATGGAATCTCCGTTGAAGATCAGCAAGATCAACCAACAGATCCATAGAAAAGAGCCATGGACTCATCCGTTGAGGACCACCAAGGTCAATCAACGAGATCCATGCCCAAATTCAGAAAACAACTCTTACTCCTTGTTCCAATATCTTCCATGATGCACATGTGGGTATCCTCGGCGACCTAGAGCCCGAGCATCATATGGTCAACACCCTCTAGGATCCTTTGCAGGTCACCTATCGCTTCACTCATAGGCCGCTTCCTTGGTCCCTCATCCACCATACCAAAAGCTCACCATTTAAATAGAACCGAGGCTGGTCAAGACCTTGGCCGACCTTGCTATGCGAGACTTCCTCCATTGACTCTCCGTCAACTGTTGCAATTTTATCAGATTAGGTCTCCACAACCTCATTCACACAAGATGGTCAAAATGCTTCCCCAGCATTCTTGACATAAAATAGTCATTTTAAAAGCAGGTCATAAATACAGTTTCTATGGCGAGCTCTCGTCTTTCCACATTGTTCCAGATCATTCCACCTGATTTGAATCACATCCATTTCATATGTATTCCCATTCTCGTCCAATCACATCATTTTTATCTCATCACATCTTTCCTCATTTATCCTCATCAGATCTCATCCACTTGCATCTACCCATCTAAACATCTCATCACATCACATTCATTCACATCTCATCCATTCATAACTACCCTGATCCACATCACATCACATCACATCCATTTCACATCACATCTCATTCATTCACATCTATTCCGATTCACATGACATCACATCTCATTTATTCACATCCTGATTCACATCACATTCACTCATATCCATCACATTCATTCTCATCACCATCCCATCACATAACATCACATCACATCTATCCACATCATATCTCATTCATACACATCTCATCTCATTCATCCACATCCATCCAATCGTTCACCTATACGACTACCCACATCTATTCATACATTTATATCTATCATTTCACATCCACATATATTCATGTCACATCACATCTCTTTACATCACATCACATTCTTTCACATACACATCCACATCACATTCTTTCACATACACATTCGCATCCATTCTTCACATACATAACCACATCCATTCTTTTACATACACATTCGCATCCATTCTTCACATACATAACCACATCCATTCTTTTACATACACATTCGCATCCATTCTTCACATATACATTCACATCCATTCTTCACATACATAACCACATCCATTCTTTCACATACACATTCGCATCCATTCTTCACATATACATTCACATCTATTCTTCACATACATAACCACATCCATTCTTTCACATACACATTCACATCCATTCTTCACTTATACATTCACATCCATTTTCATCACATATCATCCACTCATATCCCATATCATTCATTTACATCCTAATTCACATGACATCACATCTTATCCATTCATTCACATCTATGTGCTTCACATCACATCTCATTACATCTATGCACCTCACATCTCATCACCTCTATTCACATCACATCCATCCATCCACTCATTCACACCTATTTGATTCTCATCCACTCATATCCCATATCATTCATTTACATCCTGATTCACATGACATCACATCTTATCCATTCATTCACATCTATGTGCTTCACATCACATCTCATTACATCTATTCACCTCACATCTCATCACCTCTATTCACATCACATCCATCCATCCATTCATTCACGCCTATCTGATTCTCATTACATCTCATTACATCTATTCACCTCACATCTCATCACATCTCATTACATCTATTCACCTCACATCTCATCACCTCTATTCACATCACATCCATCCATCCATTCATTCACATCTATCTAATTCTCATCACATATCATTACATCTATTCATAGAATTTAAGCATAGAATTTAAGAGAATTCTAATTTTGATATAAAGATTCTTTACGCATCTATTTATGCATTTAAATCAACTTCAGTGGGAAAACACTTTTATAAAAATCCTTTTATGCATCTATTTATGTGTAAAATCAACTTTAATGATGATAACACTTTTGAAATAAAAATAAATCCTTTACGCATCCTTCTATGCATAAAATCAACTTTAATGAGAATAACACTTTTGAAATAAAAATAAATCCTTTATGCATCCTTCCATGCATAAAATCAACTTTAATGAGAATAACACTTTTGAAATAAAAATAAATCCTTTATGCATCCTTCCATGCATAAAATCTATTTTAATGAGAATAAGACTTTTGAAATAAAAATAAATCCTTTATGCATCTTTCTATGCGTAAAATCAATTTTAATGAGAATAACACTTTTCAAAAAAAAATAAATCCTTTATGCATCCTTCTATGCATAGAATCAATTTTACTGAGAATAATGCTTTTAAAATAAAAATCAATCCTTTATGCATCCTTCTATGCGTAAAATTAATTTTAATGAGAATAACGCTTTTGACATAAAAATAAATCCTTTATGCATCCTTCTATGCATAAAATCAATTTTAATTAGAATAACACTTTTGAAATAAAAATAAATCCTTTATGCATCCTTCTATGCATAAAATCAATTTTAATGAGAATAACACTTTTGAAATAAAAATATATCTTTTATGCATCTTTCTATGCATAAAATCAATTTTAATGAGAATAACACTTTCGAAATAAAAATAAATCCTTTATGCATCTTTCTATGCATAAAATCAATTTAATGAAAATAACACTTTTATAACAAAATAATTTCCATTATGCATCTTTCTATGCATAAAAATCAATTTTAATAATTAATATCAATGATATCCATGCATATTCATAGGTGAATATGTACATGGAGTAATTAGAATATTTCTTTTAGAATGCACAATTGGTGGGAAGTACTCTATTGGAATAACATAAAAATAAACTTTCTTTTCTGAAATTCAATGTAAATGGCTCAAGACAGGAGTAGAGTAACAGTGCATAAACACCATTAAGCTTTTACGAAAAGGGGGAGGCTTCTATTTATAGGAAAATGTGAGCCTCTAACCAAGCAAAATGATTCTAGAATTTTCCAGATCAATTTGGTCAATTGGGTCAGTTTAGCTTATTTTTTGGGCAAAATGAAGTACTTGGCAGATGTACTTCATGTTCTAAATATTACAAAGAACCCGGTTTCTGTTGGGCAGATGGTTGAGTAGGGTCTGCAAGTGAGGTTTAATCCTTAAGGATGTTTTATGGAAGACTTCAAAAATCAATGTCGCTTGGTTGCAAAGGGTAATAGAAATGGCAGGATATTTACTTTGGATGTAAACATGCTTGAAGTAAAGGCCACCATGTTTGTGCCATGAACAGGTGTCATTGCAGATATTTATATATGGCACAAGTGCATTGGTCATGTGAATGTACAACAACTGAAGTCTATGCAGGCCAAAAATATTGTTGCAGGTTTGCCAAAGTTTAAGGTTGATGGTATGCACAAAGTGAAGCATACCAGCTTGGTAAGCAGGCCAAACATCCTTGGTCATAGTCTGATTCAGGTTTTGAGTCTAGAAAGGTTCTTCTTGAACTATCTTTATCAAAGGAAAATATTTCAATTACTACTTTACTGAATTTAAAACTAATCATTCATGAATTCCTATGAGGAATCATTTATCTAAAATTTCGATTTCGATAGTTTCACTAAATTTTCTCATTGTCATGTTAGAGAATATGAAATGGTAGGATTTTCTTTCACAGAGTATTTACTTAATCATTTACCAATTTTCAGGGGAATTAGGCATAGGATTAAAGAGAAGTCTTATTTTGATATAAAAATAAAGTTCTTTTATGCATCCTTCTATGCATAAAAATGGATATTAGTGAAAGTAACACTTTTATAATAAAAAATTTCTTTTATGCATTATTTTATACATTAAAAGCTTTCCCACATGAAAAGCATGTCAATGCAAGGACATTAGATGTCATACATTTAGATGTATGGGGACCGACCAAGTCTACAACAATTGTAGGTTGTAGGTATTGTGTTACATTCATTGATGACCACACTAGGAAAGTGTGGGTTTACTTCATGAAGGAGAAGAGTGAGGTGTTTGCTCACTTTCAGATATTTAAAGCCTTGGGTCAAGAAGGAAAAAGGCATGCAAATAAAATGCCTGAGATGAGATGGTAGGGGATAATATTTCTCCAATGAGTTCAATGATTTCTTGAGGAAGCAGGGAATCAAGAGACAGTCTACATGCAGGTACACTCTACAACAAAATGGTGTAGAAGAAAACCCGAAATTTATAAACATACAATTTCTATATGCAACCTGTAACACAATAGTAACTTTTGTGACTGCCTCTACATTTTGTACTTTTGCACAACTTGTATGTCACCAGATGTGACCAAAGTGCATGTATATACACCCAAGATCAGCAATACATCAGCAAGCGCATTGTTTGCACTCCCAAAATAAACTATTACACTACAATAGCCAGGCTTTGAGTAGAAACAATCCTTAACGAAGACTTTCCAAAATTGCCAAAAAAACACCTTCCTTAGTGACCAAATGAAGATAGAAATGCCCTTAAAATGTGATTCTAACTGTAAAAAACGTAGCACAAAGTAATGCAAACCTCCATGCATGTGCAAAGATATCTCCTCAATCAAAGATGTGCATCTCCTAAACCTAATGCTAGCTTTCTACATAAGCATAGCTTAGATTCTCAAATGCACTGGTACAAAATCTTTCCATGAGATCCACTTACATGTGTTATGGTCGCATCTTTTTGGTCGACCATAAGGAATTAAACTAGGTGTCTACGTCTCACCAGCAAGCTCTCAAATGGTAACCAATACCTCCCCTTACCTAGTGATTCGCCTCCTCTATAAAGAATCGATAAAATCTCAAATCTGATTAGCCCATAGTAGTAGAGTCCATGGCAGCCACGACATTCTCTAAAACATTCGCTATAGGACCTGCATCAATTAGGATCAACCTAAGTAGGATCAATAAAGTGGAAATGGTAAAATCCATATAGGCTAGGGTCATGAGCTGCAATGCCAAGCTATTTGTGAATTGTTGAGATATCGATCTCAACTAGTGCTGTGCGGACATTCATGACCTGCCTAGCTGATAGCTTCTAACCTTATGCCATTGGCATAGTACTAGCTCATCTCGAGCAGCTCATATAGTCAAGTTCACACTATGGACCTGATCATTATATGTTATTGTAGGAGAGTACTTTCCCTTACAGTATGTACTCTTATCTTTTTAGTTATATGGTGGTAGAGAAGAGAAGAAGATATAAGAAAATTTAGCCATCCATCTCTGTCTTGTGTCTTGCTTTCTCTTGTGTGTGTGTGTGTTTGCTTGCAAAGGAACTCAAGCTCTCTCTTGTGTGTGTGTGTTTGCTTGCAAAGGAACTCAAGCTCTCTCTCTCCCTTGCATTCTCTTTATGGTATCAGAGCTCTTGTTTATGTGAAAGCTAAGGAGGTAAGTGGGACACAAGAACAAAGCAAGGAAGGAAGCAGGGGTAAGAGCATCATCATTATCTCTTTCCCTTCTTGTTTAGGTACGACAACCCCTGGGTAGCTCTAGGAGCTACACATCTCCGATTGAGGAGCTATCTTTGCAAGCTTGGAGGTTCCTATAAGGTACACAGTACTTTGCACTACATTTTTGCGGGGTAATAATCGCATCTCTCAAACAAGAGTAGAACCCTCAATCCCTCAAGCCAAAGGAAAGCTTACAATTCCATGTAAGCTAAATTTTCTTACTTTTTAATTTTAAATCTATGGTTTTCTTGATTTTGTTGTTTTATAGTTGATTGAAGTAAATTCTAATGCTATGCCTGATGAAAAGGCCACCCCCTTCTCTTCTTTACAATTCAGCCTTTCTTAATCCTAGAAAGATTAGTTAAATGATTAATTAAACTTTTCTTATTATTTACTCTCTTGATTTTTGAAAATTGAGTAGATTAGAGTCATATACGTCTAGATTGCGTTAATTTAAGTTGAAATTAGAATGAGAAATGATCAGCCATACAAAGGAGGTTATGGGAAAATTTTCCAGAATTTTGTGAAAAAAAAAGTTTATTTTTATGTTATTCCAAAAGAGTAATTCCCACCGTTTGTGCATTCTAAAAGAAATATTATAATTACTCCATGTACATATTCACCTATGAATATGCATGCATATCACTGATATTAATTATTAAAATTAATTTTTATGCATAGAAAGATGCAAAATGGAAATTATTTTGTTATAAAAGTGTTATTTTCATTAAATTGATTTTATGCATAGAAAGATGCATAAAGGATTTATTTTTATTTCAAAAGTGTTATTCTCATTAAAATTAATTTTATGCATAGAAAGATGCATAAAGGATTTATTTTTATTTTAAAATTATTATTCTAATTAAAATTGATTTTATGCATAGAAGGATGCATAAAGGATTTATTTTTATTTCATAATTAAAATTAATTTTATGCATAGAAGGATGCATAAAGATTTTTATTTTCAAAAGCATTATTCTCATTAAAATTGATTTTATGCATAGAAGGATGCATAAAGGATTTATTTTTATTTCAAAAGCGTTATTCTCATTAAAATTGATTTTATGCATAGAAGGATGCATAAAGGATTTATTTTTATTTTAAAAGTGTTATTCTCATTAATATTGATTTTACGCATAGAAGGATGCATAAAGGATTTATGTTTATTTCAAAAGTGTTATTCTCATTAAATTTGATTTTACGCATAGAAGGATGCATAAAGGATTTATATTTATTTCAAAAGTTTTTTTCTCATTAAAATTGATTTTATGCATAGAAGGATGCATAAAGGATTTATTTTTATTTCAAAAGCGTTATTCTCAATAAAGTTGGTTTTATGCATAGAAAGATGCATAAAGGATTTTTTTTATTTCAAAAGTGTTATTCTCATAAAATTGATTTCATGCATAAATAGATGCATAAAAGGATTTTTATAAAAGTGTTATTCCCACTTAAGTTGATTTTTAATAGATGCGTAAAGAACCTTTATATCAAAATTAGAATTCTCTTAAGTTCTATGTTTAAATTCTATGAATAGATGTAATGATATGTGATGAGAATCAGATAGGTGTGAATGAATGGATGGATGGATGTGATGTGAATAGAGGTGATGAGATGTGAGGTGAATAGATGTAATGAGATGTGATGAGAATCCAATAGGTGTGAATGAATGGATGGATGGATGTGATGTGAATAGAGGTGATGAGATGTGAGGTGAATAGATGTAATGAGATGTGATGTGAATCACATAGATGTGAATGAATGGATGAGATGTGATGTCATACGAATTAGGATGTAAATGAATGATATGGGATATGAGTGGATGATATGTGATGAAAATGGATGTGAATGTATAAGTGAAGAATGGATGTGAATGTATAAGTGAAGAATGGATGTGAATGTATATGTGAAAAATGGATGCGAATGTGTATGTGAAAGAATGGATGTGAATGTATATGTGAAGAATGGATGTGAATGTATATGTGAAGAATGGATGCGAATGTGTATGTGAAAGAATGGATGTGGTTATGTATGTGAAGAATGGATGTGAATGTATATGTGAAGAATGTGATGTGGATGTGTATGTGAAAGAATGTGATGTGATGTAAAGAGATGTGATATGAGATGAATATATGTGGATGTGAAGTGATAGATATGAATGTATGAATAGATGTGGGTAGTCGTACAGATGAACGATTGGATGGATGTGGATGAAAGAGATGAGATGTGTATGAATGAGATATGATTGGATGGATGTGGATGAAAGAGATGAGATGTGTAAATGAATGAGATATGATGTGGATAGATGTGATGTGATGTTATGTATGTGATGGGATGGTGATGAGAATGAATGTGATGGATATGAGTGAATGTGATGTGAATAAATGAGATGTGATGTCATGTGAATCAGGATAGATGTGAATGAATGAGGATAGACGTGAATCAGGATAGATGTGAATGAATGAGATGTGAGGTGAAATGGATGTGATGTGATGGTATGTGGATCAAGGTAGTTATGAATGGATGAGATGTGAATGAATGTGATGTGATGAGATGTGGAGATGGGTAGATGCAAGTGGATGAGATCTGATGTGAGGATAAATGAGGAAAGATGTGATGAGATGAAAATGATGTGATTGGACAAGAATGGAAATACATATGAAATGGATGTGATTTAAATCAGGTGGATTGATGTGGAACAATGTGGAAAGACAAGAGTTTGCTATAGAAACTGTATTTATGACCTGTTTTTAAAATGAATATTTTATGTCAAGAATGCTGGGGAAGCATTTTAACCATCTTGTGAATAAGGTCGTGGAGACCTAATCTGATATAGTTGCAACAGCTGACAGAGAGTCAATGGAGGATGTCTCGCGTAGCAAGGTCGGCTTGACTAGCCTCGGTTTGATTTAAATGGTGTGCTTCCGATACGGTGGATGAGGGACCAAGGAAACGGCCTATGAGTGAAGCGCTAGGTGACCGCGAAGGATCCTAAAGGGTGCTGACTGTTGAAATTTGAGCATAATGATGAGCTATGGTGGATCAAACACTAGAAACAATATCATTAACAAAGTGATTAGCAAATAATTAAGACGTAATTAGTGGCAAATAGATTAATGTAGGCATGGATACTCAAAAACCAGCAAATTCTCATTAGGGCTATGCCTCAATTTATAGAGTTTACATCAAGCATTAAATCCCATTGATTTCTCCATGATTCACTCCCAGAATATCTCCACCTCTTGCCTGATTCTCTCCACCTCTTCTCTTTTCCCTGAATATCTCCCAGAATAACTCCACTCCTAAATTCTCTCATGCTAACCTTTATTCTCTCCCAGTAGATTCTTCTCACCTTTTCACAGGTTCTTTCACAATTACATCTTCTCTTTTATAGCCTCTAACCAAGAGCTTGTTCCCACACACACCCTATTCACTTGTATATTTCAACACCTCCCCTCAAGTGAATAATCCTAGCACACGTGGACCCTATACCAAGTTTCCCTCTTACTTGATAGCCCGCGACCAGTGCCTCAAGTCCCTAAACTCCATAGTCCTTGACACTCTCTCTCTCTCTATGTGTCCAAGGCTACTATAAGTGCCCGCGACCTTGACTAAAGTGCTCACACATACATCTACCACTTGGCCTACATCATCGGTGGCTCAGAGGTGGTTTTACTTTGTTGGGGTAGGTTACATTGGGTTGTGGGGTCTCTCTCTCTCTCTCTCTCTCAGAAAAGATGATCTGACTCCACTTCCTTTGGAGCCTCCATGAAGTTTTCCGATGTCGTTCCTTCTTCATTGGGTTTGCTGTAGCAGTCTCTCGCCATCTGGCTTTCCACATTTGTGGCAAGTGAAGGTCCTCTCTCCTACTCTGCCTCTTCCTCGTCCTCGTCCTCGAGAGAATCCTCCTCAGGTGAAGAATGCTTTTTCTTCTCCTGCTATTGAGTCGAGCCCTTTCTTCTCATTGCCTCTGCTCTCTTGCTCTAGTAGAGCTGCTTCTATCTCATGTATCTTCAATTCAGGTACATTCTTTAGTGTTGCTACAATGTTTTCATAATCTCCTTTGTCCACACTCTTCAGAAGTACAGCTAATGCTTCATCATCTTCTACCTTTTTGCCAATAGGCTACCAACTGTTGCTTAATGCTTTCATATTTGTTCAAGTGTGTGATTAAAGGTTCACTTTCCTTCATGTCCAATTTGTAGAATTGCATTAACAGATTTATCTTTGAATTTTTTGCTTGTGTACCAAATAATTTATTGAGTTCATCCCATGCATCTTTTGCCCATTGTATCCCTGTGATGTGATGAATGATTTCATCATTTAAACTGAGTGCAATAAGTCCCAATTCTTTTTCATTCCTGCTCTTCCACTCATTTTCCCCTCTCTCTGGGCATTCATCTCTCCCTTCAACTAATCCCCACAGATTTTTCCTCATCAGCAAATACATGGTTTTTGTCTGCCATGTATAAAATTGTTCCCCATTAAATTTGGCTATTTCCTGTGCTGAACTCATGGTGATGTGAAGGGGGTCTTACCTCTTGATCCAATTTCAAGATTCAAGGGCAGTGTCTACCCTTTTACAACTCAAACTGGTGTTTAATAGATGATTACAACAAATTTATCAGCATAAAATCACCAGAAATTACACTAAATCAAGGGTAACCAATTTGTACGGGATGGTTGGAGTATCAAACCAACTCCGATTTGCAATCTGAAGCTATAGGGATTTGTATCAGATACCTAATGGTTAATTTGAATCCTAAATTGTACCAAAAAATAGTGATTAGCACTGATTAATCATTGATTAGCAAATTAATGCTCTATTTTGTGTGCAAAAAACAGAGTATGCGGGGAGTCTAGATCTGGTGCCTTACACTTCAAATGAGCTCAAATGCTTTCAAAGGCATCAATAGCAATGAGTCTAGTAGAGGATTAAGCCAAGAAACACAAGATTTGACCAAATATTGAAAGCTTAATCTCTGTTTTACCAAAGTCACCTCTGCAGATTTGATGAAGAGCTTGGATCTCACTGTAGACTTGATGAAATTGAATTCTGTCTCCACCAGCTTGTAGAGCATGCTTGAAAACCCCCGGGGCTAAGAGGAATTGAAGCAATTTGATTTGATGAGCACAAGATTTGCAAATCACTCAGAAAAAACAGCGCTGACGAATTTCGCGATTTCTTCTCAACGCTTTCGTGGTTTGCTACGCCGTTTGGATGGGCTTGTAGCCAAGTGTGTTAGTTACCATATGCTAGAAGATTTTGCCCTAATTGTGAGTGTGCAAGCTGAATGGAGTCCTCCACTGGCTGGGGGGTGAAGGGGTGAAGTGAAAACTAACTAAAAATTTGATTATTTACTAATTATCTACTAATCCTAATTAATTAGATAATGGGCTCATAAACCTAATGGATTCTAGGCATGCCTCTGATACCATGTTGAAATTTGAGCATAATGATGAGCTATGGTGGATCAAACACTAGAATCAACATCGTTAACAAAGTGATTAGTAAATAATTAAGACATAATTAGTGGGTAATTAGCAAATAGATTAATGTAGGCATGGATACTCAAAAACCAGCAAATTCTCATTAGGGCTATGCCTCAATTTATAGAGTTTACATCAAGCATCAAATCCCATTGATTTCTCCATGATTCACTCCCAGAATATCTCCACCTCTTGCCTGATTCTCTCCACCTCTTCTCTTTTCCTGAATATCTCCCAGAATAACTCCACACTCCTAAATTCTCTCATGCTACCCTTTATTCTCTCCTAGTAGATTCTTCTCACCTTTTCACAGGTTCTTTCACAATTATATCTTCTCTTTTACAGCCTCTTACCAAGAGCTTGTTCCAACACACACCCTATTCACTTGTATATTTCAACACTGACCATATGGTGCTCGGGCTTTGGGTCATGGAAGATACCCACATGTGCATCGTGGAAGATATTGGAACAAGGAGTAAGAGTTGTTTTCTGAATTCGGACATGGATCTGGTTGATTGACCTTTCTGGTCCTCAACGGATGAGTCCATGTCTCTTTTATATGGATCTGTTGTTTGGTTGATCTTGCTAATCTTCAATAGAGATTCCATTTTGATTTTTTATAAGTGAAAATATTGCCGGTTACTATGAGCTAGGAACTATCGAAAAGGCCCCTAAGTGGACAGGTGGTGAGCGTTCTGGTTGCCAATGATGCCATATGTACAACGATGAAGAAAAAATGAAAAATTAGGATTCAACTGGATATTTTGGAGGATTATGATCAGTGACACTATGGTTTCATTAAATGATTGTTTTAAAGACAGTTGATTCTGTGAAAAAGGCAATTTCATATTGGGTGTGTAAGTGGTGTGACTAGTTTTAATTTTGCATGAATATTTGGCTAGAGGGCCTGGTACCCGGGACAAAACCTAACCAAATTCTTAAATGGATCCCATCACTGAAGTGGTTGGGAGGTTGGCTAACCCATTGGACTAGATGTGGTTAGTAGGCTGGACTAATGGATCCCTAAAATGAGACTCAATTCTGTTATGGTACAATAGATGAAGTAAATCCCGGATAAAAATTATTCTATGGAAAAGAATCAATGGCTGTGCCTCTTAATGAGGAAAAACAGATTGGTCTCTATTATCCAAGTGCAATCTTTTCCTTGATAGGACTATGGGACTTATGGGTTTGGTCAGATCAGTTCAGTTAGTTAAGGCTTTTGACTACGCTAGAGTAAAATTATCCTGGAGGAATTGCGTGTGCTTTTCGGGCGAGGGAAGTTTTTCCGGGTTCGATTTTGGAAGAACCGATGGATTAGTCTCTTGTCCTTATATCCGTGGGCGAGGCCCCAAGTGAGGGACCCTACCCCATGCAAGAAGTGCTACTTCCGCTACTAGCACCCCTGAATTCGTTGCACTATGGGGACAGGGATCTTTCAGTTGGGGTATCAGAGCAAATTGACTAATGTGGATCAACCGAGAAGCCAAAAATATCAAAATATTATAAAGTAGCAGTAAAAGGTTGTAATTGTGTGATGAAATTCATACAAATTGATATTCAGACTGAAATTCATAAATTAGTAATTGGGTCTTCACATGGAAGTACCGCAATTGCATGGAATCCCTGACTTGCTTGAGGTGGCCTAGACATGATAGTATTTACCCTATAATTCCAAGGACCGTGACTACCCGTATATACCGAGGGTATAACTGTAGCTCTTTACTGGTAGTATATACGAGTAAATCTAAGACTTGAAATTATAAGCAAAAATGCTATCCAGATGATGAATTCAAATGTGGTTGATATGAATTTAAAAACTTTGGTTGAGAACTGATGAGTTGATTTGGATTCTGATTGAAAAATGATAATTCCTGAGTTTTGGTTTAAAAGCGATAAGCTGAGCAAAACCACAATGAGGGTGAATGGGACGAGTCCCTGTGATGATGTTCGTAACTGGAAGGATGATAATAACTTGAGCAAATCACTATGAGATTAGTGGATTGTGCTAACAGATTGCTATTGTTAACACGACCTAGTGGATCAAGTTAAGGGATGTCAAATTAAAAATCTGTATAATTAAAAGTTTCCATGGACTGTTCAGATGGAAATTTTGGTCTAATGGACCATTATTGTGATAAATATTTGAATGATATGATCTGAGTGAAGTGTTATCTGATGATGAGTTCTATATAAGGGATCTTTTTTTCCACGATTCTGTTGGGTTCACCAGACTATAAGGAACCCCATAATCAGTTGGATCTTAAGGGAAAGAGTTGTCCTCTAATTTTACGAGATGAGGACATCTCGCATTTTTTAAGTGGGGTAGAATGTAAGATTCCTCCCTCCAGCCTTTGAGGTGTGCAGGTATAAGAACTTCCCCTTCTGATCTTATAATTATTCCCCTCTCTAAAATAAAAGATCATGTTTTACTGTGAGATCCCTGTCCCCACCGTGCAACAGTTTCAGGGGTACTAGCAGTGGAAGTAGCACTTCTTGCGCGGGGCAGGGTCCCACACTCGAGTCCTCACCCACGGATATCCGAACAAGAGACTAATCCATCGGTTTTTCCAAAATCGAACCCGAAAAAACTTCTTTTGCCCAGAAAGCATGGGCGAATCCACCAGGATAATTTTTCCCTAACATAGTCAAAAGCCTTAACTAACTGAACTGATCTGACCGAACTCATAAGTTCCATAGTCAGATCAAGGGACAAGTTGCACTTGGATCATAGAGACCAACGCTTTTTTCCTCATCGAGAGGCACAGCCGTTGATTCTTTTTCCATAGAACAATTTTTGCCCGGGATTTCCTTCATCTATCGAACTAAACAGAAATTGAGTCTTGATTTACGAATCCATCATTCCAGCCTAGTCCCATGGGTTAGCAGCCGCCCAACCACTGTAGTGATGGGATCCAATTAGGAATTTGGTTAGGTATTGTCTCGGGTACCAGGGAAAAGAGTTCCTAGGCTCCCTAGCCGGATTTTCAAGCAAATTTAACTCCAGTCACACCACTTACACACCCAATATAAAATTGCATGTTTCCTAGATTCCAATGTTACATTTAATTCAGTCATCATAGTGTTACTGATCATAAACTTCCAAGTATCCGGTTGAATCTTAATTTCCAATCATTCCTTCATCGGAGTATCTATGGCATCATTGGCAACCAAAACGCTCACCCACCTGTTCACTCAAGGGCCTTTTCAATAGTTCCTAGCTCATAGTACCCGAAAATATAATCACTTATAAAAATCAAGATGGAATCTCCATTGAAGATCAGCAAGATCAACCAACAGATCCATATAAAAGAGCCATGGACTCATCCGTTGAGGACCAGCAAGGTCAATCAACCAGATCCATGCCCGATTTCAGAAAATAACTCTTACTCCTTGTTCCGATATCTTCCACGACATACGTGTGGGTATCTTCGGTGACCCAGAGCCGGAGCACCGTATGGTCAGCACCCTCTAGGATCCTTCGCGCAGGTCACCTAGCGCTTCATTCATAGGCCGCTTCCTTGGTCCCTCATCCACCGTACCGGAAGCTCACCATTTATATCATACCGAGGCTGGTCAAGACCTTGGCCGACCTTGCTACGCGAGACGTCCTCCATTGACTCTCCGTCTCAGCAGTTGCAACTTTATCAGTTAGGTCTCCACGACCTTAATCACAAGACGGTCAAAATGCCTCTCCAGCATTCTTGACATAACACAGTCATTTACAAACACGTCACAAATACAGTTTCTATATTGAACTCTCGTCTTTCCACATTATCCCTCATCAGTCCACATTATTTATTCCACATTCCATTCATATATGTGCTCATTCTCATCTAATCACATCATTTTTCATCTCATCACCTCAAATTCATTCACATCACATATCATATAGTCACATCCCAATTCACATGTCATCACATCTCATCCATTCACTTATATCGACGACACATCATTTCGTATACACATTCGTATTCATTATTCTACATACACATCCACATTCGTACATCCACATCATACATCTAATTCCACATCCGCATTCATACATACACATCCATATCCACATCCATACATCTACATCCACATTCATACATCCATATCCACATCCACATCCATACATCCATTTTCACATCCACATTTATACATCCACATCTACATCCATACATCCACATCCACATACATATATCCACATCCACATCTACTTCCATACATCCATTTTCACATCCTCATTCATACATCCACATCCACATACATACATCCATACATCCACATCCACATTCATACATCCACCTCCATATCTACATCCATTCTTCATTCATTTTTTTAACGCATCTATTTATGCATAAATTCCATTTTAAAAGGAGAATAACACTTTTGAAATAAAAATCAATCTTTTATGCATCTTCCCATATGCATAAATTCATTTTAAATGAGAATGACACTTTTGAATTAAAATTCAATCTTTTATGCATCTTCTTATGCATAAAATCAAAATTGATGAAAATAACTCTTTTGAACTAAAAATAGATTTCTTTATGCATCTTTCTATGCATAAAATCGAAATTGATGAGAATAACACTTTTGGGTTAAAATAAATTCTTTATGCATCTTTCCATGCATAAATCCAATTTAGTAGGAATTACACTTTTAGAATAAAGGAATTTCTCTTATATGCATCTAATTTATGTATAAAATCATTTATCTTGAAAATCACACTTTTAATATAAAAAAATTATCATTTATGCATACAAATCATTTATGATGAAAATAACTTTTTTAATATAAATAAATTTCTTTTATGCATCTAATTTATGCATAAAATCATTTATGATGAAAATCACTCTTTTAATATAAAAGAATTTCTTTTATGCATCTATTTATGCATAAAATTATTTATGATGAAAATCACACTTTTAATATAAAAAAATATCTTTTATGCATACAAATCATTTATGATGAAAATCACTCTTTTAGTATAAAAGAAATTCTTTTATGTATCTAATTTATGCATAAAATCATTTATGATGAAAATCGCACTTTTAATATAAAAAATATCTTTTTTTCATATGTTTATGCATACAAATCATTTATGATGAAAATCACTCTTTTAATATAAAAGAATTTCTTTTATGCATAAAATCATTTATGATGAAAATCACACTTTTAATATAAAAAAGTCTTTTATGCACCCATTTATGCATAGAATTCAATAATGATAAAAGTAACACTTTTATGCATACTTTTTTGTATGAAAATCAAATATGATAAAAGTAACACTTTTATAATAAAAATAAATTTCTTTTATGCATCCTCTTATGCATAAAAATCAATAATGATAAAAGTAACACTTTTATAATTAAAAAATAATCTTTTTATGCATGAAAATCAAATATGATAAAAGTAACACTTTTATAATAAAAAATATTCTTTTATGCATGAAAATTAAATATGATAAAAGTAACACTTTTATAATTAAAATAAATTTCTTTTATGCATCCTCTTATGCATAAAAATCAATAATGATAAAAGTAACACTTTTATAATAAAAATAATAATCTTTTTATGCATACTTTTATGCATGAAAATCAAATATGATAAAAGTAACACTTTTATAATAAAAAATATTCTTTTATGCATATTTTTATGCATGAAAATCAAATATGATAAAAGTAACACTTTTATAATAAAAATTTATCAAGAAGTATCCTTCATAGAATTTAATTCTATTGAAAATAATTCTTTTATAAAAATTAATCAATATGCATCTTTTTATGCATGAATGAAATTGACACTTTTAGAATACACTAACGATGGGGATTACTCTTTTTGATTAATAAAGGTTGAAATTTATTTCATAATTTCTCAAAAAAATTTACCATAACCTCCTTTGTATGGCTGACCATTTTTCAATTTTGAACTTACTAAAATTAATTAGAAGTTTACCAAGAGTATTTAAATCATTCTAATGTAAACAATCAAAAGAGAAACATTATGAAAAACTTGATTTTATTCATTAATCATTCATCTAGGATAAGAATGGTTGGCTCTACTAAAGAAGAGAGGGGAATGCCTTTTTTCAATGAGGCATAACATCATTTGCAATTTAGAGAAGACAAAAATCATTAAAAACCATAAAAACCATAAAATTAATGAAAAAGAGAAGAATCTCCAACTTACTAATGAATTTGAGAGCTTTCCTTTGGCTTGATGGTTTGAGAGTTCTACTCTTGTTTGAAACAAGAGTGGCCACCAATCTTTTGGAAGAGGGAAGGCCAAAAACTAATGAATTATGAGTAAAATTCACTTTTTTTAGCACTTGGGAGAGGCAGGGTAACAGTGCAAAATAGTATTGAGTTTCAACAAAGGGGAAGGCTTCTATTTATAGGAAAAAGTGAGCTTCTAACCAAGCAAACTGATTCTAGAATTTTTTGGATCAGTTTGGTCAATTTTTGACCATTTTTAGGTCAGTTTTGCTCACTTTTTGGATCTAGTTGAAACAGGAGAGAGGAGAGATAAAAATATCTCATTATTTGGGAGTTTAAAACTCATTCAAGCATGTGAAATAGGCGCCTCCTTCATGAGGAAAATTCCTCGATATACTGAGGTGTCAAAAATGCATCATTTCACCTAAATATCTCTCTTTTTTAACTATTAACCTTGTCCTTAGTCAACTCTTCATATTATGTGATTATTTACTCATTTTTGGAGGATTTTCCTTTTATTCTTCTATTTATCTCCTCCCTACATTTGGATGAATCTTATTGGTCCATAGGAACCTTAATTTGAAATTTTGAAAAAATCTTCACCCCCAGGATAATGCCTCTTGAACAGATTATACTTAATTTCTAATGCACCTTCTGAAAATCTTTTTGAACTTTTGTTTCAGGGGAACTTATAATAATAAGATGAGAATTTTTTCTATCCAAAAATATTCAAAATCTGAATAATCTCTCTCTAGAATATTTTCTCTCTCTAGGCCAAAGTTGATAGAAACAAGATCTTTTATATTTCTGAAGAGGGATTTGACTACAGGGGAAGATACTGGACATCATGAGGGGCTGGGGGAGGAATCTTACATTCTCCCCCACTTAAAAAACGCGAGATGTCCTCATCTCGCAGGTGGAGTATGATCTTTTTCATCATCTTCTTCTTCTTCAATCACTTCCAGCATTACTGCCTTGGAAATGGATGGTCGATTTGGGAACAACTCTCTTTGACTTCCCCTATTATGAGGTGGAGGTCTTGCATTACTTTGGATTGAAACTGCAGGTTAGATAAAGGGTCTACCTCTGGGATTTCCCTGATTTTGGCAGATAGAACCCTGATTACTTTGGAAGGAAGGGGCTGGAGTCTAGAATCTTGACCCCTGATTTTCCTGCCGTGAAAACCTTGATCCAAAAGGAGTTAGGCAATCCATACTGTTTGCGATGTCCAAATCCTTGACAATTATAGCATTTCACTCTCTTGTTCAAGGGTGGAACTTCTGAAGTTGAATTCCAGGGGATTGAGTTTCGAGAAAAGGACATTTCTTCCATTTTGGAACTTCCCATATCCTGGGTTTGACCCTAATATCTCTTAGGTGGAGGAAGGTTGGAATCATCCTCTGGGAATAAAAACCTTTTGAAAGGTGATGGTGCTGGTTTTGGCGGGACTTTGACATCAAAGGCTTTGGCGAAATCCTTCGCCCCATCCGAACTGCTTCGGCCATGAAAATAGGTTTAGCATTCTTGACTAAAGTATCCAATGGCTCGTTCATTCCCCGAATGAATCTGGCCATCAGCTGCTCTTCATCCAATTGAGGGGAATATTTAAGGAGAAGGGCAAAAGCTTGATGGTACTCTTCAATTATCCGGCTTTCTTGCTTTAGTTCCAAGAACTCATTCATCTTAGTTTCAAGAAAGCCTGGGGGACAAAACCTCTTTCTGAGGTAAGCCTTGAGATCGGTCCAAGTTTGGGTATTTCGGTCGAGACGGTTTGTCTCGCAGTGGTTTCTCCATGCCACTCTAGCTGTCTCCACTATCTTCAGCCTTGCAAGAGCCATTTTGCTCTTATCATTGTACCCGATGACATCGAAGTATTCTTCCATTGATTCGATCCACTTCTCCACAGCCTCGCCCAAGTTTTTCCCTTCTCCCTTGAAAGATCCAAGCTGCGAACTATGAAGAGTTTTACGAATATCCAGGTCGAGTTCTTCTTCATCGGGTTGGGGGTTAACATTTCTACCACGACGACCTCAATCCATGTTCCTATCAATACAAAAATTCTTGTTAAGTCTCTTTATTTATGATTCAATCCAATTTTTGATTCAACTGATTCCGAGGTTCTCTAAATAGGTCGGCTCCCCACAGAATCAAGGGATAAAGATACTCATATAGAACACATTATAAGATAACAATTCATTCAGAATTATCTCATTCATATCTTTAACACAATAATGGTCCATCAGACTGAATTTTTCTATCTAAACAATCCTCCATGGGGATTTCAAATTTTCAGATTTTTAATTTATCAACCCTTAACTTGATCCACTGATCAAAAGTTAACAGTAGTAATCTGTCAGCACAATCCACTAATCTCATAGTGATTTGCTGAAGTCATTAACGTCATTCTAGCTACGAACATTATCACAGGGACTCGTCCCATTCATCCTCATTATGGTTTTGCTCAGCTTATTACATTTCAACCAAATTTCAGGAATCATCATTTTTCAATCAGAAACCAATCAATTCATCAGTTCACAACCAGAATTTAAAAATCATATCAACCACATTCGAATTCATCATTTGGATAGCATTAATGCTTATAATTTCAAGTCTTAGATTTACTCGTATATACTGCCAGTAAAGAGCTGCAGTTATACCCTCGGTATATACGAGTAGTCATGGTCCTTGGAATTATAAGGTAAAGACCATCATGTCTAGGCCTCAAGCAAGTTAGGGATTCCATACAATTGTGGTACTTCCATCTGAAGACCCAATTACTAATTTATGAATTTCAGTTCAAGTAACAATTTGTATGAATTTCATCACACAATTCTGATCTTATACTGCTACTTCATAAATTTCTGACATTTTTTTGGCTTTTTGGTTGATCCTCATTAGCCAATTCGCTCTGATACCGACTGTGAGATCCCTATCCCCACCACGCAATAGTTTCAGGGGTACTAGCAGCGGAAGTAGCACTTCTTGCACGGGACAGGGTCCCACACTCGGGGCCTCGTCCACCACGGATATCCGGACAAGAGATTAATCCATCGGTTTTTCCAAAACCAAACCCGGAAAAACTTCCTTTGCCTAGAAAGCACGGGCGAATCCACCAGGATAATTTTTCCCTAACGTAGTCAAAAGCCTTAACTAACTGAACTGATCTGACTGAACTCGTCAGTTCCATAGTCAGATCAAGGGACAGATTGCACTTGGATCATAGAGACCAACGTTTTTTTCCGCATCGCGAGAGCACAGCCGTTGATTCTTTTTCCATAGAACAATTTTTGTCCGGGATTTACTTCATGAGAATAACACTTTTGAAATTAAAATAAATCCTTTATGCATCCTTCTATGCATTAAATCAATTTTAATGAGAATAACACTTTTGAAATAAAAATAAATCCTTTATGCATTGTATAAAATCAATTTTAATGAGAATAACACTTGAAATAAAAATAAATCCTTTATGCATCCTTCTATGCATAAAATCCATTTTAATGAGAATAACACTTTTGAAATAAAAATAATAACACTTTTGAAAAAAAAAATCCTTCATGCATCCTTCTATGCGTAAAATTAATTTTAACGAGAATGACGCTTTTGAAATTAAAAAAATCCTTTTTGCATTCTTCTATGCATGAAATCAATTTTAATTAGAATAATGCTTTTGAAATAAGAATAAATCCTTTATGCATCCTTCTATGCATAAAATCAATTTTTATTGAGAATAACACTTTTGAAATAAAAATAAATCCTTTATGCATCTTTTTATGCATAAAATCAATTTTAATGAGAATAACACTTTTGAGATAAAAATAAATCCTTTATGCATCTTTCTATGCATAAAATAAGTTTAATGAAAATAACACTTTTATAATAAAATAATTTTTATTATGCATCTTTCTATGCATAAAAATTAATTTTAATAATTAATATCAGTGATATCCATGCATATTCATAGGTGAATATGTACATGGAGTAATTAGAATATTTCTTTTAGAATGCACAAACGGTGAGAATTACTCTTTTGGAATAACATAAAAACAAACTTTGTTTTCCACAAAACTTTGGAAATTTTTCCATAGCCTCCTTTGTATGGCTAACCATTTCTCATTTCTCATTCTAATTTCAACTTAAATTAACCCAATCTAGATGTATATGACTCTAATCTACTCAAGTTTCCAAAATCAAGAGAGTAAATAATAAGAAAAGTTTAATTAATCATTTAACTAATCTTTCTAGGATTAAGAAAGGTTGAATTGTAAAGAAGAGAAGGGGGTGGCCTTTTCATCAAGGCATAGCATTAGAATTTACTTCAATCAACTATAAAACAACAAAATTAAGAAAACCATAGATTTAAAATAAAAAAGTAAGAAAATTTAGCCTACATGGAGTTGTAAGCTTTCCTTTGGCTTGAGGGATTGAGGGTTCTACTCTTGTTTGAAGCAAGAGTGGCCACCAATTTTTTCGGAGAGGATGAAGCCAAAAGCAATTGAATTATCAAGAATCTCAATGTAAATGGCTCAGGAGGACAAGATCAGAGTAGCAGTGCATAAACACCATTAAGCTTTTACAAAAAGAGGGAGGCTTGTAGTTATAGGAAAAAGTGAGCCTCTAACCAAGCAAACTGATTCTAAAATTTTCCAGATCAGTTTGGTCAATTTTTGACCATTTTTGGGTCAGTTTAGCTTACTTTTTGGATCTAGTTGAAATAGGAGAGAGGAGAGATGAAAATATCTCATTATTTTTTAGTTTAAAACTCCTCCACACATGTGAAATAGGCGCCTCCTTCATGAGGGGAGATCCCCACACTGAGGAGTCAAAAATGCATCATTTTCTCTCAATATCTCTTAATTTTTAACTAATAAACCTTGTACTCAGTCAACTCTTCATCTTATGTGAGCATTTACTCATTTTTGGGGGTTTTTCTTTTATTCTTCAATTTATCTCCTCCGTACATTTGGATTAATCTTATTGGTCCATAGGAACCTTAATTGGACCATAATCTAATTTTTTTTAAAAATCTAGACCCTTAGGCTAAGGTCCTTTTTACCTATTTTCAATTAATTCCAATTGCACATTGGAAAGTTCTTTTTGAACCATTTTAGACACTAGGAGGATTTTTATATAAAAAAATATCTCAATTTTGAATTACCTCCCTCTGGACATTTTCTCTCTCCAGGCCAAAATAGGGTTGTAAGATTCCTCCCCCAGCCCCTCATGATGTCGAGTATCTTCCCTTGTAGTCAAATCCCTCTTCAGAAATATAAAAGATCTTGTTTCTATCAATTTTAGCCTAGAGAGAGAAAATATTCTAGAGAGAGGTTATTCAGATTTTAAATATTTTTGGATAGAAAAAATTCTCATCTTATTAATATAAGCTCCCCTGAAACAGAAGTTCAAAAAGTTTTTCAGAAGGTGCATTAGAAATTAACTATAATCTGTTCAAGAGGCATTATCCTGGGGGTGAAGATTTTTTCGAAATTTTAAATTAAGGCTCCTATGGACCAATAAGATTCATCCAAATGTAGGGAGGAGATAAATAGAAGAATAAAAGAAAATCCCCCAAAAATGAGTAAATACTCACATAAGATGAAGAGTTGACTAAGGACAAGGTTAATAGTTAAAAAAGAGAGATATTTAGGTGCAATGATGCATTTTTGGCACCTCAGTATGGGGGAGTTCCCCTCATGAAGGAGGCACCTATTTCACATGCTTGAATGAGTTTTAAACTCCCAAATAATGAGATATTTTTATCTCTCCTCTCTCCTGTTTCAACTAGATCCAAAAAGTGAGCAAAACTGGCCTAAAAATGGTCAAAAATTGACCAAACTGATCCGAAAAATTCTAGGGTCAGTTTGCTTGGTTAGAAGCTCACTTTTTCCTATAAATAGAAGCCTTCCCCTTTGTTGAAAATCAATAGTGTTTCGCATTGTTACCCTGCCTCTCCCAAGTGCCAAAAATAGTGAATTTTACTCATAATTCTTTAGTTTTTGGCCTTCCCTCTTCCAAAAGATTGGTGGCCACTCTTGTTTCAAACAAGAGTAGAACCCTCAAACCATCAAGCCAAAGGAAAGCTCTCAAATTCATTAGTAAGTTGGAGATTCTTCTCTTTTTCATTCATTTTATGGTTTTTATGGTTTTTTATGATTTTTGTCTCCTCTAAATTGCAAATGATGTTATGCCTCATTGAAAAAAGGCATTCCCCTCTCTTCTTTAGTAAATCCAACCATTATTATCCTAGATGAATGATTAATGAATAAAATTAAGTTTTTCATAATGTTTCTCTTTGATTGTTTACATTAGAATGATTTAAATACTCTTGGTAAACTTCTAATTAATTTTAGTAAGTTAAAAATTGAAAAATGGTCAGCCATACAAAGGAGGTTATGGCAAATTTTTTTGAAAAGTAATGAAATAAATTTCATCTTTTATTAATAAAAAAGAGTAATCCCCATCGTTAGAGTATTCTAAAAGTGTCAATTTCATTCATGCATAAAAAGATGCATATTGATTAATTTTTATAAAAGAATGATTTTTAATAGAATTAAATTCTATGAAAGATACTTCTTGATAATTTTTTATTATAAAAGTGTTACTTTTATCATATTTGATTTTCATGCATAAAAGAATATTTTTTATTATAAAAGTGTTACTTTTATCATATTTGATTTTCATGCATAAAAGAATGCATAAAAAAGATTATTATTTTTATTATAAAAGTGTTACTTTTATCATTATTGATTTTTATGTATAAGAGGATGCATAAAAGAATTTTATTTTTATAATAAAAGTGTTACTTTTATCATATTTGATTTTCATGCATAAAAGTATGCATAAAAGAATATTTTTTATTATAAAAGTGTTACTTTTATCATATTTGATTTTCATGCATAAAAGTATGCATAAAAAGATTTTTTTATTATAAATGTGTTACTTTTATCATTATTGATTTTTATGCATAAGAGGATGCATAAAAGAAATCTATTTTTATTATAAAAGTGTTACTTTTATCATATTTTATTTTCATGCAAAAAAGTATGCATAAAAGATTATTATTGTTATTATAAAAGTGTTACTTTTATCATTATTGAATTCTATGCATAAATGGGTGCATAAAAGACTTTTTTATATTAAAAGTGTGATTTTCATCATAAATGATTTTATGCATAAATTAGATGCATAAAAGAAATTCTTTTATATTAAAAGAGTGATTTTCATCATAAATGATTTGTATGCATAAACATGTGCAAAAAATATATATTTTTATATTAAAAGTGTGATTTTCATCATAAATGATTTTATGCATAAATTAGATGCATAAAAGAAATTCTTTTATATTAATAGAGTGATTTTCATCATAAATGATTTGTATGCATAAACATATGCATAAAAGATATTTTTTTATATTAAAAGTGTTATTTTCATCATAAATGATTTTATGCATAAATGGATGCATAAAAGAAATTCTTTTATATTAAAAGAGTGATTTTCATCATAAATGATTTTATTCATAAATTAGATGCATAAAAGAAATTCTTTTATATTAAAAGAGTGATTTTCATTATAAATGATTTGTATGCATAAAAGATATTTTTTTATATTAAAAGTGTGATTCTCATCATAAATGATTTTATGCATAAATTAGATGCATATAAGAGAAATTCCTTTATTCTAAAAGTGTAATTCCTACTAAATTGGATTTATGCATGGAAAGATGCATAAAGAATTTATTTTAACCCAAAAGTGTTATTCTCATCAATTTTGATTTTATGCATAGAAAGATGCATAAAGAAATCTATTTTTAGTTCAAAAGAGTTATTTTCATCAATTTTGATTTTATGCATGAGAAGATGCATAAAAGATTGAATTTTAATTCAAAAGTGTCATTCTCATTTCAAATGAATTTATGCATAGGAAGATGCATAAAAGATTGATTTTTATTTCGAAAGTGTTATTCTCCTTTTAAAATGGAATTTATGCATAAATAGATGCGTTTAAAAAAATCTTATATCAAAAAAAAAATAAGAATTTTCTTGAATTCTATAAATAGATATGAGAATGTGAAATGAATCAAATAGATGTAAATGAACGAAGAATGGATGTAGATATGGAGGTGGATGTATGAATGTGGATGTGGATGCATGGATGTATGTATATGGATGTGGATGTATGAATGAGGATGTGAAAATGGATGTGTGGATGTATGTATGTGGATGTGGATGTATGGATGTAGATGTGGATGTGGATGTATAAATGTGGATGTGGAAATGGATGTGGATGTGGATATGGATGTATGAATGTGGATGTGGATGTCGATGTGGATATGGATGTGTATGTATGAATGCGGATGTGGAATTAGATGTATGATGTGGATGTACGAATGTGGATGTGTATGTAGAATAATGAATGCGAATGTGTATGTGAAATGATGTGTCGTCGATATGAGTGAATGGATGAGATGTGATGACATGTGAATTGGGATGTGAATATATGATATGTGATGTGAATGAATCTGAGCCAATTAGAAGTGTGATTCCCTCTCCTTCAAGGTGTCAAATTGCTCATCATGAGACAGTGGTCACACCTCTCCCAAGTCTATGCCACCACTTGCCACTTGTTTGTCACCTCATCATGCTTGAATATTTTATGCTTTCTATGATAATTATCTTCTATTTTCCAATATTCCACATTTCCCATGTGTGTAAATATTGATGTCTAGAAAGATCTCTTATTTTAGCCTTTGAAAAATTTTACACTATCATTTTTGAATAAGGGTGTGTTTCCATGCACCAACCGTCCAAGATTTCAACCCAACTATAAATCCTTTTTGGTTTCTAATCCATCGATCTATATTATAGAGCCTAGAAGAATATTTTCTATCAAAAGAATTTATTAAAATTCCACTTCCTGAATCTGGACTTAATTCTTGCCTTATGTGCGATGTGCATCCATCGTCCAAAATATTCTCAACTGAAAATCCTTTTTAAGATATTGCTTTAGGAATGTGATCATAAAGTTTGGGACAAATTTCTCCATCAAAAATATTTCCAAGATGTGGTCTTCTCTCTCTAGGTTAGAACAGGGTAAACAAGGTGTTTCATTGCAAAGAAGAGAGGGGGTGATCATTGGGGGTTGAGGGAATGTGTCATACACCTTTAGAGGTTGGAGGAGGAATCTTACATCCTCTTCCACTTGAAAAATGTGAGATGTCCTCATCTCGCAAACTGGGGGTAGTCCGTTACGAGTTCATCTTCTTTCTCCCAAGTGGCATCCTCTAGGGTAGAACTTCCACTTGACTAATAATTCCCTTAATACTTTGTTTCCAATCCTTGTGGGCAATCCTTGCAATCTCAAAATCTATTTCAGGAAGACTCTAGTGACATCTACTACAGTGTAAGTCTCTTTTTTTGGAATCAGATGGGCAACTTTGGTTAGTCTATCAACTACTACAAAGATGGAGTAGTAACCTAATTGCATCGATGGTAATCCAGTAACAAAATCCATACTGATACATTCTCACTTCATTTGTGGAATGTCTAAAGGATGAAATTTTCCTAGCATCTTAATTCTCTCTGCCTTGACTCTTTGGCATACTAAGCATTGATGCACATGATTGAGTACATCCTTTTTGAGTCCTGGCTAAAAGAAACTTTTCTTGACAGTCATGTAGGTCTTTATGAAACCTGGATGTCCAGCTATCAAGCTATCATGGGCTTCTCTCAAGAAAATTCCCTTTATTTCTTCAACATTGGGGATGCATAGTTGATTATTGTAATACATGCATTTATCTTCTAATTTGTACCATGAACTTGGCTCATTTCTTGAGGAGTCTTGCTCACTTGAATAAGTAAGGTAGAAATAGGGCCAAAGGATTTTTACTGCATGATTCTTTCTTTTTCTTCACTAATTAAGGGATTTGATACTAGGGTTACTACAAGCAAGGAAGATTTCCTACTGAGCGTATCTGCAACCACATTCTCTTTCCCTGGTCGATACTTAATCTCAAAATCAAACTCCTGCAGAGTCTACATCCATCTTCTTTAACGCATGTTGAGGTCCTTTTGAGTGAAAATCCACTTTAGACTTTGATGATCAGTCACATTAAAGTGAACCTCTGCCCCAAGAGATGATGTCTCCATAACTTTAGAGCATATACTACTGAGAGTAATTCCAAGTCATGGTGGACAGCATAATTCCTTTCATGCGGCCTCAGATTTCTGGATTCATAGGCCATGGAGAAATGTGGCAATTTAAGAGCAAGGTTGGTTACTCTAAGGCAGCCTTCAGCTCAAAAGTTTTTTAACATGAAGCCGTCTACTGAAATGGGATATTCTTCTTGAGAAGGTTGGTCAAAGGAGATGCTATCTGAGCATACCTAGGTATAAAGATTCGGTACCACCCACCCCGTCTACTGAAATGGGATATTCTTCTTGAGAAGGTTGGTCAAAGGAGATGCTATCTGAGCATACCTAGGTATAAAGATTCGGTACCACCCAGTTAATCCTAAGATTCCTTTGACTTCTTTCACTGTCTTGGGCTATGGCCAATCTACGAGTGCTTTAGCAGGGTCAGGAGAAATTACATCCTTAGATACTATGAGTCCCACAAATAATCAACACAATCTACTGAGAAGGTACATTTACTCTTCTTTGCAAAGAGTTTGTGCTCTTTTAAGATCTGTAAGACTTTACGCACGTGACCTTCATGATCTGCTGCATTCTTAGAGTATACCAGAATGTCATCGAAGAAGACAAGAACAAAATCATCCAAGTATTCCCTGAGAATATCTTGCATGAGGCGGTTGAATGTTGGTGGGGGCATTTGTCAAGCCAAAGGGCATGATTGTGAATTCATCTTGGCCATAACGAGTATTAAAATCAATTTTTGGAATATCTTGCTCTTGATTCTGATCTGGTAATACCTGGATTTAAGATCTATCTTTGTGAAGATCTGGGCCCCACTTAATCGATCTAAGAGCTCATCAATCCTTGGAATGGGATACTTATTCTTGACGGTCAACTGATTCATACCTCTGTAATCAATGCATAGCCTTAGTGTCCGGTATTTCTTTTTCTGAAAGAGAATAGGTGCACTCCAAGGTGATACACTAGGTTGGATAAATCCTTGCGCTAATAGTTGCCTCAATTGCTCCTTAAGTTCTATGGCTTGTGGGACTGACATTT
The DNA here is from genome assembly GCF_041138505.1 of Cibotium barometz. NCBI lineage: Eukaryota > Viridiplantae > Streptophyta > Polypodiopsida > Cyatheales > Cibotiaceae > Cibotium > Cibotium barometz. The sequence continues at coordinate 33,443,957 of NC_141083.1, forward strand.
TGTAAGCATTTTGGGCTGATGGTTGAGCTCCAAGATTCAATTCTATCTCATGGTCTACCTCACGTGTTGGAGGCATCTCAATCAATTCCTCTGGGAAGATATCAGCATACTCACTTAACCATTCTAGCTCATTAGACTCTGGCTCTTTGCCTACTACTGGATTCATTTTAACAATATACACAAATTGCTTCTTCCTGAGTCCTTTCAGTAGCTTAGAAGCTTTGACTAATTGTAAGTCTAGGGATTCGTAAAGTCTCGTTCCCTAAACTTTGTTTCCTTGAAGATCAAGAAAGGAGATAGTTCCTTTGTGACAGTGAATATTAGCCTTATTTTTGTGGAGCCAATCCATTCCAAGGATCCCATCGTAAATTCCCAATGGCAGGACTTTGAATTAGTAGTTTGTTAAATTCCCATCTAAATAAAACTAAATAAGATCTGTTTCATGGCATGTGAAAAGAATCTTCCCACTAGCCAACTCTACTTGCATAGATTTTCCTGATTTATGATCTAGGACTAATTTACGCAAGCATCTAGGGGAAATAAAAGAATGAGTACTGCCACAATCAATCCAAAGCTTAAAGTTCTTACCTTGATAATATGTTGGTGCTTAAATGATAGAAAACTGACGATTCTGTCCTTGATGCTCAATAGCAGCATGAATTTGTCCTTTCTCTTTATCCACTCTCTACCACAGTGGCAGCCTTGACTATTGTTGTTTGGGGTGGAACTCTTTCTCTTGGATTTCCCTGATTCTGGGAAGGAGACTTGAAACTACTTTGTATTGAAGGTGCAGGTTGTGCTAGTATCCTCCCTGAGCTGGAATTTACTTAACTCTCGCGAGGGAATCCTTGGTTACTCTAGAATAAAGGGGAAGGTCTTGGAATTATGGGACCTTGATTACTTTGCCCCATTGACATGGAAGGGGTTGGGTAGTCCTTGAGCTGATGCCCAAACCTTGACATCCAAAACATCTATTCTAGCTTTTGAGTTCATCTTTCTGTACCTTAGAAAGACTTGATGCCTTTGGAAATATGCCATGGGGGAATGATCTTCCTTCTTCTTTGAATTCTCCCACATTCTAGGTTTGACTAATCCCTTGTTGAGGTGGAGGACTGGAAGCACTTCCCGGGGTTTGAATTCTCTTGAAAGAGGAAGGTACTACTGGCTTTGGTGGAACCTTTACCACAAAAGCTTTTGAAAAATCCTTTGCCATCCTTACTACTGCTTCTGCCATGGAAGTTGGCTTAGCATTTTTGACTAATGTATCCAGAGGTTCATTTAACTTGTGAATGAACCTGTCCAACAGCTTTTTCTCATCCAAGGGTGGAGCATACTTGAGAAGGAGGGAAAATGCCTAGTGATATTCCTCTATCGTTTGGCTGCCTTGAGTTTTCTCCAGAAACTCATTCATCTTATTTTCTACGAACCCTGGGGGACAAAATCTCTTCTGAAGATAGGCTTCTAAATCCTCCCAGGTTGGGTGTTCCTATCAAATGATTAGTATCACAATGATTTCTCCAGGCTACTCGAGCTGTCTCAAGCCTGCCAAGAGCCATCTTGCTCTTATCATTATACCCAGTCACATCAAATTATTCCTCCATTGCCTCTATTCATTTCTCAAGAGTTTCACCTAAATCTTCTCCTTCTCCTTTGATAGGGCCCGGCTAGGCTCTATGGAGGGCCTTGTGAACATCAGAATTGAGCTCTTGCTCCTCTACTTGAGGATCAGCTTGTCTATCTTGGTTAACACGATTCATGATCCTCACAACCATGTGATATGAGTAAAATTTCTCTAATAAGTTTAACCAAGGATACGTAAAGTATAAAAGGATTCTCTAAACAGAACGACCACTTTGTTATTGATCCAGATAATACAAGAAAAGTTTAAGTATTATATACAACTTTTTTTGTAAGCTTAAAAAGCTTTCTAATCCTCTTAGGATTCTCACGTGACATGGGATAAAGATTTTATGTACAAGAAGCAATATTTTCAGTTCAATGATTGTTGCACAGAATTCACTGTTGGGTGATAAATCATGTACATCCTCGATACAATAATGGTCTACAAGACCAATAATCTCTAATTTGTGGCATATTATTATATTCTGATTTAACATTTCTATGTCTCCTCTATCGAAATTTTAACTATACAATATCTTTGATCTTCACCCCACATTTGAGTCCACTAGGACCAAGGTTGGGTTACAAACATTTCTTCTACGAGATCCTTACTGCTAAGGGTGCTATAATCTTACTTCTATGTATAAAACATTTAAGAAGCCTATACATATACGGCACATAAGCCTAAAGTCTAGGGGTGTCAGATGATAAAGTACAATATTATGGGGAACCCCTAACTTTAATAAGATCATTGCTAGGGAGATCTTCTCTCTCAACTTCTGGCATTTACTGGAACTGGCATGGATCCTCCATCCATGAAACCACATATGCTGTCGTTGCTTGACAGGATCAGTAAAATAGAGATTCTCAAAGTGTTTTGCAAGCTGGTTTCTACTTGAACGGGTCCTAGCTGACGAAATGAGGTGCTCAAATGTGAATGCCATCATATCCTGACTCTGGGTTAGGTCAGGAATACCTGACAGATAGGGGGTGTCCATCTATAAAACCCAATTTACCAACTATAAGTTTCCACCATGGAAATTAATATAACTGAAGTTCATCATGTGAATACATCTTTCCAAACTTTACTTCACAAAATTTTGATAAAAACAATTTCTTGTTTGTTAGCTTTAAACAAAGCTCTGATACCAACTGTGAGACCCCTACCCTCTACAATCTATTGGAATACTAACAGCGGGATAGCAACTACACAGGGTAGAGTATCCCACTCGGGGCCTCACCTATGACTATCTGGTGATTCTTCCCTTAGCCAAAACCCGAAAAACTTTCTTATTGGGAAAACATGGGCAATTCCTCCAAGGGAAAATATAACACAAACTATCTAATGTGGTCAATTAGTCTAAACTGATCTTCTAGTCCCAGACTGTGTCATATGGTTGAGTGACCCAACCCGTAAAGGGGAGCAAGTCTTGCACTTGGTTCAAAGAGATCAATGCTTTCTTTCCCCCCTGGAGTGAGGCACACTCGTTGATCCGTTCCCCTAGCACAAGATTTGTCTAGGTTCTCTATCTGCTGACGTATCTTGAACTAAACTTCTCTACCCTTAGATTTATTTATATTTCAACTATATTGAATTCCACTGATCCAGTCTAAACCCATCCGGTCCCATGGGTTAGCCGACCGCCCAACCACTGTATTGGTGGAAATTCAATTACTAACCCACCCATAATTGAAATACCATTTTGCTTTTGAAGACAAATACACACACACTCCTCTTAAACATTTATGCACACACTCCTCTTAGGACAAGGATGAGTAATCAAACATCAGTACCAATACATTTTTAAAGCTTGAATATACCAAGTTCCATCCTTTCAAATACATAAGTATCATTCCGGATGCCCTGTTGAAGGTTTTCTGACCAACCAACGAGTTCCAGATGTAGCTTCCAAAAATTCATTTCTTATACATAAAACTTCTCGCCAATCCATGAAGATCTCCCTCGTCATACGCATGGGTGTCATCAAAGACCGTGAGCCCGAGCACCACCTGGTCAGAAACCTCTAGGATCCTCCTTAGGTGTCCTAGTACTTCACTCAGGGGCCACTTCGTCGGTCCCTCACCCATCGGGAGCACACCATTTTAATCATACCAAGGCTAGTCAAGACCTGGGCAGACTAATCTACATGGGAGATCCTTCGATGACTCCCCGCTGTCTATTATAATAGAAGACTTTCTTAGGTCCACGACCTTATTTAATAAACCAAATGCTCTTCCCAGCAATTTGATGTAAAACAATTCTTTTCTCAAAACAAGTTTCTATGCAAGTCAAGATTTCGAGTGAGATTGATTATATTTTCACAAAAAGGATTTTTGAACTAAGATTTCTAAGTTTTTATTCTCACGAGATCTTTTATTTCAATTTTCCGACTTTCCTAAGGAATAGTCACAAATTTCCTCTTTCGCTTAATCAATCTACTATTTTCAAGTGAGGTTGAATTCATACTTATTCTCTAGGATGAACTCATTTTTATTTTAAGCCCTTAATTAGGTAAATGTTTTACCATTTAATCCTTACTTGCGCGATTATGGCCTTTCGGTTAGGTATGGGGTCTTGACATGATAACCACTACAAAGTCCCTATATTCTTCCCTCTTAACAACTTATTTTTATAGGTCTGAAAAGGGATATTTTCAAGTTGAGGCCATTTCTACTATGAATTTGAGAATTTTAAGGTCAAATTTGGAATCAGCACCATCACAATACCCTAGTCTCCCATTTTTTTGGGACTCAAATGAGTACCCGGACTACTTTAATCCATGATTTGAAGTTTATAAGCTGACGGTCCACCATCCAAGATAAAAGGTAATCCAAATGTCTATTCGAGACACGGGAAGTACCCTCATGTTCACGGGATAGCGCCCGACATTTTTACAAAAATTATTCCCGACAGCCGCCGTCGGACAATGCCGGGTGGTACTTAGAGAGGTTTGTTTTGACCGCCGCCCAACTGTGAGAAAGAAGAGATGAGAGAAGAGACAATGTACTCAAGAACTCATCAATGAACCCTAGCCAACTTCATTAGAAATGAACTACAATGCCTCATATATATAGGAAAGTTCCTCCACCCTTTCCTCCACCCAAAAATGTGTGTAAATAGGAAAAAATGGAAATGAATGCTATAAATCCCAAAAATGCCTAGAGGCTAAAGAGTGTGCCACTAGCGTGACACCATCTTGAGATGACACCTATCCAACACCTCCTCTTCAGGTCCAGATGGGAGGACAAACGCCAACGCGCTGAAGAAGATAACCCAAGGTAGGTCGAGGAAGAGGCTTAGTAAACAAATCAGCAACATTATCTTTGGTAGGACAATACTCAAGCTGAATGCGACCTTCAGAAATCCAATCACGAAATGAACATCAATGTGTTTGGATCGTCCTCGATTAACGGGATTTTTGGCTAAAGCAATAGCACTCTGTTAATTTGAGTAGATGAGTGTCGGAGTAGATGAACATTGGAGAGACGAAAAACTCTCTCACTTGTAGCAAGAGTAGTATGATCCACATGTAGCTCAATCTAATGGGATTTGCATCCCTTTCGAAGCTAGGGATTCAACCCGTACCGGTGCACAAAAGCTTATCCATTTGATGGAGAGAATGCTAAGAATACTACTACCATTGACATAGACTTAACACACACACAAGCTCAATCTTGCTATTGCTCACTCACTCATCATCCCACTCATTCATGCGTCCAACACAAGAAGAAAGCTAAGCTATTGCATACACAAGATCAAAGCATTCTTCATTCTCAAATACTCATTTCCCTATCATGCACACAAACCTTGAAGCTATCAACAAGAAACATGCACACTACAGAATTGACATGAGAAGAGAGACAAACATCAACTCATTATATTGAATTAACAAAAATAGAACTTACAATAATGTAGATGGGGAGAGAGAAGAGCTTGCACCTCTATGGAAAAAGAGGGAGAGCTAGTCTCAAGAGAGCTCAAACATGAGTTTAGCCCAATGTGTCCATAAGCTCTCAAATGAGCCACTTTTTATACAAAAACTCTAAAACTCCCAAAAGTTCCCATGTGGGATTATTGTCAAGCCCACTCCCACACTCATCTACAACTTGGAACTCTTTACAAGAGCCCTAAGCATCTTTTTGTTGCATCCTTGCATTGATCTTCACTCGTCCACTCCGTCACGCAACACTCCCCCCTTCCTATTTTGCGCACGTCCTCGAGCGCGGTAGAAGCAAAAGCTGCAAAAACAATGGATACAAGTAAAGCTTTTTATTGAAGAAAAGAAAAGAAAAGAAAAGGAAAAAACCAGCAAGCAATGACAATCTCACACGTGAGCATACAAGTGAAAGGCTAATTAGAGTTTTAAAGAGTGCTAAAAGAGGTGAGTAAAAACTAGTTAAAGTGAGACTAAGTGGTAGATAGTGCTATGCAAAGGCAAGTGTGCTTACACACCACAGGTTATGACCGCAGTCTCAATGTCCTACAAGTATTTCAGTTATTCCTAAGTGGCAAACCTACTCCTAAATATGAGCAAAGGTGATTGGACATCTCTCTTTTTTCTTTTTTTTTTTGGGTGTGTGTGTAAAAGATGAATAAAGAGGAAGGTTCCATCCCAATGAGACCCAAGCAATGGCCAAGAGACCTCCGCCAAGAGAATCTAAAGGCCGCTAAGTATCTCAAGGGCGACAGACCCTTTTCTCTTTTTTTTTGACATAAGGAGTACCCCATGAAGATGAGGGCATCGAACTTGAGGGCCCATAATGTACCCCAGAGTCCTACCAATATCTATCAAGGCGATAGAGTCCTTGAAGGTCCTTTTTTGAATCCTTTAAACGTCAGTGTTCACCCCATGGAAACCAAGGCATCGGCCCCAAGGTGCTAAGACAACCCCAGGTCCTACCAAGCATTCCACATGGCTGTAGACACGTCATGTCTCGATTCACTTGTATATATTTTTTAGGGTATTTTTCGTAAAAAAAATTTATTAATCCTAGCACCTAGCCCATACCTAAGAGGTAGCTACCACTAGGGATAACTAATATACTTCGAGAGCATAAGAACTTGGCATACTCCGTTGGTATATATCCTACATTGTCTTCAAATAGAAATACCTTCTACTAAGTCCTCTTAGAATCTAGAAATTACTCACCACATTTTAACAACTAATCTAAAACTTAAACCAGCCAACTGTGTGAACATGTAAACAATATATCCAAAAGTTAACAACCCTGAACAAAAACTGGCCTCTGGAGAAGGTGGTAGAGGAAGGAGTGCTTCCTCACTAAAATATGGCATTGGTTCTATGGGAAGGTTAAGTAGACAATTTCGATTTTGGAACTGCTCAATGTAGGTACTCATAGTGATCCAAAATTGACATGTTGAGGCTTGGGGAAGGAGGGCTTGCAAGATAGGTGGTTGCAAGTAATTTATGCATGTATCCCTCCATTGTTGTGCTTGAACCTCCTCAGGTAATCTACGTTGATTTGGTCCTCTCTATGGTATTCTCACATTAAGAAGGTTATGGAGTTGGGGTGTAATTCCCACAATTTGTTTCATTAAGCCCGTGCCATATCGTCGAAAGTAAGAGCGGCATATCCAACAAATGTGTGAAGCTTCTCCTAATACAAGTCGTGCACACTCTCGACAATGTGGAAATGGGTGATGCTGTTGATAGAATAAAGTGACAAAGTGATGCCCACAGCAATTTTCACCTAAGGGAGCATAAAAGTACCTAGAATGAGTTTGAAAAGGAGGAGCACTATAACCCCCGCGATGTTCAGGTCAAGTACTATCAGGGTCAATGCATGGTGGACATGTATCGCGCCAAGTATCCATCAGGAGGTACCTGGGCATAGAACAATGAAATTTAGAACACTCATATCCATCATTACAATCCCAATCAAAAACATTGTAGACAAGATCATCTCAAAAAGAACACAATCCTCTAAAGGCCCACATTAGTAAATGTGAGACTATTCAAACACTGATCTACCAAAGAGCTTCAACTGTAGTGTTAATGCCTTATCTTCGGTTTTGGGTATGTCCTTCTTAAGAGGTGGGAATTTTAGCAATTGTCGAGGAATTTAAGCAAGATAAGAGGATTTAGGCATTGAAGTGCTAGAATCTATGCTCAAAGGAGACTCATGTGAAGTTGGACTTGTCTTAGGTACACAAGTTGATGGTGGAATTGTGTAATAAGGAGAAATTGGGACAACTGGTGTTTCTATACTTGTTTTGGGAAGATCAACACAAGAAGATTTGTAGGTGCTATCACAACCACCTATCCTATCTTGAAGAGGTTGTGTTGATTTCCTTTGCACCCACTGATATGGAAAACCAAGGGTGTCTTTTGGAATCTTTCTGATACACTCTTTTACCCCTAGCAAACCATGGCATTTGGGAAGCCAAAGTGCTGTTGCACCCTCATAATAGCCTTGTGCTTTAAGAACATGCTTTGGGACCCAACGAGTAACAATCTGAGGTTTAGGCTTGGAAAAGATATGCTTTTTAGGAGGCTTAGGGTACAAGTTTGTATGCATCTTTGGGTAGCCAAATTGATAATTCCTTCTTGCTTGCCCTTCTTTGAGCAGTGACTAAAGTAGTTGGAACATGCCAGCCATGGCCCTAACTTGAGGACTCATCGATTATCCACATCATTTATGTTGGAGCTTCAAGAGCAGATTTTGAAAGTGGGTTGTGTAGGGTAGAAACACCACCCTTTTGACATGATAAAGCTCGTGGAGTAGCAGATCCCAAGATGCAATCAGAATCAATTTGCAACTTGTATTGTCTATTCTTCCAATCTAATGAACAATTGGTAGCACTTAACCATGATCAGCCGAGAACAGCCTCTACCACTGCCTTGGACTTACTTGCCACATAAAAGGGAACTGACATCTGGTGATCCTGAATGGACATCATAATGACACATTTTCCCTCTATAGGGTTATCTTCACCTGAGAAGCTTCGTAAGTCAATAGGAATGTGCACAAGTGTTGGTTGTCCCAAGGCTATCCATGTGTCAAACGAGAGAACATTATAATCTGCACCAGAGTCAATTAAGGCAGAGACAAAGTAGGTAGTCTCATGAAGATGAAGACACACTTGAATATTGAAAGGATCGACGTATTGTTCATCAGTAGCCAACTGTAAGGCCAACATAGAAGCCTTGCGACGCTCCTTGGCTTTTGCAACTCTAGCTTTAGCCTCTTCTTGATCCTGACGTTTAAGTAGGTCATGTGCTTCTTTCCGTGTTTGTGCAGCATGCATTTGTTGAAGCATGGCTTCAGTTAATGGTTCATTGTATTTCTTGAGACGACTTCCATTAATGAAGTTAGCTCACCTTCTAGTGTCTCTAAACGCACTACACCACTTGGAGTAAGCTCATTAATCACAAACGGTCCTAGGCCACATTTCTTGAGCTTTCTCTTATTCTTCTTAAGTGTGTACAAGAGCACAAGGTCCCCTTTTTTGAATCGGCCAGTTTTTACATTTCTATCATACCATTGCTTTTGTCTCCTCTTTTCGGCATACATCGCCATTACCGCCAATAAGCAGGTTTCATCAAACTTTTCCAATTCATCAATGCATTGTGAAAGCTCATGACCAGTCCAGTCCAATTGTTTAGCAACTCGTAAAGTAGGTACAAGAAATTCAATGGGAAGAATTACATCTAGCCCAAAAGTAAGTTCAAATGGGGTTGTGCCCACAGATGTTTTATAGGCTGTCCTATATGCCCAAAGAACTGAGTGCAACTTTTGCTCCCAATCAGTCCTATGTCCCTCAACAATCTTTGTGTGCAGAGAATCTTGTTAGTACTCTCAGCTTGTCCATTGGTCTGGGGATGATAGGGTGCAGAACGCTTGTGAATTACCATAAATTCCTGAAGCAAAAACTCTATGACCTCATTCACAAAGTGCACACCTTGATCACTAAAACGATTTCAATAGGTAAGCCATAGCGTGTAAACACGTACTCATACAAGAACTTGGCTGTGGTTCTGGCATCATTTTTAACTGTAGCCTTTGCCTCTACCCATTTGGTCAAATAGTCAGTTGCGACTATAATATATTCTGCATGCGTGTGATGCGCTGGAGGTTTAATGGGACCGACAAAATCAATACCCCATTTTGCAAAAGCACGTGTGCTTAACATAGGCCGCAATGGCATATTGTCTTTTGTGATGGTGGGAGGTTTGGTCCTTTGACAATCGTCACAACGTTTCACATATTCTTCGGCATCCATTTGTAAGGTTGGCCACCAATGTAAGATTCCTCCCCCACCCCCTTTTTGATGTCTAGTATCTTTCCCTGTAATCAATCCCTCTTCAGAAATATAAAGACCTTGTTTCTATCTGTTTTAGCCTAGAGAGAGACAAATATTCTAGAGAGAGAATATTCAGATTTTGAATATTTTTGGATAGAAAAATATCTCTTCTAATTCAGATGAGTTTCCCTGAAACAGAAATTCAAAAAGAATTTTCCAATGTGCAATTGGAATTAATTGAAAATAGGTATAAAGAACCTTAGCCTAAGGGTCTAGATTTTCAGAAATCTTTAGACTATGGTCCAATTAAGGTTCCTATGGACCAATAGCATCAGTCCATGTGTAGGGAGGAGATAAATCCAACTTGTAAAAAGAAAATACCCAAAAATGAGTAAATGCTCACATGAGGTGAAGAGTTGAAAATGTACAAGGTTTATTAGTAAAAAACTATGTGCAATATTAAAAATATGAGATATTTTGGGTATAATGATTTTATTATGACACATATGTAAGGAAGGGGAGTCCCTTAAATGCTCACATAAGATGAAGAGTTGAAAATGTACAAGGTTTATTAATAAAAAAACTATGAGCAATATTAAAATGATTCCATTATGACACATATGTAAGGAAGGGGAGTTCTTTAAAGGAGGTGCATATTTCACATAAGATGAAGAGTTGAAAATGTACAAGGTTTATTAGTAAAAAAACTATGAGCAATATTAAAATGATTCCATTATGACACATATGTAAGGAAGGGGAGTTCTTTAAAGGAGGTGCATATTTCACATGCTTGAATGAGTTTTAAACTCATAAAAATTGAGATATTTCATCTCTCCTCTCTCCTCATTCAAGTCTAGTTCCAAAAAGTTAGCTTAACTGACCTAAAAATGGTCAAATATTGACCAAACTGATTTAGAAAATTCTAGAATCAGTTTGTTTGGTTAGGAGCTTAATTTTTCCTATAAATAGAAGCCTCCCCCTTGTTGAAAAATAGATAGTGTTTATGCATCGTTACTCTACTCCACCTAAGCCAAGAACTGTGAATTCATTTAATAATTCACTAGTTTTTGGAGCTTCCCTCTTTCTTCAATCCCCATTAGTGGCTCCATCAACATACTTAACCAATTGATTGGTTGGGGGCCTCTACCGTGAACAAAGAATCAAGCAATTTGTAAGGTAATTAGTGAATATTGATCTTTCTATAATTTCTCAATGTTTCTCTCTTCTCAACCCCTCTCAAGCTTGAGAAGCTTAATTGGTATGATTTTTTAAATGCTATTAAAGTAAATTGGTGAATAGTAGTGAAGAGTTACATAATTTAATAAATGCTATTGAAGTTAATTTTTATTTATGTTTAAATTCTAATAGTTTTTATGTAATTTCTCTCTCTCACTCAAGAAATGGTCATACTCATGACCCATTCTCAATCCACATGAAGCTTTTCATAAAGCTTTTCCTTAATCCAAGATTAAGCTATGCTTGAGGACAAATTAATGGCTTTTTCCTATGCTTTTAGTTTATGCATATTGATGATTCAATCCATTATAGATTAGTGATCCAATTAGAGATCATTTTAATTATTTCCTTAATGATAAGCTTTATCCCTTAGAAAAAATTGAGATTTATCAGTCATAGCAGCGGAGCTATGGCAAAATTTTTATAAAAAATATGCATAAAATAATTTCATTCAAAGCATAAAAAGAGGACTTCCTACCATATTCTAGGAATCATCATCCTAGATTAATTGAAAGAATTTCATTATAATCATGGAGAAATTAAATTTTAATATTATGCATAAAGGATAAATTTTTATATCAAAAGTGTTATTTTTACCATTTTTATTTTCATGCATAGAAGTATGCATAATGGATAAATTTTTATATCAAAAGTGTTACTTTTATCATTTTTAATTTTCATGCATAGAAGTATGCATAAAGGAAAATTTTTATATCAAAAGTGTTACTTTTATCATTTTTAATTTTCATGCATAGAAGTATGCATAAAGGAAAATTTTTATATCAAAAGTGTTACTTTTATAATTTTTAATTTTCATGCATAGAAGTATGCATAAAGGAAAAATTTTTATATCAAAAGTGTTACTTTTATCATATTGGATTTCATGCATATAGGTATGCATAAAAGATATTCTTTTTATACTAAAAGTATGATTTTCCTCATAATTGGATTTTATGCTTAACTTAGATGCATAAGAGAAATTCTTTTATTCTAAAAGTATAATTTCCTACCAAATTGAAATCATGCATAAGAAGATGCATAAAAGATTGATTTTAATTTCGAAAGTGTTAGTCTCCTTAAATGGAATTTATGTATAAATAAATGTGTAGAGAAATCTTATATCAAATAAAAGAATTCTCTTTTTTTTTTTTAAAGATATGAAATGTGATAAGATGTGATAAGAGGTGTATGAGATGTGATAAGAATTGATAAGATGCGTATGGAAAGTGATAGGATGTGATAAGAGGTGTGATAAGAGGTGATAAGATGCTTATGAAATAAGTTAGGATGTGATAAGATGAATTAAGATGTGTATGGGGGGATGAGGTAAGAAGTGTATGTGATAGGATAAGATGTATATGGGTTGTGATAGGGCGAGAATGGATGTGATGTAAAAGATTAGATGTGAAGGTATATGGGGTTATATAAATGGGAATGTGAAAATAGATGTATGTATGTGGATGTGTGGATATGGAGATGGGAGTGTGGATGTATGAACATGAAAATGGATATATGCATGAAGATGTATATACATAGATGTAAATGTGGATGTAGATGTGGATGTATAGATGTGAATGGATGTGGATGTATAGATGTGAATGGAAATGTGGATGTGGATGTATGTGAATGTGGATGTAGATGTGGATGTATAGATGTGAATGTGGAATGTGGATGTGGATGTATGTATGTATGTGGATGTAGATGTGGATGTATAGATGTGGATGTATGGGAATGTGGATGCATGTATGTGAATGTGAATGTAGATGTGAATGTGGAATGTGGATGTATAGATGTGGATGTATGGGAATGTGGATGTGGATGTATGTGAATGTGAATGTAGATGTGGTTGTATAGATGTGAATGTGGAATGTGGATGTGGATGTATGTATGTATGTGGATGTAGATGTGGATGTATAGATGTGGATGTATGGGAATGTGGATGCATGTATGTGAATGTGAATGTAGATGTGAATGTGGAATGTGGATGTATAGATGTGGATGTATGGGAATGTGGATGTGGATGTATGTGAATGTGAATGTAGATGTGGTTGTATAGATGTGAATGTGGAATGTGGATGTGGATGTATGTATGTATGTGGATGTAGATGTGGATGTATAGATGTGGATGTATGGGAATGTGGATGCATGTATGTGAATGTGAATGTAGATGTGAATGTGGAATGTGGATGTATAGATGTGGATGTATGGGAATGTGGATGTGGATGTATGTGAATGTGAATGTAGATGTGGATGTATAGATGTGAATGTGGAATGTGGATGTGGATGTATGTATGTATGTGGATGTAGATGTGGATGTATGGATGTGTATGTATGAATGTGGATATGGGATGTGGATGTATAAATGAGGATGTGAAAATGGAGGTAAGCATGTAGATGTGGATGTATGGATGTGAATGTGGATGTGGATGTGGATGTATGGATGTGGATATGGATGTGAATATATGATATGTGATGTGAAGGAATCTGAAGTGAAGAGATGGAAAAGGAGGTGATTGGATGAGTACACATATACATGGAATGTGGAATAAGTAATGTGGATTAATGAGGGATAATGTGGAAAAATGAGAGTTAATATAGAAACTGTATTTGTAAACTGTTTGTAAATGCTGTTTGTAAATGGTTGTTTTATGTCAAGAATGCTGGGGAAGCATTTTGACCGTCTTGTGATTAAGGTCGTGGAGACCTAACTGATAAAGTTGCAACTGCTGACGGAGAGTCAATGGAGGACGTCTCGCGTAGCAAGGTCGACCGAGGTCTTGACCAGCCTCGGTTCGATTAAAATGGTGAGCTTCCGGTACGGTGGATGAGGGACCAAGGAAGCGGCCTATGAGTGAAGCGCTAGGTCACCTGCGAAGGATCCTAGAGGGTGCTGACCATACGGTGCTCGGGCTCTGGGTCGCCTAGGATACCCACGCGTGCGTCGAGGAAGATATTGGAACAAGGAGTAAGAGTTGTTTTGTGAAACCGGGCATGGATCTGGTTGACTGACCTTGCTGGTCCTCAACGGATGAGTCCATGGCTCTTTTATATGGATCTGTTGGTTGATCTTGCTGATCTTCAACGAGAGTCCATCTTGATAAGTGATTATATTGCCGAGTATTATGGGCTAGGAACTATGGAAACGGCCTCTGTGTGGACAGGTGGTGAACGTTCTAGTTGCTAATGATGCCATAGATACTCTGATGAAGGAATGATGGGAAATTATGAATCAACTGGATAAATTGGGAGATTGTGATCCGTGGTACTATGGTTTCATTAAAGGATTGTTTTAAAGTTAGCTGATGCTAAGAAAAAGGTAATTTTCATATTGGGTGTGTAAATGGTGTGGCTAGTTTTATGTTTGCATGAAATTCCGGCTAGGGGGCCTTGGAACTCTTTTCCTTGGTACCCGGGACAAAACCTAACCAAATTCCAAATTGGATCCCATCACTACAGTGGTTGGGCGGTTGGCTAACCCATGGGATCGGATGGGGTTAGGCTGGACTGATGGATCCATAAATCGAGACTCAACTTTGTTTTTACGATAGATAAAGTAAATCCCGGATAGAAATTGTTCTATGGATAGGAATCAACGGCTGTGCCTCTTGATGGGGAAAAAAGCGTTGATCCCAATGATCCAAGTGCAAGTTTCTACCTTGATTTGACCAAGTACCGTTAAAGGTGCAGTCAGATCAGTTGATCCGTAATGATCTTGACTACATTAGAGTAAAGAGTTATCCTGGTGGAATCGCCCATGCTTTCCGAGTAAAGGAAGTTTTTCCAGTTTCGGTTTTGGACAAACCGACGGATTAGTCTCTTGTCCGGATATCCGTGGGCGAGGCCTCGAGTGTGAGACCCCTACCCACGCATGATGTGCTACTTCCGCTGCTAGTACCCCGAATCCGTTGCGCGGTGGGAACAGGGATCTCACAGTTGGTATCAGAGCCAATTGGTTAATAAAGATCAACTGAGAAGCCAAATATGTCAAAAATTTATCAAGAAGCATAAAAAGGTTGTAATTGTGTGATATAATTCATACAATTTGATATTCAAACTGAAATTCGTAATTGGTAATTGGGTCTTCAGATGGAGGTACCGTAATTATATAGAATCCCTGACTTGTTTGAGGCCTAGACATGATGGTATTTACCTTATAATTCCAAGGGCCGTGACTACCCGTATATACCGAGAGTATACTGCAGCTCTTTACTGACAGTATATACGAGTAAATCTAAGACTTGAAATTATAAGCGTTAATGCTATCCAGAGGATGATTTCGAATGTGGTTGATATGATTTTTAATTTTGTTTGAGAATTGATGAATTGATTTGGATTCTGACTGAAAAATGATGATCCCTAAAATTTGGTTGAAATGTAATAAGCTGAGCGAAACCTCAATGAGGATGAATGGGACGAGTCCCTGTGATGATATTCATAACTGGAATGATGATAATGATTTCAGCAAATCACTATGAGATTAGTGGATTGTGCTGTCAGATTGCTACTATTAATACTTGACCGTTAGATCAAGTTAAGGGATGACAAACTGAGAACTTACTTGACTAAAATTCCCGTGGAGGAATGTTCAGAAGGAAATTTTTCGGTCTAATGGACCATTATCATGTTAAAGATATGAATAATATGATCTGAATGAATTGTTGATGAGTTCTAAGGGATATTTATCCCAGTATTCTGTTGGTTGACCAGAATATAAGGAACCCCAGAATAAAATTGGATCTTAAGAAAAAGAGTTATTCTCTACCTTGCGAGATGAGGACATCTCGCACTTTTTTAAGTGGGGAAGAATGTAAGATTCCTCCCCAACCTTCGAGGTATACAGGAATAAGAATCTCCCTTTCTGATCTTATAATTATTCCCTCTCTAAAATAAAAGAAAGTTTTGTTTAACAAAGGAAGACCCTTTTTCTAGAATACTTCTCAAGAGTCCCACCTGTTTTAAGGATTCAGAACAATGAGTTCAGAAGTGAGAATCGATGTTTTGGATATCAAGGTTTTGGTCTTCATTCGAGTACGGCCCAAAAGAAGTTCTTTATCTCTTGGGGAGTATATGAAGTTATCCCCTAGATATTGTGAGCCTTATATCTGAATTCAATGAAAGTAGGTGACTTAGCCTACAAGCTTCTTTTATCTCTTCATCTCAAAATTCTTAATGCCTTCTGTAGAAAAATGTGTCAAACCCAAATCATGGAAAGACAGTAAAACTTCAGTGGCAAGTTATCGTTGGCTTCTAAGTTACGCTAGCTCCTTCCTTTATATAAGTCGTAACTTTTACTTGTCGCTCACAGTAATCTTACTTCCATCGATATCCTTTCTTTCTTAATCTCCTTCATGGCTTGGCAACAAGAACTAGTTTTATCCATAATGATTCCTCACCTTCAAGACGCAAGTGAATCTGTGAAGAAGGATTTTATAGAGCAGTATGAGCGCTCACTTTTCCCTCACTTGGGAACTTCTGTAGCGCAAACCAAATGGCGGACCTATCAAAACATAACTAGGGTAACACCCTGGGGTCAGCAGCACTTTCGTAACAATGTCCGCTTGGCCATGGTTATTGAAGCTTTGGGTTTGGGTCCCCGATATTACTGTGTCATGAGATCAAGGCATCCTGGGTTTTCTGAGCGGGTCTTCTTACTAGCATGTTTTCTTCCTCATGAGAAGATATGCCTTTATCCCGTTTTTGGCTTGCCTCTCAGAGGTCCTTTTGTTAGATCACCTCATACCTCTGAGATAGGTGCAGCAATAACCAACAGAATTATTCCCATAGATGAGTTACCTTATACTTGTGCAGCTTGTGAGGACTGCTTTTGTGATCATATGATGGACGGGCTTATGGAAGTGTAAAGAGTTCTTCTATCTTTACTGTATAAGTTCCGAGAATGAATAAAGTTTAAATCTTGTTCTTATTTTGAATCTTGCTCTCTTTAAGACGTTTCTTGGTGGTTAATCTTGATTAAAATTTTTCTTTAAGTCTCATATTCGTGCATCTTGCGAAATTTTCCCAGTTTGCGAGATGAGGACATCTCGCATTTTTTAAGTGGGGTAGAATGTAAGATTCCTCCCCCACCCCCTTTTTGATGTCTAGTATCTTTCCCTGTAATCAATCCCTCTTCAGAAATATAAAGACCTTGTTTCTATCTGTTTTAGCCTAGAGAGAGACAAATATTCTAGAGAGAGAATATTCAGATTTTGAATATTTTTGGATAGAAAAATATCTCTTCTAATTCAGATGAGTTTCCCTGAAACAGAAATTCAAAAAGAATTTTCCAATGTGCAATTGGAATTAATTGAAAATAGGTATAAAGAACCTTAGCCTAAGGGTCTAGATTTTCAGAAATCTTTAGACTATGGTCCAATTAAGGTTCCTATGGACCAATAGCATCAGTCCATGTGTAGGGAGGAGATAAATCCAACTTGTAAAAAGAAAATACCCAAAAATGAGTAAATGCTCACATGAGGTGAAGAGTTGAAAATGTACAAGGATTATTAGTAAAAAACTATGTGCAATATTAAAAATATGAGATATTTTGGGTATAATGATTTTATTATGACACATATGTAAGGAAGGGGAGTCCCTTAAATGCTCACATAAGATGAAGAGTTGAAAATGTACAAGGTTTATTAATAAAAAAACTATGAGCAATATTAAAATGATTCCATTATGACACATATGTAAGGAAGGGGAGTTCTTTAAAGGAGGTGCATATTTCACATAAGATGAAGAGTTGAAAATGTACAAGGTTTATTAGTAAAAAAACTATGAGCAATATTAAAATGATTCCATTATGACACATATGTAAGGAAGGGGAGTTCTTTAAAGGAGGTGCATATTTCACATGCTTGAATGAGTTTTAAACTCATAAAAATTGAGATATTTCATCTCTCCTCTCTCCTCATTCAAGTCTAGTTCCAAAAAGTTAGCTTAACTGACCTAAAAATGGTCAAATATTGACCAAACTGATTTAGAAAATTCTAGAATCAGTTTGTTTGGTTAGGAGCTTAATTTTTCCTATAAATAGAAGCCTCCCCCTTGTTGAAAAATAGATAGTGTTTATGCATCGTTACTCTACTCCACCTAAGCCAAGAACTGTGAATTCATTTAATAATTCACTAGTTTTTGGAGCTTCCCTCTTTCTTCAATCCCCATTAGTGGCTCCATCAACATACTTAACCAATTGATTGGTTGGGGGCCTCTACCGTGAACAAAGAATCAAGCAATTTGTAAGGTAATTAGTGAATATTGATCTTTCTATAATTTCTCAATGTTTCTCTCTTCTCAACCCCTCTCAAGCTTGAGAAGCTTAATTGGTATGATTTTTTAAATGCTATTAAAGTAAATTGGTGAATAGTAGTGAAGAGTTACATAATTTAATAAATGCTATTGAAGTTAATTTTTATTTATGTTTAAATTCTAATAGTTTTTATGTAATTTCTCTCTCTCACTCAAGAAATGGTCATACTCATGACCCATTCTCAATCCACATGAAGCTTTTCATAAAGCTTTTCCTTAATCCAAGATTAAGCTATGCTTGAGGACAAATTAATGGCTTTTTCCTATGCTTTTAGTTTATGCATATTGATGATTCAATCCATTATAGATTAGTGATCCAATTAGAGATCATTTTAATTATTTCCTTAATGATAAGCTTTATCCCTTAGAAAAAATTGAGATTTATCAGTCATAGCAGCGGAGCTATGGCAAAATTTTTATAAAAAATATGCATAAAATAATTTCATTCAAAGCATAAAAAGAGGACTTCCTACCATATTCTAGGAATCATCATCCTAGATTAATTGAAAGAATTTCATTATAATCATGGAGAAATTGAATTTTAATATTATGCATAAAGGATAAATTTTTATATCAAAAGTGTTATTTTTACCATTTTTATTTTCATGCATAGAAGTATGCATAATGGATAAATTTTTATATCAAAAGTGTTACTTTTATCATTTTTAATTTTCATGCATAGAAGTATGCATAAAGGAAAATTTTTATATCAAAAGTGTTACTTTTATCATTTTTAATTTTCATGCATAGAAGTATGCATAAAGGAAAATTTTTATATCAAAAGTGTTACTTTTATAATTTTTAATTTTCATGCATAGAAGTATGCATAAAGGAAAAATTTTTATATCAAAAGTGTTACTTTTATCATATTGGATTTCATGCATATAGGTATGCATAAAAGATATTCTTTTTATACTAAAAGTATGATTTTCCTCATAATTGGATTTTATGCTTAACTTAGATGCATAAGAGAAATTCTTTTATTCTAAAAGTATAATTTCCTACCAAATTGAAATCATGCATAAGAAGATGCATAAAAGATTGATTTTAATTTCGAAAGTGTTAGTCTCCTTAAATGGAATTTATGTATAAATAAATGTGTAGAGAAATCTTATATCAAATAAAAGAATTCTCTTTTTTTTTTTTAAAGATATGAAATGTGATAAGATGTGATAAGAGGTGTATGAGATGTGATAAGAATTGATAAGATGCGTATGGAAAGTGATAGGATGTGATAAGAGGTGTGATAAGAGGTGATAAGATGCTTATGAAATAAGTTAGGATGTGATAAGATGAATTAAGATGTGTATGGGGGGATGAGGTAAGAAGTGTATGTGATAGGATAAGATGTATATGGGTTGTGATAGGGCGAGAATGGATGTGATGTAAAAGATTAGATGTGAAGGTATATGGGGTTATATAAATGGGAATGTGAAAATAGATGTATGTATGTGGATGTGTGGATATGGAGATGGGAGTGTGGATGTATGAACATGAAAATGGATATATGCATGAAGATGTATATACATAGATGTAAATGTGGATGTAGATGTGGATGTATAGATGTGAATGGATGTGGATGTATAGATGTGAATGGAAATGTGGATGTGGATGTATGTGAATGTGGATGTAGATGTGGATGTATAGATGTGAATGTGGAATGTGGATGTGGATGTATGTATGTATGTGGATGTAGATGTGGATGTATAGATGTGGATGTATGGGAATGTGGATGCATGTATGTGAATGTGAATGTAGATGTGAATGTGGAATGTGGATGTATAGATGTGGATGTATGGGAATGTGGATGTGGATGTATGTGAATGTGAATGTAGATGTGGTTGTATAGATGTGAATGTGGAATGTGGATGTGGATGTATGTATGTATGTGGATGTAGATGTGGATGTATAGATGTGGATGTATGGAAATGTGGATGCATGTATGTGAATGTGAATGTAGATGTGAATGTGGAATGTGGATGTATAGATGTGGATGTATGGGAATGTGGATGTGGATGTATGTGAATGTGAATGTAGATGTGGTTGTATAGATGTGAATGTGGAATGTGGATGTGGATGTATGTATGTATGTGGATGTAGATGTGGATGTATAGATGTGGATGTATGGGAATGTGGATGCATGTATGTGAATGTGAATGTAGATGTGAATGTGGAATGTGGATGTATAGATGTGGATGTATGGGAATGTGGATGTGGATGTATGTGAATGTGAATGTAGATGTGGATGTATAGATGTGAATGTGGAATGTGGATGTGGATGTATGTATGTATGTGGATGTAGATGTGGATGTATGGATGTGTATGTATGAATGTGGATATGGGATGTGGATGTATAAATGAGGATGTGAAAATGGAGGTAAGCATGTAGATGTGGATGTATGGATGTGAATGTGGATGTGGATGTGGATGTATGGATGTGGATATGGATGTGAATATATGATATGTGATGTGAAGGAATCTGAAGTGAAGAGATGGAAAAGGAGGTGATTGGATGAGTACACATATACATGGAATGTGGAATAAGTAATGTGGATTAATGAGGGATAATGTGGAAAAATGAGAGTTAATATAGAAACTGTATTTGTAAACTGTTTGTAAATGCTGTTTGTAAATGGTTGTTTTATGTCAAGAATGCTGGGGAAGCATTTTGACCGTCTTGTGATTAAGGTCGTGGAGACCTAACTGATAAAGTTGCAACTGCTGACGGAGAGTCAATGGAGGACGTCTCGCGTAGCAAGGTCGACCGAGGTCTTGACCAGCCTCGGTTCGATTAAAATGGTGAGCTTCCGGTACGGTGGATGAGGGACCAAGGAAGCGGCCTATGAGTGAAGCGCTAGGTCACCTGCGAAGGATCCTAGAGGGTGCTGACCATACGGTGCTCGGGCTCTGGGTCGCCTAGGATACCCACGCGTGCGTCGAGGAAGATATTGGAACAAGGAGTAAGAGTTGTTTTGTGAAACCGGGCATGGATCTGGTTGACTGACCTTGCTGGTCCTCAACGGATGAGTCCATGGCTCTTTTATATGGATCTGTTGGTTGATCTTGCTGATCTTCAACGAGAGTCCATCTTGATAAGTGATTATATTGCCGAGTATTATGGGCTAGGAACTATGGAAACGGCCTCTGTGTGGACAGGTGGTGAGCGTTCTAGTTGCTAATGATGCCATAGATACTCTGATGAAGGAATGATGGGAAATTATGAATCAACTGGATAAATTGGGAGATTGTGATCCGTGGTACTATGGTTTCATTAAAGGATTGTTTTAAAGTTAGCTGATGCTAAGAAAAAGGTAATTTTCATATTGGGTGTGTAAGTGGTGTGGCTAGTTTTATGTTTGCATGAAATTCCGGCTAGGGGGCCTTGGAACTCTTTTCCTTGGTACCCGGGACAAAACCTAACCAAATTCCAAATTGGATCCCATCACTACAGTGGTTGGGCGGTTGGCTAACCCATGGGATCGGATGGGGTTAGGCTGGACTGATGGATCCATAAATCGAGACTCAACTTTGTTTTTACGATAGATAAAGTAAATCCCGGATAGAAATTGTTCTATGGATAGGAATCAACGGCTGTGCCTCTTGATGGGGAAAAAAGCGTTGATCCCAATGATCCAAGTGCAAGTTTCTACCTTGATTTGACCAAGTACCGTTAAAGGTGCAGTCAGATCAGTTGATCCGTAATGATCTTGACTACATTAGAGTAAAGAGTTATCCTGGTGGAATCGCCCATGCTTTCCGAGTAAAGGAAGTTTTTCCAGTTTCGGTTTTGGACAAACCGACGGATTAGTCTCTTGTCCGGATATCCGTGGGCGAGGCCCCGAGTTTGAGACCCCTACCCACGCATGATGTGCTACTTCCGCTGCTAGTACCCCGAATCCGTTGCGCGGTGGGAACAGGGATCTCACAAGCCCAGACCACCTAATCAACTTAGCTGTGATATTGCCCGAAAAGTGTCCACCCCCAACACCTGCATGTGCATGAGTCAAGATTTTCAAGTAGTCAGCTTCACATACACACATGCGTAAGTTGCCATCCTTGCCCCTCTTGTAGAGTTGGCCCTCCATCAACATATAGTTTGCCGCTTCAACTTCAATAGCATGCTTTCGATATCTAGGAATTTTTTGATCAGTATGACCATGCTGAAGATAGTCCATAATATACTTACTTCAACTTGGTGTAGTTGAAATTTGGAATAATGTGACATTATGAATTGGCTGTTGAATTTGACATGAAGCACAGTTGCGAACAAATTTTTCAGCATCCGCATGCATGGTAGGCCACCATTGTCCATCCTGAGATATACGTCGCACACAAGTAGTAGCTAATGCATGGATTCCACCGATACCCGCATGTGCCCATTCCAAGATCTCCTCATATTGCTCAGGGTTAGGTATAAGCCGCAACACTCCATCATTACCCTGACGATATAATCTCCCTGAGATTAACTTGAATGGTCGCCATAGGTCCACATTAGGACCCGCTAGTTGTATCTGCCCACTTGTCAAAATTTCTAAGATGGATTCAGACCATTTAGGAGCTGTCTCTACAAGGAAAAGTGTTGAATCTAACATATCATCATCCACACCCACAGGAGCTTCGCCAAAGGTGATTCAAGACAAATGATCTGCCCTAAGATGAGTTGTTCCTTTTCGGACTGCCACTTCAAAATCAAACTCAAGAAGGATGATAAACCACCTCACAATCCTTCCGGTTGCACAAGGCTTATTGACCAAATATAGCAGTGCTTGATGGTCTACAAAAAATATGAATTTGTTTGCCAAAAGGTAATGGCAAAACTTTTTCACTGCATATATCCTGGACAAACCTTCTCTTTCTGTTGTGGTATAATTCTTCTCAGCATTGTTCAACTGTCGACTAGCATATGAGATTGGGAAATCCTTATTATGTTCTCCCGATTGAGCCAAAATACATCCAATTGCAAAGTTTGAAGCATCAATATGGACATGAAAGATTTGGTTCCAATCTGGGGCCCGTAAGATGGGTGAAGTCACTAATGCTTGCTTCAACTTTTCAAAGGATTCCTCACACTCATCAGTCCAATTAAACTTTACAAGAAGAGCATATAATGGTCTGGCTAGGAGAGCGTACATGTAGATGAATCGACGATAATAGCCACAATGTCCCATGAATATTTGTACCCCTTTAGGGTTAATAGGCTGAGGTAAGGAGACAATGACATCAATTTTATCCATATCTGTTGAAATCCCATTGCGAGAAACAATATGGCCCAAAATTTTCCCTTGTCTTACCATGAATTTGCACTTGTCAGGATTCAAGCATATACGATAAAGTTGACACGTTTGAAACACAAGTCTGAGGTGTTCTATATGATCATCACGCTCTTGTGAGTGAACACATAAATCATCCATGAAGATCTCAAGAAATTGCCTAAGGTACTCCTTGAATACATGACTCATTAACCATTGAAAGGTTGCTGGTGCATTTGTTAGACCAAATGGCATAACACGATAGGCAAAGATGCCATCTTCAGTAGCAAAGGTTGTCTTGTGTTGATCCTTTGGATCAATTGACACTTGATTGTAACCGGAGAATCCATCCAAGAAACTATATGCCTTTTTTCTTGCAACTCGTTCCAGAACATGATCCGTGATTGGAAGTGGGTAATGATCACGTACAGCTGCATCTACCTTCTTGAGGTTTACACATACTCGAAGTTTTCCATTTTTCTTGGGCACCACTACAATAGGGGAGACCCATTCAGTGTGTTCAATCTCATAGATAAATCCTGCCTCTAAGAGCTTGTCTATTTCTTCTTTTATCTTTCGTGTAAAATTATCATTGTAGGTATAAGCACGTTACTTGGAAGGCTTTGCATCCTCTCGCAATCGAATTGTATGCTGACATATGCTTGGATCAACTCCTTTGAGGTCTTTATAACTCCAAGAAAAAACATCGCGATACTCCTTTATTGTTTGAATTAATAACTTCTCCTCATCTAAGGACAAGTCTGTGGCAATCCACACATAGCGAGGCTCTTCTCTTGGCTTAGCGATATCAATTTTTTTTACATCTTCTGGACCATCATATGAAACCCCTGGCACGCTTGGCTTTTGTTGCATGGGCTGTTGAAGAACAATCTTCCGATCTTGAAGAGTGTACTGTGTGAAGTTGCAAGCCACTGGTGCTGACAAAATAGCTTGCACGATACCCATATCCATCTCCTTTGTCAATCTTTTATGCATAGAGGGTATCCTCAAGGTTTGAGAACAGTTCTCATATTCTCCCAAATATGATGGTAAAGTTTTCATTGTATGCTTACTTCTAGGAGAAACAATTGTTTGAACTTCCTCTTGGATGCTTGGGCGTCTAAAGTTGTTTTCTGTGCCCCTGGTAAAATCCACCTCAGAGAAAGGAGGTGAGATAATAGAAGACATATTCTCATTAACTTTCTCATGAACTGCTACCCACATCTCATTTGCCATGTCCTCGTTAGCATCAATAACTTCATCATTGCATGGGAAGGCAAGGCTAGGTGGTGGCAGAATACCTTCTTTCAATGGGGTGTCAATTGGTGCAGACTTCTCGCTATGAGATTGTGAGATGAGCTCACTTTTCCTTTCTCGACTTGATGACACTTCTGGTATGGTTTCTAATGTTGGCTTAAGAGAGGTTGGGCCCCGAGGGATAGGTGGAGGTGGTCCCTCAAGTATTGATTGAGCTTCCCTAATGAGTTGCTGATGTACAGCTAGATTGATCTTCTCCTCACTCAAGAGGGTTTGGGCAGCTCAGATAAAGCTGCAATGCGACTTCTATGAGCATCAATGATGGCATCTAGAGTCTCGTTCACCTTATCCACAAAAATAGAACCCCCAGAACTATCCTCGGTCGTACTAGCCTCATCTTGTTTAGCACTAGGCCTAGGTTGAGGTTGATGCTCCCCATGCACTTCTTGGGATGTAAAAGTTTGATCCCTCATGTTTTGTTTAAAGGCTTCTTGAGGACTAGTGGATGCACTTTTAGTTCGCTTGTTGCAGTTCTTTTTCCTCCTAGTGGTCCTTTTTCTATTGGAATGTAGGGTCTTGTCCACTAGATTTGCCTTTGCATCCCTAGTTCGAGGTGTCTCATCAGTCTGCATTTTGGCATTTCGTGTCTGTGACCTAGTCATGACTCTAAGTGGCACGACATCCTCATTCTCTGATGAAGGTGGCGATGGAACTGCCTCTACAAGGTTGAGTGAGACCTTTGGTTGAGAGGTGCCTTCCTCATGTGGTTTCAGCAAACGCGAGTACCTTCGCACTTCACTGCTTGCCAGCCCCACCGGTTGGCCAGCTGATCAATATAAGATTGTATTTTCTATGGAGCGTGGGCGCCTACGCTATGTGTGGCATGGTTTCCACTTTGGTGTTTGAAGTTTGGGGAGTAGCCAAGATCCCAACGGTAGATTCCACAAGCTTAATATGATTGCACTAAGCAGTGGACCACTTCTCCTTTGAGAGTAAAAGGCATCAATAACAAGAATACCAAAGTGTTATCTATGCTGCAAACAAGCCCTGGGTGAGCATTTTTTTGGTCATGCCTACTGAGATAATGAAGAAACAAGTAATCCTTGGCCGAGCATTATTTTTTACTAATTACATACATGTTAGCGAAAAGCATGAAAGCATGAAATGACAAAAAACAATGAAGGTAAGCATAATGAATGGTACTTGAAAAAGCATAAAAGCAATAAAACATAAAAAATAATGCGGGAGAAACCTCAACCGCTCAATGGGTTTTTCTTATCCTAACCTTATCCACTCACACCGGGATCGCACACTCGAACTTAACCTAATCACTCAATGGTTTTGCAACCAAAAGAGGAAATAGTGGTGGTTTCCACACACTCTCAACCGGATTTGAGTCTTCTCCCCGGCAGCGGCACCTATGGAGAGACGAAAAACTCTCTCACTTGTAGCAAGAGTAGTATGATCCACATGTAGCTCAATCCAATGGAATTTGCATCCCTTTCGAAGCTAGGGATTCAACCCGTACCGGTGCACAAAAGCTTATCCATTTGATGGAGAGAATGCTAAGAATACTACTACCATTGACATAGACTTAACACACACACAAGCTCAATCTTGCTATTGCTCACTCACTCATCATCCCACTCATTCATGCGTCCAACACAAGAAGAAAGCTAAGCTATTGCATACACAAGATCAAAGCATTCTTCATTCTCAAATACTCATTTCCCTAGCATGCACACAAACCTTGAAGCTATCACAACAAGAAACATGCACACTAGAGAATTGACATGAGAAGAGAGACAAACATCAACTCATTGTATTGAATTAACAAAAATAGAACTTACAATAATGTAGATGGGGAGAGAGAAGAGCTTGCACCTCTATGGAAAAAGAGGGAGAGCTAGTCTCAAGAGAGCTCAAACATGAGTTTAGCCCAATGTGTCCATAAGCTCTCAAATGAGCCACTTTTTATACAAAAACTCTAAAACTCCCAAAAGTTCCCATGTGGGATTATTATCAAGCCCACTCCCACACTCATCTACAACTTGGAACTCTTTACAAAAGCCCTAAGCATCTTTTTGTTGCATCCTTGCATTGATCTTCACTCGTCCACTCGTCACGCAACAAACATCCAAGGTGATTCAGAATTTGAGAAAGAGCATTAGACTTCTTAGGTAAGAAATAAACCCATGATTTGCGAGAGAAGTCATCCACAAGAAGCATATAATACTTGGATCCACCAAGCAATTGTACTTCCATAGGTCCTACAAGATCAGCATGAATAATGTGAGATCCCCCTGTTCCCACCGAGCAACAGATTCGGGGTACTAGCAGCGGAAGTAGCACTTCTCGCACGGGACAGGGGTCCCACATTCGGGGCCTCGTCCACGGATATCCGGACAAGAGACTAATCCGTCAGTTTTTCCAAAACCGAACCCGGAAAAAACTTCCCTTACCCGGAAAGCACGGGCGATTCCACCAGGATAATTTTTTACTCTAACGTAGTCAAGATCATTACTGATCACGCTGATCCAACTGCACCTATAAAGATACTCGGTCGGATCAAGGAAGAAACTTGCACTTGGATCATTGGGATCAACGCTTTTTTCCCCATCAAGAGGCACAGCCGTTGATTCCTATCCATAGAACAATTACTATCCGGGACTTACTTCATCTATCGTAATAACAGAAATTGAGTCTCGGTTTACGGATCCATCAGTCCAGCCTAACCCCATCCGATCCCATGGGTTAGCCAACCGCCCAACCACTGTAGTGATGGGATCCAATTTGGAATTTGGTTAGGTTTTGTCCCGGGTACCAAGGAAAAGAGTTCCAAGGCCCCCTAGCCGGAATTTCATGCAAACATAAAACTAGCCACACCACTTACACACCCAATATGAAAATTGCCTTTTTCTTAGCATCAGCTAACTTTAAAACAATCCTTTAATGAAACCATAGTACCACTGATCACAATCTCCCAATTTATCCAGTTGATTCATAATTTCCCATCATTCCTTCATCAGAGTATCTATGGCATCATTGGCAACTAGAACGCTCACCACCTGTCCACACAGAGGCCGTTTCCATAGTTCCTAGCCCATAATACTCGGCAATATAATCACTTATCAAGATGGACTCTCGTTGAAGATCAGCAAGATCAACCAACAGATCCATATAAAAGAGCCATGGACTCATCCGTTGAGGACCAGCAAGGTCAATCAACCAGATCCATGCCCGGTTTCACAAAACAACTCTTACTCCTTGTTCCAATATCTTCCTCGACGCACGCGTGGGTATCCTAGGCGACCCAGAGCCCGAGCACCGTATGGTCAGCACCCTCTAGGATCCTTCGCAGGTGACCTAGCGCTTCACTCATAGGCCGCTTCCTTGGTCCCTCATCCACCGTACCGGAAGCTCACCATTTTAATCGAACCGAGGCTGGTCAAGACCTCGGTCGACCTTGCTACGCGAGACGTCCTCCATTGACTCTCCGTCAACAGTTGCAACTTTATCAGTTAGGTCTCCACGACCTTAATCACAAGATGGTCAAAATGCTTCCCCAGCATTCTTGACATAAAACAGCCATTTACAAACAGCATTTACAAACAGTTTACAAATACAGTTTCTATATTAACTCTCATTTTTCCACATTATCCCTCATTAATCCACATTACTTATTCCACATTCCATGTATATGTGTACTCATCCAATCACCTCCTTTTCCATCTCTTCACTTCAGATTCCTTCACATCACATATCATATATTCACATCCATATCCACATCCATACATCCACATCCACATCCACATTCACATCCATACATCCACATCTACATGCTTATCTCCATTTTCACATCCTCATTTATACATCCACATCCCATATCCACATTCATACATACACATCCATATCCATATCCACATCCACATCCACATCCACATTCACATCCATGCATCCACATCTACATGCTTACCTCCATTTTCACATCCTCATTTATACATCCACATCCCATATCCACATTCATACATACACATCCATACATCCACATCTACATCCACATACATACATACATCCACATCCACATTCCACATTCACATCTATACATCCACATCTACATTCACATTCACATACATCCACATCCACATTCCCATACATCCACATCTATACATCCACATTCCACATTCACATCTACATTCACATTCGCATACATGCATCCACATCTACATGCTTACCTCCATTTTCACATCCTCATTTATACATCCACATCCCATATCCACATTCATACATACACATCCATACATCCACATCTACATCCACATACATACATACATCCACATCCACACTCCACATTCACATCTATACATCCACATCTACATTCACATTCACATACATCCACATCCACATTCCCATACATCCACATCTATACATCCACATTTCACATTCACATCTACATTCACATTCACATACATCCACATGTACATCCACATACATACATACATCCACGTCCACATTCCACATTCACATCTATACATCCACATCTACATCCACATTCACATACATCCACATCCACATTTCCATTCACATCTATACATCCACATCCATTCACATCTATACATCCACATCTACATCCACATTTACATCTATGCATATACATCTTCATGCATATATCCATTTTCATGTTCATACATCCACACTCCCATCTCCATATCCACACATCCACATACATACATCCATTTTCACATTCCCATTTATATAACCCCATATACCTTCACATCTAATCTTTTACATCACATCCATTCTCGCCCTATCACAACCCATATACATCTTATCCTATCACATACACTTCTTACCTCATCCCCCCATACACATCTTAATTCATCTTATCACATTCTAACTTATTTCATAAGCATCTTATCACCTCTTATCACACCTCTTATCACATCCTATCACTTTCCATACGCATCTTATCAATTCTTATCACATCTCATACACCTCTTATCACATCTTATCACATTTCATATCTTTTTTAAAAAAAAAGAGAATTCTTTTATTTGATATAAGATTTCTCTACACATTTATTTATACATAAATTCCATTTAAAGAGACTAACACTTTCGAAATTAAAATCAATCTTTTATGCATCTTCTTATGCATGATTTCAATTTGGTAGGGAATTATACTTTTAGAATAAAAGAATTTCTCTTATGCATCTAAGTTAAGCATAAAATCCATTTATGAGGAAAATCATACTTTTAGTATAAAAAGAATATCTTTTATGCATACCTATATGCATGAAATCCAATATGATAAAAGTAACACTTTTGATATAAAATTTTTTCCTTTATGCATACTTCTATGCATGAAAATTAAAAATGATAAAAGTAACACTTTTGATATAAAAATTTTCCTTTATGCATACTTCTATGCATGAAAATTAAAAATGATAAAAGTAACACTTTTGATATAAAAATTTTCTTTTATGCATACTTTTATGTATGAAATAAAAATGATAAAAGTAACACTTTTGATATAAAAATTTATCCATTATGCATACTTCTATGCATGAAAATAAAAATGATAAAAGTAACACTTTTGATATAAAAATTTTCCTTTATGCATACTTCTATGCATGAAAATTAAAAATGATAAAAGTAACACTTTTGATATAAAAATTTTCTTTTATGCATACTTTTATGTATGAAATAAAAATGATAAAAGTAACACTTTTGATATAAAAATTTATCCATTATGCATACTTCTATGCATGAAAATAAAAATGGTAAAAATAACACTTTTGATATAAAAATTTATCCTTTATGCATACTTCTATGCATGAAAGTAAAAATGATAAAAGTAACACTTTTTATATAAAAATTTATCCATTATGCATACTTCTATGTATGAAAATAAAAATGGTAAAAATAACACTTTTGATATAAAAATTTATCCTTTATGTATAATATTAAAATTCAATTTCTCCATGATTATAATGAAATTCTTTCAATTAATCTAGGATGATGATTCCTAGAATATGGTAGGAAGTCCTCTTTTTATGTTTTGAATGAAAATTTTTTATGCATAATTTTTATAAAAATTTTGCCATAGCTCCGCTGCTATGACTGATAAATCTCAATTTTTCTAAGGGATAAAGCTTATCATTAAGGAAATAATTAAAATGATTCTCTAATTGGATCCTTAATCCATAATGGATTGAATCATCAATATACATAAACTAAAAGCATAAGAAAAAGCCATTAATTTGGCCTCAAGCATAGCTTTATCTTGGGTTAAGGAAAAGCTTTATGAAAAGCTTGATTAGGATTGAGAATGGGTCATGAGTATGACCATTTCTTGAGTGAGAGAGAGAATTTACATAAGAATCATTAGAATTTAAACATAAATAAAAATTAACTTCAATAGCATTTATTAAATTATGTAACTCTTCACTACTATTCAACTTCAATAGCATTTAAAAAAAACCATACCAATTAAACTTCTCAAGCTTGAGAGGGGTTGAGAAGAGAGAAACATTGAGAAATTATAGAAAGATGAATATTCACTAATTACCTTACAACTTGCTTGATTCTTTGTTCACGGTAGAGGCCCCCAACCAATCAATTGGTTAAGTATGTTGATGGAGCCACTAATGGGGATTGAAGAAAGAGGGAAGCTCCAAAAACTAGTGAATTATTAAATGAATTCACAGTTCTTGGCTTAGGTGGAGTAGAGTAACGATGCATAAACACTATATATTTTTCAACAAGGGTGAGGCTTCTATTTATAGGAAAAATTGAGCTCCTAACCAAACAAACTGATTCTAGAATTTTCTAAATCAGTTTGGTCAATATTTGACCATTTTTAGGTCAGTTAAGCTAACTTTTTGGAACTAGACTTGAATGAGGAGAGAGGAGAGATGAAATATCTCAATTTTTATGAGTTTAAAACTCATTCAAGCATGTGAAATATGCACCTCCTTTAAAGAACTCCCCTTCCTTACATATGTCATATTTTTAATATTGCTCATAATCTTTTACTAATAAACCTTGTACATTTTCAACTCTTCATCTTATGTGAAATATGCACCTCCTTTAAAGAACTCCCCTTCCTTACATATGTCATACTTTTAATATTGCTCATAATTTTTTACTAATAAACCTTGTACATTTTCAACTCTTCATCTTATGTGAAATATGTACCTCCTTTAAAGAACTCCCCTTCCTTACATATGTCATACTTTTAATATTGCTCATAATTTTTTACTAATAAACCTTGTACATTTTCAACTCTTCATCTTATGTGAGCATTTACTCATTTTTGGGTATCTTCTTTTACAAATTGGATTTATCTCCTCCCTACACATGGATTGATGCTATTGGTCCATAGGAACCTTAATTGGACCATAATCCAAAAATTTCTGAAAATCTAGACCCTTAGACTAAGGTCCTTTATACACATTTTCAATTAATTCCAATTGCACATTGGAAAGTTCTTTTTGAATTTCTGTTTCAGGGAAACTTATTTTAATAAGATGAGATAATTTTCTATCCAAAAATATTAAAAATCTGAATATTCTCTCTCTAGAATATTTTCTCTCTCTAGGTTAAAACAGTTAGAAACAAGTCTTTTATATTTTTGAAGAGGGATTGATTATAGAAGAAGATACTAGACATCAAAAAGGGGGTTTGGGGGAGGAATCTTACATTCTACCCCACTTAAAAAACGCGAGATGTCCTCATCTCGCAACTTGTGATAATTTCGCAAGATTCACGAATATGAGACTTAGAAGAAGAAAAAATTTAATCAAGATTAACCACCAAGATAAGTCTTAAAGAGAGCAAGATTCAAAATACGAACAAGATTTAAACTTTATTCATTCTCGGAACTTATACAGTAAAGATAGAGGAACTCTTTACACTTCCATAAGCCCGTCCATCATATGGTCACAAAAGCAGTCCTCACAAGCTGCACAAGTATAAGGTAACTCATCTATGGGAATGATTCTGTGGGTTATTGCTGCGCCTATCTCAGTGGTATGAGGTGTTCTAACAAAAGGACCTCTGAGAGGCAAGCCAAAAACGGGGTAAAGGCATATCTTCTCATGAGGAAGAAAACACGCCAGTAAGAAGACCCGCTCAGAAAACCCAGGATGCCTTGATCTCATGACGCAGTAGTATCGGGGACCCAAACCCAAAGCTTCAATAACCATGGCCAAGCGGACATTGTTACGAAAGTGCTGCTGACCCCAGGGTGTTACCCTAGTTATGTCTTGATAGGTCCGCCATTTTGTCTGCGCTACAGAAGTTCCCAAGTGAGGGAAAAGTGAGCGCTCATACTGCTCTATAAAATCTTTCTTCACAGACTCCCTTGCGTCTTGAAGGTGAGAAATCATCATGGATAAAACTAATTCTTGTTGCCAAGCCATGAAGGAGATTAAGAAAGAAAGGAGATCGATGGAAGTAAGATTACTGTGAACGACAAGTATAAGTTACGACTTATATAAAGGAAGGAGCTAGCGTAACTTAGAAGCCAACGGTAACTTGCCACTGAAGTTTTACCGTCTTTCCATGATTTGGGTTTGGCACATTTTTCTATAGAAGGCATTCAAACTTTGAGATGAGGAGATAAAAGAAGCTCGTAAGCTAAATCGCCTACTTTCTTTGGTCCACAATATCTGGGAGATAACTTCTTCCCAAGAGATAAAGAACTTCTTTTGGGCCGTACTCGAATGAAGACCAAAACCTTGATATCCAAAACATCGATTCTCCTTCTGAACTCATTGTTCTGA
Source organism: Cibotium barometz (assembly GCF_041138505.1). Lineage (NCBI taxonomy): Eukaryota > Viridiplantae > Streptophyta > Polypodiopsida > Cyatheales > Cibotiaceae > Cibotium > Cibotium barometz. The sequence goes on from NC_141083.1 coordinate 33,477,681, forward strand.
ATCTTAAAATAGGTGGGACTCTTGAGAAGTATTCAGGAAAAAGGTTCTTCCTTTTTTAAACAGAATCTTTCTTTTATTTTAGAGAGAGAATAATTATAAGATCAGAAAGGGAGATTCTTACTCCTGTATGCCTCGAAGGTGGGGAGGAATCTTACATTCTACCCCACTTAAAAAAGTGTGAGATGTCCTCATCTCGCCAAGTAGAGGACAACTCTTTTTCTTAAGATCCAATTTATTCTAGGGTTCCTTATATTCTGGTCAACCCAACAGAATATGGGGATAAATATCCCTTATATAGAACTCATCATTAAATAAATTCATTTCAGATCATATCATTCATATCTTTAACACGATAATGGTCCATCAGATCGAAATTTTTTTCTTTCTGAACATTCCTCCACGGGAATTTCAGTCAAGCATCCCTTAACTTGATATACCGAGTCAAGTGTTAACAGTAGTACTTTGACAGCACAATCCACTAATCTCATAGTGATTTGTTGAAATCATTATCATCATTTATCATTACAGGGACTCGTCCCATTCATCCTCATTGCGGTTTTGCTCAAGTTATTATATTTCAACTAAATTTCAAAAATCATCATTTTTCAATCAGAATCCCAATCAATTCATCAGTTCCCAAACAGAATTAAAAATCATATCAACCACATTCAAATTCATCATCTGGATAGCATTAACGCTTATAATTTCAAGTCTTAGATTTACTTGTATATACTGTCAGTAAAGAGCTGCAGTTATACTCTCGGTATATACGGATAGTCACGGCCCTTGGAATTATAAGGTAAATACCATCATGTCTAGGCCTCAAGCAAGCCAAGGATTCTATATAATTGCGGTACTTCCATCTGAAGACCCAATTACCAAATTACGAATTTCAATTTGAATATCAAATTGTATGAATTATATCACACAATTACAACCTTTTTGTGTTTCTTGATAAATTTCTGACCTATTTGTCTTCTCAATTGATCTTTATTAACCAAATGCTCTGATACCAACTGTGAGATCCCCCTGTTCCCACCGAGCAACAGATTCGGGGTACTAGCAGCGGAAGTAGCACTTCTCGCACGGGACAGGGGTCCCACATTCGGGGCCTCGTCCACGGATATCCGGACAAGAGACTAATCCGTCAGTTTTTCCAAAACCGAACCCGGAAAAAACTTCCCTTACCCGGAAAGCACGGGCGATTCCACCAGGATAATTTTTTACTCTAACGTAGTCAAGATCATTACTGATCACGCTGATCCAACTGCACCTATAAAGATACTCGGTCGGATCAAGGAAGAAACTTGCACTTGGATCATTGGGATCAACGCTTTTTTCCCCATCAAGAGGCACAGCCGTTGATTCCTATCCATAGAACAATTACTATCCGGGACTTACTTCATCTATCGTAATAACAGAAATTGAGTCTCGGTTTACGGATCCATCAGTCCAGCCTAACCCCATCCGATCCCATGGGTTAGCCAACCGCCCAACCACTGTAGTGATGGGATCCAATTTGGAATTTGGTTAGGTTTTGTCCCGGGTACCAAGGAAAAGAGTTCCAAGGCCCCCTAGCCGGAATTTCATGCAAACATAAAACTAGCCACACCACTTACACACCCAATATGAAAATTGCCTTTTTCTTAGCATCAGCTAACTTTAAAACAATCCTTTAATGAAACCATAGTACCACTGATCACAATCTCCCAATTTATCCAGTTGATTCATAATTTCCCATCATTCCTTCATCAGAGTATCTATGGCATCATTGGCAACTAGAACGCTCACCACCTGTCCACACAGAGGCCGTTTCCATAGTTCCTAGCCCATAATACTCGGCAATATAATCACTTATCAAGATGGACTCTCGTTGAAGATCAGCAAGATCAACCAACAGATCCATATAAAAGAGCCATGGACTCATCCGTTGAGGACCAGCAAGGTCAATCAACCAGATCCATGCCCGGTTTCACAAAACAACTCTTACTCCTTGTTTCAATATCTTCCTCGATGCACGCGTGGGTATCCTAGGCGACCCAGAGCCCGAGCACCGTATGGTCAGCACCCTCTAGGATCCTTCGCAGGTGACCTAGCGCTTCACTCATAGGCCGCTTCCTTGGTCCCTCATCCACCGTACCGGAAGCTCACCATTTTAATCGAACCGAGGCAATTACCAAATTACGAATTTCAATTTGAATATCAAATTGTATGAATTATATCACACAATTACAACCTTTTTGTGTTTCTTGATAAATTTCTGACCTATTTGTCTTCTCAATTGATCTTTATTAACCAAATGCTCTGATACCAACTGTGAGATCCCCCTGTTCCCACCGAGCAACAAATTCGGGGTACTAGCAGCGGAAGTAGCACTTCTCGCACGGGACAGGGGTCCCACATTCGGGGCCTCGTCCACGGATATCCGGACAAGAGACTAATCCGTCGGTTTTTCCAAAACCGAACCCGGAAAAAACTTCCCTTACCCGGAAAGCACGGGCGATTCCACCAGGATAATTTTTTACTCTAACGTAGTCAAGATCATTACTGATCACGCTGATCCAACTGCACCTATAAAGATACTCGGTCGGATCAAGGAAGAAACTTGCACTTGGATCATTGGGATCAACGCTTTTTTCCCCATCAAGAGGCACAGCCGTTGATTCCTATCCATAGAACAATTACTATCCGGGACTTGCTTCATCTATCGTAATAACAGAAATTGAGTCTTGGTTTACGGATCCATCAGTCCAGCCTAACCCCATCTGATCCCATGGGTTAGCCAACCGCCCAACCACTGTAGTGATGGGATCCAATTTGGAATTTGGTTAGGTTTTGTCCCGGGTACCAAGGAAAAGAGTTCCAAGGCCCCCTAGCCGGAATTTCATGCAAACATAAAACTAGCCACACCACTTACACACCCAATATGAAAATTGCCTTTTTCTTAGCATCAGCTAACTTTAAAACAATCCTTTAATGAAACCATAGTACCACTGATCACAATCTCCCAATTTATCCAGTTGATTCATAATTTCCCATCATTCCTTCATCAGAGTATCTATGGCATCATTGGCAACTAGAACGCTCACCACCTGTCCACACAGAGGCCGTTTCCATAGTTCCTAGCCCATAATACTCGGCAATATAATCACTTATCAAGATGGACTCTCGTTGAAGATCAGCAAGATCAACCAACAGATCCATATAAAAGAGCCATGGACTCATCCGTTGAGGACCAGCAAGGTCAATCAACCAGATCCATGCCCGGTTTCACAAAACAACTCTTACTCCTTGTTCCAATATCTTCCTCGACGCACGCGTGGGTATCCTAGGCGACCCAGAGCCCGAGCACCGTATGGTCAGCACCCTCTAGGATCCTTCGCAGGTGACCTAGCGCTTCACTCATAGGCCGCTTCCTTGGTCCCTCATCCACCGTACCGGAAGCTCACCATTTTAATCGAACCGAGGCTGGTCAAGACCTCGGTCGACCTTGCTACGCGAGACGTCCTCCATTGACTCTCCGTCAACAGTTGCAACTTTATCAGTTAGGTCTCCACGACCTTAATCACAAGATGGTCAAAATGCTTCCCCAGCATTCTTGACATAAAACAGCCATTTACAAACAGCATTTACAAACAGTTTACAAATACAGTTTCTATATTAACTCTCATTTTTCCACATTATCCCTCATTAATCCACATTACTTATTCCACATTCCATGTATATGTGTACTCATCCAATCACCTCCTTTTCCATCTCTTCACTTCAGATTCCTTCACATCACATATCATATATTCACATCCATATCCACATCCATACATCCACATCCACATCCACATTCACATCCATACATCCACATCTACATGCTTATCTCCATTTTCACATCCTCATTTATACATCCACATCCCATATCCACATTCATACATACACATCCATATCCACATCCACATCCACATCCACATTCACATCCATGCATCCACATCTACATGCTTACCTCCATTTTCACATCCTCATTTATACATCCACATCCCATATCCACATTCATACATACACATCCATACATCCACATCTACATCCACATACATACATACATCCACATCCACATTCCACATTCACATCTATACATCCACATCTACATTCACATTCACATACATCCACATCCACATTCCCATACATCCACATCTATACATCCACATTCCACATTCACATCTACATTCACATTCGCATACATGCATCCACATCTACATGCTTACCTCCATTTTCACATCCTCATTTATACATCCACATCCCATATCCACATTCATACATACACATCCATACATCCACATCTACATCCACATACATACATACATCCACATCCACACTCCACATTCACATCTATACATCCACATCTACATTCACATTCACATACATCCACATCCACATTCCCATACATCCACATCTATACATCCACATTCCATATTCACATCTACATTCACATTCACATACATCCACATCTACATTCACATTCACATACATCCACATCTACATCCACATACATACATACATCCACGTCCACATTCCACATTCACATCTATACATCCACATCTACATCCACATTCACATACATCCACATCCACATTTCCATTCACATCTATACATCCACATCCATTCACATCTATACATCCACATCTACATCCACATTTACATCTATGCATATACATCTTCATGCATATATCCATTTTCATGTTCATACATCCACACTCCCATCTCCATATCCACACATCCACATACATACATCCATTTTCACATTCCCATTTATATAACCCCATATACCTTCACATCTAATCTTTTACATCACATCCATTCTCGCCCTATCACAACCCATATACATCTTATCCTATCACATACACTTCTTACCTCATCCCCCCATACACATCTTAATTCATCTTATCACATCCTAACTTATTTCATAAGCATCTTATCACCTCTTATCACACCTCTTATCACATCCTATCACTTTCCATACGCATCTTATCAATTCTTATCACATCTCATACACCTCTTATCACATCTTATCACATTTCATATCTTTTTTAAAAAAAAAGAGAATTCTTTTATTTGATATAAGATTTCTCTACACATTTATTTATACATAAATTCCATTTAAAGAGACTAACACTTTCGAAATTAAAATCAATCTTTTATGCATCTTCTTATGCATGATTTCAATTTGGTAGGGAATTATACTTTTAGAATAAAAGAATTTCTCTTATGCATCTAAGTTAAGCATAAAATCCATTTATGAGGAAAATCATACTTTTAGTATAAAAAGAATATCTTTTATGCATACCTATATGCATGAAATCCAATATGATAAAAGTAACACTTTTGATATAAAAATTTTTCCTTTATGCATACTTCTATGCATGAAAATTAAAAATGATAAAAGTAACACTTTTGATATAAAAATTTTCCTTTATGCATACTTCTATGCATGAAAATTAAAAATGATAAAAGTAACACTTTTGATATAAAAATTTTCTTTTATGCATACTTTTATGTATGAAATAAAAATGATAAAAGTAACACTTTTGATATAAAAATTTATTCATTATGCATATTTCTATGCATGAAAATAAAAATGATAAAAGTAACACTTTTGATATAAAAATTTTCCTTTATGCATACTTCTATGCATGAAAATTAAAAATGATAAAAGTAACACTTTTGATATAAAAATTTTCTTTTATGCATACTTTTATGTATGAAATAAAAATGATAAAAGTAACACTTTTGATATAAAAATTTATCCATTATGCATACTTCTATGCATGAAAATAAAAATGGTAAAAATAACACTTTTGATATAAAAATTTATCCTTTATGCATACTTCTATGCATGAAAGTAAAAATGATAAAAGTAACACTTTTTATATAAAAATTTATCCATTATGCATACTTCTATGTATGAAAATAAAAATGGTAAAAATAACACTTTTGATATAAAAATTTATCCTTTATGTATAATATTAAAATTCAATTTCTCCATGATTATAATGAAATTCTTTCAATTAATCTAGGATGATGATTCCTAGAATATGGTAGGAAGTCCTCTTTTTATGTTTTGAATGAAAATTTTTTATGCATAATTTTTATAAAAATTTTGCCATAGCTCCGCTGCTATGACTGATAAATCTCAATTTTTCTAAGGGATAAAGCTTATCATTAAGGAAATAATTAAAATGATTCTCTAATTGGATCCTTAATCCATAATGGATTGAATCATCAATATACATAAACTAAAAGCATAAGAAAAAGCCATTAATTTGGCCTCAAGCATAGCTTTATCTTGGGTTAAGGAAAAGCTTTATGAAAAGCTTGATTAGGATTGAGAATGGGTCATGAGTATGACCATTTCTTGAGTGAGAGAGAGAATTTACATAAGAATCATTAGAATTTAAACATAAATGAAAATTAACTTCAATAGCATTTATTAAATTATGTAACTCTTCACTACTATTCAACTTCAATAGCATTTAAAAAAAACCATACCAATTAAACTTCTCAAGCTTGAGAGGGGTTGAGAAGAGAGAAACATTGAGAAATTATAGAAAGATGAATATTCACTAATTACCTTACAACTTGCTTGATTCTTTGTTCACGGTAGAGGCCCCCAACCAATCAATTGGTTAAGTATGTTGATGGAGCCACTAATGGGGATTGAAGAAAGAGGGAAGCTCCAAAAACTAGTGAATTATTAAATGAATTCACAGTTCTTGGCTTAGGTGGAGTAGAGTAACGATGCATAAACACTATATATTTTTCAACAAGGGTGAGGCTTCTATTTATAGGAAAAATTGAGCTCCTAACCAAACAAACTGATTCTAGAATTTTCTAAATCAGTTTGGTCAATATTTGACCATTTTTAGGTCAGTTAAGCTAACTTTTTGGAACTAGACTTGAATGAGGAGAGAGGAGAGATGAAATATCTCAATTTTTATGAGTTTAAAACTCATTCAAGCATGTGAAATATGCACCTCCTTTAAAGAACTCCCCTTCCTTACATATGTCATATTTTTAATATTGCTCATAATCTTTTACTAATAAACCTTGTACATTTTCAACTCTTCATCTTATGTGAAATATGCACCTCCTTTAAAGAACTCCCCTTCCTTACATATGTCATACTTTTAATATTGCTCATAATTTTTTACTAATAAACCTTGTACATTTTCAACTCTTCATCTTATGTGAAATATGTACCTCCTTTAAAGAACTCCCCTTCCTTACATATGTCATACTTTTAATATTGCTCATAATTTTTTACTAATAAACCTTGTACATTTTCAACTCTTCATCTTATGTGAGCATTTACTCATTTTTGGGTATCTTCTTTTACAAATTGGATTTATCTCCTCCCTACACATGGATTGATGCTATTGGTCCATAGGAACCTTAATTGGACCATAATCCAAAAATTTCTGAAAATCTAGACCCTTAGACTAAGGTCCTTTATACACATTTTCAATTAATTCCAATTGCACATTGGAAAGTTCTTTTTGAATTTCTGTTTCAGGGAAACTTATTTTAATAAGATGAGATAATTTTCTATCCAAAAATATTAAAAATCTGAATATTCTCTCTCTAGAATATTTTCTCTCTCTAGGTTAAAACAGTTAGAAACAAGTCTTTTATATTTCTGAAGAGGGATTGATTATAGAAGAAGATACTAGACATCAAAAAGGGGGTTTGGGGGAGGAATCTTACAAATAAGCTCAAGTATGCGTGTGGCCCTATGAGTAGCCTCCTCTGGAAAAGAAGCCCGATGTTACTTTCCTTGAGCACAAGAAGAACAAATGTGATGGCGAGGTTTATGAAGCTTTGGTAGACCTGTAAGCATGTCATGTGAGACAAGATGTTGCAAATTAGCAAGAGGAACATGGCCAAAGCGAAAATGCCATAGATCACTATCTTCATTAGAAACAAGTGCTTTAGGAGAAGCAACTAATTGATAAAGATGAGTCTCATGTGGTGGCAACTGTGCTGTAAAAGAGCTTATATGATAAAGCCCAACATTTTGATAACCATGTACCACACAATAAAGTGACTGTCTATCAATGATTTCAATCACTTCATCATCAAAGTAAACCCCAAGACCTTTAGAAGTAGCCTTAGAGATAGAAAATAAGTTGGCAGACATCTTAGGCACATGCAAAACATCATGTAAGATAGCATCTCCAAAAGAAACATCACCAATACCAATCACAGGAGAGACGAAGCATCACCAATGTGTACTGATGAAGAGATAGACTTATAGTTTTCCAATAAGGAAGAACTATTGGTCATGTGAGAGGTAGTACCACTATCGGCAATCCACTCATCCGTAGTATGCATATCAAGATCTTTGATTACCACAAGTGATGTGTCACATGAAGAAGTAGAAGACATATCAACATATGCAATCTTGGCATTACCGTCTTCCGTCTTGTCTTTGTTTTTGTCGTGATGAGAAGATGTTGATGTAGAAGAACCCTTAGATTTGGATTCAAGTTCAGCTTTTACCTTCTTGGATGCCGCCTTCTTAGCAAAACAACAATCCTCCGTATGGCCACTACGACCACAGAAAGTGCACTCCTTGGAAGAATCCTTTGATTTGTCCTTGTCGCCTTTGGTTGAAGAATCTTTAGCATTGGAACTAGAGCCTTTGCGTCGATCATTCCCCTTGCCTTTGCCTTTGCCCTTGCCTTGGCTTACAAAAGCCGAGTCCTTTTTATTTTGCTTGCGAGTAAGGCACTTATCATGAAGAAGACCCATAGTCTCTTCAAAGGAAGGGAAAGGAACTCAAAGAAAGATGTTATCTTTGAATGATTCAAAAGAAGAAGGCAATTTACCAAGTAGCTTGTGGATCGGATTGCTTACCAGTGTACCAAACTCTTCAAGTTACCCCTTGATTCGATTGAATTCTCCAAGTTTCTCCACTATGTTGTCGGATTCGAAGATAGACAGCTTATCCAAATCTTCTTCCGTCGTAGGAGATGTAGGATCCAAAGTATCTTCAAGTTTGCCTTTGTCTTTTAGAGTAGAGGACTTCCGAGATCCCAGAGGGAGAGGAGGGTGGAAAAACACAAGGGAAGAAGTGTCGTACCTCCAAAAATGCAGCCAATAGATGGGCTATCGACCAAGGAAGTATCTCCAAAATATGCACAAAGATAGTGTAAAAACGCAGCCACAAAACGCAGCCGATATATGAACCAATAGACTTCGTAGAAACCACCAAAAGAGGGCTGAGAATGTAGCCTTAGGTAGAAGGAGTATGGAGGAGTTGATTGTCCACAAAAACGCAAACACAAAGTGTGTAGCAAAGTGGAATTTTCAGCTGGTAGAAAGGTGTAGAAAAGAGGATTAATATGTACCTCAAAATACCATGAAGAGGGCTGAAGTTCATGATAAAAACACAGCCAAGAAATCTCTCCACAAGAAGCCTCCAAAAAAACACTACCGCATGTAGGGAAAACTAGTTGGCAATGTTTTCACCGCAAGTAGAGTTGTAGGACTCGGATTGAAGTGCCTTAAAAACACACTTGTAGAGGATGGTAAGGGCATTAGAAATGAATTACAATGCCTCATATATATAGGAAAGTTCCTCCACCCTTTCCTCTACCCAAAAATGTGTGTAAATAGGAAAAAATGGAAATGAATGCTATAAATCCCAAAAATGCCTAGAGGCTAAAGAGTGTGCCACTAGCGTGACACCATCTAGAGATGACACCTATCCAACACTAACAAGGTGGTCATCCCATAGAAACACTCATTTCTTATACTAAGACCCATTTCATATGATCATGATATTATGCCAAACTCTATCTATCTTCTAAATTACTAAGTATAAATCTCAAGAATTTTCTTTATTTCATTTCCAAAGAGAACCTTATGAATAATAAATAATAAATAGTACAAAAATCTTATTTATTTTCTAATAAGTATAAGAAAATCCTCTTTCTAGAAAAATATAGAGAAGAATCTTTTTCTAAAGAGAATGACGAATATATCTTTTTAATACCCATCCAATAATATAGGGGGAGTTCTATAAATGAATATTTTTACATACTCCATGTGATAAATATAAGTATGAAAATATAACATTATCTTTTAAAGTTTAGGAATATTCATGATAAAATATACTCATAAATCCCCTTTTTCTATAAAATATTTATGCATACTCATGCTATAAATATATATATGCATAAAATATCATATAATATCTTCTCTTAACCCTTAAATATTCATATATGAACATGCATAAATATCTATACATAATATGTTTACATAAAATGCATAAATCATATTCTAAATGATTAAACAAGGCCTTTTCATGCATATAAGCATATGAATGTATCTATAAGTCTTCTTTTAGATATAAAAATCTATATGCACATGAAAATAAATATTAAAAGAGTCATTTCTTTTTATAGAATTATGGAACATCATCATGCATGACTTAGCCAATGATCTTCTTGATTATTCATGCCTGGAAGATAGTAAGAAGAAAAAGGAGATAGCCGATATGAAGGCATATCCACTAAAACTCTTATTTACATCCTAATCTCGTTCTACTCCCTTAAACAAGGGCATAATCATGAGGATTATCATCCTTATAACTAAATCATCTATTAATCCTTAGAGAAACACTGCTTAGAGATTTGATCATGGATTAATATGCTTTCCAAACATAGAAGGGAGATCTTCATCATTTTATTAACATGTACACATGAGAGAAAATCTACTAAGATGTGGAGTGGAAGAGATGATCAAACTTTTAGAGAACTTCTAATCATGAAAAAAAAAAGTAAATAGTCATGCCTATCAGGATGAAAATAACCTTAAGCTTGAATGGAGTTTTTTAACCTGCAAGATGAGGATGATCTTGGACTTGCAATAAGAGAGATTAGCCTCCAAGATGAAGATTAGGCAAGAAACACAATGGTTTATAGATAAAACCAAGGTTTCTACCGAGGGAATAAAGGAGAGTGAGAAGGAGGAAGAAGAAATACACTAGAATGATTGCACTAGAATTATTTTTAGATTAATTTTTTACAAAAGGGGAGGCTCTATTTATAGGGGAGATGGGGGTGCCCCCTAAGTTTAGAGGTTCCAACTTAATCTATTTTAGTCAAAATTGGCCTAGTTATGCCCATCTAAAAAAGCAAGGAAATGACTAGCCACCTTATGTACTTTTTTGAATATAAAAAAGGCCCATTGATGTGATTTGTAGGCGCTCATTAGAAGTGTGATTCCCTCTCCTGCAAGGTGTCAAATTGCTCATCATGACAGTGGTCACACTTTCCCAAGTTTATGCCACCACTTGCCACTTGTTTGCCACCTCATCATGCTTGAATATTTTATGCTTTCTATGATAATTATCTTCTATTTTCCAATATTGCACATTTCCCATGTGTGTAAATATTGATGTCTAGAAAGATCTCTTATTTTAGCCTTTGAAAATTTTTACACTGTCATTTTTGAATAAGGGTGTGTTTCCATGCACCCACCATCCAAGATTTTAACCCAACTATAAATCCTTTTTGGTTTCTAATCGGTCAATATATATTATAGATCCTAGAAGAATATTTTTCATCAAAAGCATTTATTAAAATTCCACTTCCTGAATCTAGACTTAATTCTTACCTTATGTGCGATGTGCATCCACCGTCCACAATATCTCTCAACTGAAAATCCTTTTTAAGATACTGCTTTGAGGAATGCGATCATAAATTCTGGGACAAATTTCTCCATCAAAAATATTTCCAAGATGTGGTCTTCTCTCTCTAGAACAAATTTCTCCCTCTAGGTTAGAACAGGGTAAACAAGGTCTTTCATTGCACAGAAGAGAGGGAGTGATCACTGGGGGTTGAGGGAATGTGTCATACACCTTTAGAGACTGGAGGAGGAATCTTACATCATCCCATTTCTCATATTAGGAATGTGTCATTAGCTATACAGAATGGCAAGATGAAGTACTTGTCTAATGTACTTCATGTGCCCAACATCATAAAGAACCTATATCATGATATGCCCAAGATAAAGTACTTCATGTGCCCAACATGATAAAGAAACTAGTTTTTGTCGCGACGACGTAGGGTTTGCAGGTATGCTTCAACCCTGATGGTTGCTATGTAGAGGACTTCAAGAACAAATTCCATGTGTGCATAGATTGTTTTCTTTGGATATAAGCACACCTAAAGGTCAAAGCTGCTATGTTTGCACAAGGTGTAGGTGTTATGGTCCATATAGATATTTGGAACAATTGTATTGATCATGTAAAAGAGCATCAATTTAAGTCCATGTAAATTTCTAAAATTGTTACAGGTTTGCTAAAGTTTAAGGTGGGGTGTTTTAGGTTTGCCAAATTTCAAGGTGGATGGAATGCATAAGGTTTGCGAAGCATGTCAAGTTGGGATGTAAACAAAGAATATATTTCCACATGGCAAAAATGTAAGCAAGAGGGCACTTGATGTGGTGCACTCAGATGTATGGGGGTTGACAAAGATAGAATCAATGGCAGAATGTCACTATTATGTATCTTTCATTGATGACCACACAAGGACGGTGTGGGTGTACTTCATGAAAGAGAAAAGTAACATGTTTATTTGCTTTTTCAAAATTTCAAAATGTTGGCTAAAAAAAAACAGGTTTGCTAATTAATTGCTTGAGGTCAAATGGAGGGGGATAATATTTCTCCAATGAGTTCAATGCATATTTGAAAAAGCATGGAATTTACAGGCAATTTACATGCAAGTACACTCATCAAAATGGTCTTGTTTTGAGAGGAATAACATGTACATTGCAGAAGTTGCTTGTGCATTAATGGGGTTGAGAAGAGCATGCCTCATCATTATTGGGATGAAGTAGTTTTGTGACTATAGTTAATATTATGAACAGGACCCCCACATAGTGCATGGTATGACCCTAGAGGTTACTCCCTTGAGTAAAAGGAGTATAGATGTTACAATCTTGTCACATGGGAGATGAGGGTGACCAGGGATGTTGATTTTAATGAGATGAGAAGTTAGTATAATGCTATAAAAAACTCGATTTGGGTTGATGCACAAGAACAAGTGGTTGCACAAAATGTAGATTAACAACCATAGTTGTTGAGTAGATCAAGAGAGTCCTCTAGCAATGGGTCTATTGATAGACCATGGAGTGATGGCTATGTAGCTCACCATTATGCATACATGGATGGTAAAGATTGTGTAGGAAGTTGAACCTACACGTTTTGAGGATGTTGTTGGCATATACATTGGGAGAAAGCCAATGGCTACATTGGATGCAAATAAGACATGGGAATTGGTGCCTTTGCCTGAGGGTAAAAAGGCTATTGGATGTAAGTGGGTCTACAAAGTGAAGTACAACTCAGATGGAAGCATTAGCAAGTACAAGGCAAGATTGGTTGTCAAAGGTTATGCTCAAACCTATAACATTGATTATGAGGAGATGTTTAGCCTCGTTGCCAAGATGGCAACTATGAGAGCTATTATTGCAGTGGTTGTGTCAAAAGACCAGGTTTTACATCATATGGATATAAATAATTCATTCTTGCATGGTGAGTTGCAAAAAGAAGTATATTTGAAACAGCCACTTGGTTAGGAGCATTTAAGTCGCCCAAATTATATGTGCAGGCTACATAAAGCCTTATATGGCTTAAAGTAAGAATCGAGAGCACGGCATGATAAGATTGCATGGTATCTTACCACCATTGGTTTTCATATGGTAGATGCTGAGCATTCACTTTATGTGCAAAAGAGTGATAATGCGATTGTGATCATCACCATCTACATTGGTGACTTGATTATTAGCGGGTGGTGACAAATGAAGAGGAAGTTGAGAATGCAACAAAGGGTCTCCTCAAGAATAAACTTGACATGAAGCATTTGGGTGAGTTAAGATACTTTCTTAGCATTGAGGGCATTAGGATGCCTGATAGCATATGGCTATCCACCACAGAGATAGTATGCATTGGACATATTATCTAAATATGGTATGGCTTACTGTAAGCCTAGTTTTGTACCATTGGATTAGAATGGCATGCTGAGTGTGCAAACACAGGTGAGATTTTGGAGAATGCTACTATGTACACGAAGATAGTGGGTAGCTTGATTTACATGATAATCACCAGGCCAGACTTAAACTACACAGTTAGGTTAGAGATCCAGTATATGTAGGTTCCTCGAAAACCACATTTAGATAGTGTGAGGTGCACACTATGCTACGTGAGGTCCATAGTGGATTACGGTCTCTTCTATGAGGCTGGTATATACAGTTACAGTTACAAGTGTATGGATACATTGATACAAATTGGGCTGGTAGCATCCTAGATAGAAAATCTACTAGGTGGTTTATATTCTTCTTTGGGAGTGGTGGTGTTACATGGAGCATTGCAAGAAGGCATGGATACTCAAAAAACAGCAAATTCTCATAAAAAAATAGCAAATTCTCATTAGGGCAACGCCTCAATTTATAGAGTTTACATCAAGCATCTAATCCCACTGATTTCTTCATGATTCACTCCACCTCTTTTCCCTGATTCTCTCCACCTCTTCACTTTTCCCAGAACATCTCCACACTTCCCAGAATATCTCCACACTTCCTAAATCTTCTCATGCTACCCTTTATTCTCTCCCAGTAGATTCTTCTCACCTTATCACAGGTTCTTTCACATTTACTCATCCTCTTTTACAGCCTCTAACCAAGGGCTTGTTCCCGCACACACCCTATTCACTTGTATTTTCAACCATATTCTCAGGGAATACTTGGATGATTTTGTTCTTGTCTTCTTCGATGACATTCTGGTATACTCTAAGAATGCAGCGGATCATGAAGGTCATGTGCGTAAAGTCTTACAGATCTTAAAAGAGCACAAACTCTTTGCAAAGAAGAGTAAATGTACCTTCTCAGTAGATTGTGTTGATTATTTGGGATTCATAGTATCTAAGGATGTAATTTCTCCTGACCTTGCCAAAATCCAAGCAGTCGTAGATTGGCCATAGCCCAAGACAGTGAAAGAAGTCAGAGGAATCTTAGGATTAACTGGGTGGTATTGAATCTTTATACCCAGGTATGCTCAGATAGCATCTCCTTTGACCAACCTTCTCAAGAAGAATATCCCATTTCAGTGGACGACTTCATGTCAAAGTGCTTTTGATAAGCTGAAGGCTGCCTTAGTAACTAACCCTGCTCTTAAATTGCCAGATTTCTCCATACCCTTTGAAGTATAACAACAGATATATCAGTGGCTTTGCCTTAGGAGGTGCACTCATGCAAGAAGGTCATGCAATGGCCTATGAATCTAGAAATCTCAGGCCGCATGAAAGGAATTATGCTATCCATGACTTGGAATTACTCTCAGTAGTATATGCTCTAAAGTTATGGAGACATTATCTCTTGGGGCAGAGGTTCACTTTAATGATTGATCATCAAAGTCTAAAGTGGATTTTCACTCAAAAGGGCCTCAACATGCGTTAAAGAAGATGGATGTAGACTCTGCAGGAGTTTGATTTTGAGATTAAGTATCAACCAGGGAAAGATAATGTGGTTGCAGATGCGCTCAGTAGGAATTTTTCCTTGCTTGCAGTAACCCTAGTATCAAATCCCTTGCAGGAAAAATCCTTTCGCCCTATTTCTACCTTACTTATTCAAGAGAGCAAGAATCCTCAGGAAATGAGCCGAGTTCATGGGTACAAATTAGAAGATGGATGCATGTATTACAATAATCGACTATGCATCCCCAATGTTGAAGAAATAAAGGGAATTTTTTTTGAGAGAAGCCCATGATAGCTTGATAGCTGGACATCCAGGTTTCATAAAGACCTACATGATTGTCAAAAAAAGTTTCTTTTAGCCAGGAATCAAAAAGGATGTACTCAATCATGTGCATCAATGCTTAGTATGCCAAAGAGTCAAGGTAGAGAGAATTAAGATGCGAGGAAAATTCATCCTTTAGACATTCCACAAATGAAGTGAGAATGTATCAGTATGGATTTTGTTACTGGATTACCATCAGTGCAATCAGGTTACTACTCCATCTTTGTAGTAGTTGATAGACAAACAAAAGTTTCCCGTCTGATTCCAAAAAAAGAGACTTACATTGTAGTAGATGTCACTAGAGTCTTCTTGAAATAGATTTTCAGATTGCAAGGATTGCAAAGGAGGATTGGAAGCAGAGTATTAAGGGAATTTTTGGTCAACCCTCTAGAGGGTTCCACTTGGGAGAAAGAATATGAACTCGTAATGGACCACCCCCAGTTTACAAGATGAGGACATCTCACGTTCTTCAAGTGGGAGAGGATGTAAGATTCCTCCTCCAGCCTCTAAAGGTGTATGACACATTCCCTCAACCCCCCCTCCCTTCTTTGAAATGAAGCACCTTGTTTACCCTGTTCTAACCTAGAGAGAGAAGACCACATCTTGGAAATATTTTTGAGGGATAAATTTGTCCCAAACTTTATGATCACATTCCTCAAAGCAGTATCTTAAAAATGATTTTCAGTTGAGAGATATTTTGGACGGTGGATGCACATCGCACATAAGGTAAAAATTAAGTCTAGATTCAGGAAGTGGAATTTTAATAAATCCTTTTGATGGAAAATATTCTTCTAGGCTCTATAATATAGATTGACCGATTAGAAACCAAAAAGGATTTATAGTTGGGTTGAAATCTTGGATGCTGGGTGCATGGAAACACACCCTTATTCAAAAATGATAGTGTAAAAATTTTCAAAGGCTAAAATAAGAGATATTTCTAGACATCAATATTTACACACATGGGAAATGTGGAATATTGGAAAACAAAAGATAAATATCATTAAAAACGTAAAGTATTCAAGCATGATGAGGTGGCAAACAAGTGGCAAGTGGTGGCATAGACTTGGGAGAGTGTGACCACTATCATGATGAGCAATTTGACACTTTGCAGGAGAGGGAATCACACTTCTAATGGGTGCCTAGAAATCACATCAATTGGCCATTTTTAGATTCAAAAAAGTACATAAGATGGCTAGTCATTTCCTCCCTTTTTTAGATGGGCATTACTAGGCCAATTTTAACTAAAATTAAGCTAGATTAAAAGGGAACCTCTAAACTTAGGGGTCATCCCCATCTCCCCTATAAAAAGAGCCTCCCCTTTTGTAAAAAGTTAGTCTAAAATTCATTCTAGTGTATTTCTTCTTCCTCCTTCTCACTCTCCTTTATTCCCTTGATAGAAACCCTGGTTTTGTCTATAAACCATTGTGTTTCTTGCCTAATCTTCATCTTGGAGGCTAATCTCTCTTATTGCAAGTCCAAGATCATCTTTATCTTGGAGGTTAAACAATTCCATTCAAGATTAAGGTTATTTTCATCCTGATAGGTATGCCTAAACCATGGCTATTTACTTTCTTTTTTCATGATTAGAAGTTCTCTAAAAATTTGATCTTCTCTTCTACTCCACATCTTAGTAGATTTTCTCTCATAACTACATGTTAATAAAATGATGAAGATCTCCCTTCTATGTTTGGAAAGCATATTAATCCTTGATTAAATCTCTAAGCCATGTTTCTCTAAGGATTAATAGATGGTTTAGTTATAAGGATGATAATCCTCATAATTATGTCCTTGTTTAAGGGAGTAGAATGAGATTAGGATGTAAATAAGAGTTTTAGTGGATATGCCTTCATATCGGCTATCTCCTTTTTCTTCTTATTATCTTCCAAGCATGAATAATCATGAAGATCATCGCCAAGTCATGCATGACGATGTTCCATAATTCTATAAAAAGAAATGACTCACTTAATGTTTATTTTCATGTGCATATAGATTTTTATATCTAAAAGAAGGCTTATAGATACATTCATATGTTTATATGCATGGAAAGGCCTTGTTTAATCATTTAGAATATGATTTATGCATTTTATGTAAATATATTATGTATAGATATTTATGCATGTTCATATATGAATATTTAAGGGCTAAAAGAAGATATTATATGATATTTTATGCATATAGATATTTATAGCATGAGTATGCATAAATATTTTATAGAAAAAGAGGATTTATGAGTATATTTTATCATGAATATTCCTAAACTATAAAAGATAATGTTATATTTTCATACTTATATTTATCGCATGGAGTATATAAAAAAATTCATTTATAGAACTCCCCCTATATTATTGGATGGGTATTAAAAAGATATATTTGTCATTCTCTTTAGAAAAAGAGTGTTCTCTATATTTTTCTAGAAAGAGGATTTTATTATACTTATTAGAAAATAAATAAGATTTGATACTATTTATTATTTATTATTCATAAGGTTCTCTTTGGAAATTAAATAAAGAAAATTCTTGAGATTTATATTTAGTAATTTAGAAGATAGATAGAGTTTGACATAATATCATGATCATATGAAATGGGTCTTAGTATAAGAAATGAGTGTTTCTATGGGATGGCCACCTTGTTGGACGGCGGTCAAAATAAACCTCTCTAAGTACCACCTGGTGGCACTGTCCGCAGCGACTGTCAGGAATAATTTTTATAAAAATGTCCGACGCTATCCTATGACCATGAGGCTACTTCTCGTGTCTCGAATAGACATTTGGATGACCTTTTATCTTGGATGGTGGATCGTCAGATTATAAACTTCAAATCATGATTAAAGTAGTTCTGGGTACCCGTTTGAGTCTCAAAAAAATGGGAGACCAGGATATTGTAATGGTGCTAATTCCAAATTTGACCTCAGAATTCTCAAATTAATAGTAGAAATAGCCTAACTTGAAAATACCCCTTTTAGGACACCTATAAAAATAAGTTGTTATTAAGAGTGGGAAGAATATAGGGACTTTGTAGTGGTTATCATGTCAAGACCCCAGACCTGATCGAAAGGCCATAATCGTGCAAGTAAGGGTTAAATGGTAAAACATTTACCCAATTAAGGGCAAAAGATAAAGATGAGTTTGTCCTAGAATAAGTATGAATTCAACCTCACTCGAAAATAGTAGATTGATTAAGTGAAAGAGGAAATTTGTGACTATTCCTTGGGAAAGTCCAAAAATTAAAATAAAAGATCTCGTGAGATTAAAAACTTAGAAATCTTAGTTGAAAAATCCTTTTTGTGAAAATATAATCAATCTCATTGGAAATCTTTACTTGCATAGAAACCTGTTTTGATAAAAGGACTGTTTTATGCAAGAATGCTGGGGGGAGCATTTAGTTTATTAAATACGGTCGTGGACCTAAGAAAGGCTTCTGTTGCAACAGTCGGCAGGGAGTCATCGGAGGATGTCCCACGTAGAAAAGTCTACGGATGTCTTGACCAGCCTTGGTATGATTAAAATGGTGTGCTCCCGGTACGATGGGTGAGGGACCGATGAAACGGCCCCTGAGTGAAGTGCTAGGAAACCTAAGGAGGATCCTAGAGGGTTCTGACCACGCGGTGCTCGGACTCACGGTCGTCAATGACACCCATGTGTATGACATGAGGGAGATCTTCATGGATTATTGTGAGAAGTTTTATGTATAAGAAATGAATTTTTGGAAACTAAATCTGGAACTCGTTTGGTTGGTCAGCAAACCTTCAAAAGGGGCATCCGGAATGATACTTATGTTTTTGAAAGGATGGAACTTGGTATATTCAAGCTGTGAAAATGTATTGGTACTGATGTTTGATTACTCATCCTTATCTGAAGAGGAGTGTGTACATAAATGTTTAAGAGGTGTGTGTGTGTATTTATCTTTGAAGGCAAAATGGCATTTCAATTATGGGTGGGTGAGTAATTGAATTTCCAACAATACAGTGGTTGGGCGGTCAGCTAACCCATGGGACTGAGACTTGATCGGTGGAATTCCTTATAGTTGAAATATAAATAAATCTAAGGGTAGAATTCTAGTTCAAGATACGTACGATAAATAGAGAACAAATCTTGTTTTAGGGACCGGATCAAGCTGTGCCTCACTAAAAAAAAAAGCATTGATCTCTTTGAACCAAGTGCAAGACTTGCTCCTCACACGGGCTGGGTCACTCAACCATATGACATAGTCTGGACTAGAAGATCTATTATTACTGTAGACTAAATGACCGCGTTAGATAGTTTGTGTTAGATTTTTCCTTGGAGGAATCGGCCATGTTTTCCCAGCAGCAGCAAGAAAATTTTTCAGGTTTTGGCTTAGGGAAGAATCACCGGATAGTTTCTTACTCAGATAGACCTAGGCGAGGTGCCGTGAGTGGGATACTCTACCCTATGTAGTTGCTATCGTGCTGCTAGCATTCTGATAGATTGTAGAGGGTAGGGATCTCACAGATGAGTTGTGTCCTCCCCCGTCTCTACATAACTTGGTTTTTCCAAGTTCTTCACATCTATAAACCACTCACCTTGATAGGTCATGTGGTTAGAGACTCCCAAGTCCACATACCTTACATCATCAGTATTGTGTATACATTTGCAGTCATTGTATTTATCATATGCTACATAACAAATAAATGCACATATCTATCTTAAGCCTGCTTGCTTGAAGATGCATAATTGTTTTGTTGCAATTTACCATTCTTCATGTCACTTTTATTCTTGTGACATTGTATAGAAAAATGACCTGGTTTGCCACAATAATAGAAATCTATGGAACCTCTTCTTGATTGTTGTCTATTCGAATTACCATGGTCTCTTTGGCTCCCCGTGCCTTTAGATTGGCCTCTTCCACCTATGTATGATTGTTGCTACTATGTGCTATGTGAACCATTAGTTGTTGTCCATAATTTTGGTTTCCATATTGGCCAACACCTTGGACTTGACCATGACCTCTACCTCTCGAGGACCTATTCTGATGGGTTCTTTCTATGTGAACAAGAGTCCTCACACCCAGAGACATTTCTCCTATGATCAATATAGGCACTAAGTCTCAAAAGTTGGGAACATTCTCCTTGACTACAATGGAGGTCTCCATAGTATGCAACTCTTGTTTTAGCTCTGTGTTGTGAAATTTTCTTGCCTTTGTGTAGACATCTGCTCACTAGGTTCTGCCATGTAATTACTAGAGTGTTGGCATCCTATATATGTCCTAGCATCGTGCTTAAGAGACTAATTAAATGCCGATACATGACTTTCCTTACTCTGTGATTCCAACCCTTGAAGGCCTTTACATCTTCTGGAGTGGCATTCTCTTCAAACTTTGGATGCTCGTCATTGTCTCCTTTGACATAGTCCCAAAATCCTTTACCCATCAGGAAATTGGTCATTAAAAACTTCCAAGCATGGAAGTTGTTCTTGTCTAGCTTCTCATTATTGACATAATTTGATTGAGTATGTTAGACATGTTTACCCTAGGACAACCCGAAACTTGCAAACATACAATTTCTATATGCAACCTGTAACACAACAGTATCTTTTGTGACTGCCTACAGTGGTACTTTTGCACAACTTGTATGTCACGAGATGTGACCAAAGTGCATGTATATACACCCAAGATTAGATGTGACCAAAGTGCATGTATATACACCCAAGATTAGCAATACATGTGCAAGCACACTGTTTGCATTCCCAAAATAAACTATTACACTACAATAACCAGGTTTTGAGTAGAAACAATCCTTAACTAGAACTTTCCAAAATTGCAAAAAAAAAACACCTTTCTTAGTGACCAAATGAAGATAGAAATGCCCTTAAAACGTGATTCTAGCCGTTAAAAACATAGTACAAAGTAATGCACACCTCCATGCCTATGCAAAGATAGCTCCTCAATCAAAGATGTGCATCTCTTGAACCTAATGCTAGCTTTCTACATAAGCGTAGCTTAGATTCTCAAATGCACTGGTACAAAATCTTTCCATGAGATACACTTACATGTGTTATGGTCGCATCTTTTTGGTCTACCCATCTACTTTGATACCTTCCTGGTTACCATAAGGAATTAAACTAGGTGTCTACGTCTCACCAACAAGCTCTCAAATGGTAACCAGTACCTCCCCCTTACCTAGTGATTGGGCTCCTCTATGAAGAATCGATAAAATCTCAAATCTAATCAACCCATAGTAGTAGAGTCCATGGCAGCCATAACATTCTCTAAAACATTCCCTATAGGACCTGCATCGATTATAGGATCTACCTAAGTAGGATCAATAAAGTGAAAATGGTAAAATCCATATAGGCTAGGGTCACGAGTTGCAATGCCAAGCTATTTGTGAATTGTTGAGATATGGATCTCAACTAGTGCTGTGCGGACATTCATGACCTGCCTAGCTGATAGCTTCTACACTTATGCCATCATTGGCATAGTACTAGCTCATCTCAAGCAGCTCATATAGTCAAGTTCACACTATGGACCGACCATTATATGTTATTGTAGGAGAGTACTTTCCCTTATAGTATGTACTATTATCTTTTTAGTTATATGGTGGTAGAGAAGAGAAGAAGATATAAGAAAATTTAGCCATCCATCTCTATCTTGTGTCTTGCTTTCTCTTGTGTGTGTGTGTGTTGGTTTGCAAAGGAACTCAAGCTCTCTCTCTCTCCCTTGCATTCTCTTTATGTTATCAGAGCTCTTGTTTTATTAAAATTGGTTTTATGCATAGAAAGATGCATAAAGGATTTATTTTTATTTCAAGTGTTATTCTCATTAAAATTGATTTTATACATAGAAGGATGCATAAAGGATTTATTTTTATTCCAAAAGTGTTATTCCATTAAAATTATTTTTATGCATAGAAGGATGCATAAAAGATTTATTTTTATTTCAAAAGTGTTATTCTCATTTAAATTGATTTTATGAATAGAAAGATGCATAAAGGATTTATTTTTATTTCAAAAGTTTTATTCTCATTAAAATTGATTTTATGCATTGAAGGATGCATAAAGGATTTATTTTTATTTCAAAAGTGTTATTCTCATTAAAATTGATTTTATGCATAGAAAGATGCATAAAGGATTTATTTTTATTTCAAAAGTGTTATTCTCATTAAAGTTGATTTTTTCCATAGAAAGATGCATAAAGGATTTATTTTTATTTCAAAAGTGTTATTCTCATTAAAGTTGATTTTATGCAGATTTATTTTTTTTTCAAAAGTGTTATTCTCATTAAAGTTGATTTTATGTAGATTTATTTCAAAAGTGTTATTCTCATTAAAGTTGATTTTATGCAGATTTATTTTTATTTCAAAAGTGTTATTCTCATTCAAGTTGTCTTTATGCGGATTTGTTTTTATTTCAAAAGTGTTATTCTCATTAAAGTTGATTTTATGCATAAATAGATGCATAAAAGGATTTTTATAAAAGTGTTATTCCCACTGAAGTTGATTTTTATGCACAAATAGATGCGTAAAGAACCTTTATATCAAAATTAGAATTCTCTTAAATTCTATGTTTAAATTCTATGAATAGATGTAATGATATGTGATGAGAATCAGATAGGTGTGAATGAATGGATGGATGCATTTGATGTGAATAGAGGTGATGAGATGTGAGGTGAATAGATGTAATGAGATGTGATGAGAATCAGATAGGTGTGAATTAATGGATGGATCGATGTGATGTGAATAGAGGTGATGAGATGATGAGATGTGATGTGAATGAATGGATGAGATGTGATGTCATGTGAATCAGGATGTAAATGAATGATATGGAATATGAGTGGATGGTATGCGATGAAAATGGATGTGAATGTATAAGTGAAGAATGGATGTGAATGTATATGTGAAGAATGAATGTGAATGTGTATGTGAATGTATATGTGAAGAATGAATGTGAATGTGTATGTGAAAGAATCGATGTGGTTATGTATATGAAGAAGGGATGTGAATGTATATGTGAAGAATTGATGCGAATGTGTATGTGAAAGGATGGATGTGGTTATGTATGTGAAGAATGGATGTGAATGTATATGTGAAGAATGTATGCGAATGTGTATGTGCAAGAATGGATGTGGTTATGTATTTGAAGAATGGATGCGAATGTGTATGTGAAAGAATGTGATGTGGCTATGTATGTGAAAGAATGTGATGTGATGTGACATGAATATATGTGGATGTGAAGTGATAGATATGAATATATGAATAGATGTGAGTAGTCATACAGGTGAACGATTGGATGGATGTGGATGAATGAGATGAGATGTGGATAGATGTGATGTGATGTGGATGAATGAGATGAGATGTGTATGAATGAGATATGATGTGGATAGATGTGATGTGATGTGGATAGATATGATGTGGATAGATGTGATGTGATGTTATGTATGTGATGGGATGGTGATGAGAATGAATATGATGGATATGAGTGAATGTGAATGTGATGTGAATCAAGATGTGAATAAATGAGATGTGATGTCATGTGAATCAAGATAGATGTGAATGAATGAGATGTGAGGTGAAATGGATGTGATGTGGATCGGGGTAGTTATGAATGGATGAGATGTGAATGAATGTGATGTGATGAGATGTGTGCGAGTGGATGAGACTTGATGAAGATAAATGAGGAAAGATGTGATGAGATGAAAATGATGCGATTGGACGAGAATGGGAATACATATGAAATGGATGTGATTTAAATCAGGTGGATTGATGTGGAAAAATGTGGAAAGAGGAGAGTTCGCTATAATGACCTATTTTTAAAATGACTCTTTTATGTCAAGAATGCTGGTGAAGCATTTTGACCATCTTGTGAATGAGGTCGTGGAGAACTAATCTGATAAAGTTGCAACAGCTGAGACAGAGAGTCAATGGAGGATGTCTCGCATAGCAAGGTCGGCCGAGGTCTTGACCAGCCTCGGTTTGATTTAAATGGTGAGCTTCCGGTAGGATGGATGAGGGACCAACAAGGAAGCGGCCTATGAGTGAAGCGCTAGGTGACCTACGAAGGATCCTAGTAGAGGGTGCTGACCATACAGTGCTCGGCCTCTAGGTCACTGAAGATACCCACACATGCGCTGTGGAAGATATTGGAACAAGGAGTAAGAGTTGTTTTCTGAATTCGAGCACGGATCTGGTTGATTAACCTTGCTGGTCCTCCATGGATGAGTCCATGGCTCTTTTATATGGATCTGTTGGTTGATCTTGTTGATCTTCAACGGAGATTCCATTTTGATTTTTTATAAGTGAAAATATTGCCGGTTATTATGAGCTAGGAACTATCAAAAAGGCCCCTGAGTGGACAGGTGGTGAGCGTTCTAGTTTCCAATGATGCCATAGGTACCTCGATGAAGGAAAAATGGAAAATTAGGATTCAATTGGATGTTTTGGAGGATTATGATCAGTGACACTATGGTTTCATTAAATGATTGTTTTAAAGACAGTTGATTCTGTGAAAAAGGTAATTTCATATTGGGTGTGTAAGTGGTGTGACTAGTTTTAAGTTTGCATGAATATCCGGCTAGGGGGCATGGAAACTCTTTTCCTTGGTACCCGGAACAAAACCTAACCAAAATTTTAAATGGATCCCATCAGTGCAGTCGTTGGGCAGTTGGCTAATCCACGGGACTGGATGGGATTAGGATGGACTGATGGATCCTTAAAACGAGACTCAATTCTCTTATGGTACATAGATGAAGTAAATCCTGAATAGAAATTGTTCTATGGAAAAGAATCAATGGATGTGCCTCTCAGTGAGAAAAAATGCGTTGGTCTCTACGATCCAAGTGCAATCTTTTCCTTGATCTAACTATGGGACTTA
Organism: Cibotium barometz; assembly: GCF_041138505.1. Classification (NCBI taxonomy): domain Eukaryota; kingdom Viridiplantae; phylum Streptophyta; class Polypodiopsida; order Cyatheales; family Cibotiaceae; genus Cibotium; species Cibotium barometz. The sequence continues at coordinate 33,503,348 of NC_141083.1, forward strand.
CGGGTTTGGTTAGATTAGTTCAATTAGTTAAGGCTTTTGACTACGTTAGAGTAAAATTATCCTGGAGGAATCGCCCGTGCTTTCGGGAAAAAGGAAGTTTTTTCGAGTTCAATTTTGGAAGAACCGATGCATTAGTCTCATGTCCAGATATCCGTGGGTGAGGCCCCGAGCGAGGGACCCTACCTCACGCAAGAAGTGCTACTTCCGCTGCTAGCACCCCTGAATTCGTTGCACGGTGGGGACAGGGATCTTTCAGCTAGTATCAGAGCAAATTGACTAATGTGGATCAACCGAGAAGCCAAAAATGTCAAACATTCATGAAGTAGTAGTAAAAGGTTGTAATTGTATGATGAAATTTATACAAATTGACATTCAGACTAAAATTCATAAATTAGTAATTACGACCTCAGATGGAAGTACCGCAATTGCATGGAGTCCCTGACTTGCTTGAGGCCTAGACATGATGGTATTTACCTTATAATTCCAAGTACCGTGACTACCCGTATATACCGAGGGTATAACTGCAGCTCTTTACTGGGAATTATAAGCAAAAATGCTATCCAGATAACTCTGGTTGAGAACTGATGAGTTGATTTGGATTCTGATTGAAAAATGATGATTCCTGAGTTTTGGTTGAAAAGCGATAAGTTGAGCATAACCACAATGAGGGTGAATGGGATGAGTCCTTGTGATGATGTTTGTAAACTGGAAGGATGATAATGACTTCAGTAAATCACTATGAGATTAGTGGATTGTGCTGATAGATTGCTACTGTTAACACTTGACCCAGTGGATCAAGTTAAGGGATGTCAAATTAAAAATCTGTATAATTGAAAATTCCCATGAAGGACTGTTCAGATGGAAATTTAGGTCTAATGGACCATTATTGTGATAAGGATTTGAATGATATGATCCGAGTGAAGTGTTATCTGATGATGAGTTCTATATAAGGGATCTTTTTCCCAGGATTCTGTTGGGTTCACCAGACTATAAGGAACCCTAGAATCAGTTGGATCTTAAGGGAAAGAGTTATCCTCTAATTTTGTGAGATGAGGATATCTCACGGTTTTTAAGTGGGGTAGGATGTAAGATTCCTCCCTCCAGCTTTTGAGGTGTGTGCAAGTGTAAGAATCTCCCCTTCTGATCTTATAATTATTCCCCTCTCTAAAATAAAAGATCTTGTTTTACCATATTTTAGCCTGGAGAGAGAAAATGTCTAGAGGGAGGTAATTCAAAATTGAGATATTTTTAGATATAAAAACGCTCCTAGTGTCTAAAATGGTTTCCCCTGAAACACAAATTCAAAAAAAACTTTCTAATGTGCAATTGGAATTAATTGAAAATAGGTAAAAAGGACCTTAGCCTAAGGGTCAAGATTTTCAGAAATTTTTAGAATATGGTCCAATTAAGGTTCCTATGGACCAACACTACAAGGGATCGGGCTCATACCCATGCTCCTAGCTGCGGAAAATGACTTGTGGAAAAAAAGTAGCGGGTCCGTGTATCAGCACGTGTATCATCACGGCCAGAGACATGCGTGTAAAAGTGCGTGTATAGATGCAGGACGCACTAATACGAGGGCTTATACACGCGTTTTGTCAGTTTAGCTACGCTTATACATGCACATTTCATAAAGTATCCATGTATATACACGCGACTTTTATAGAGTTGACGCGTCTATACACGCAAACAGAGAGCACAAAAAAAATCCAGAGAGTGCTATTTGGTACCTGAATGCTGTTCCAGCATTCCAGCACCCAATAGCACTCTCTGGATTTTTTTTTTGGTGCATTGCACCATCCACGAGGAAGATTTAGTGCATTGTCATTACACGATTCAAGAACAACATGAATGCATACATTGTCAATACACGATTCAAGACAGACATGAATGCAATACTATCAATTCACAATTCAATATTACCATCAAAATTTTATGTGTACACATATATACAAGGGAGTCCATATGTCGAAGTAGCCCATGGCTTCAATTATATAAACAAATATATACAAAATCAAATTGGTTTTTCTAAAAAAGCCCATGGCTTCAGTTACAAAAATATATATACAACCACATCCTAAATATGGAATGTGATACTATAAGTCTGAGTAGTACTACTCAGACCCAGATGATGACCCGCTGCTCCCTCCATGATCAGATGAGCTCAAATCGGTATACATGTCCGATGAGTAGTGCTCACATCTAGCACAAGCAGTGGTGGTGGGTGGATCATCAGTGGCAGGAGCATCAGTAGGTGCAGCAGCAGCTTGTGCCTGTTTAAGTAATATATCGTATATAAGTATATATATATGTAATTCAATAAACCAAAATCATTCGTTTAGAGTTTTCAAGTACCTATCGACCGTATGGTCTCATGGCCATAACAAACTGCGCATCCGTAATACGTTCTTGGGCTTTGAAGAGAGCCCACGTGTTATGTCTACTATGCCGGCGAGCATACCCAGTATCGTGGGCTGTGGGCTTCCTCCCCATAACCCGTCGTTGTATCATAATCAACACAATTTGTAAGATTAAAACAATCATAGAATCAATGAATTAAGTAAACAATCAAATAAAGTGGCAAGATACGAACCCTGCCTCTCCCATGACTCGACGCCGCCAGATCCGAAATGCGAAGATCCAATGGTCTCCATCTGGATCCGTCGTGCCTCCACATGTTGCCTACTGTTCACGCCACCCTCTGCTCGTTTCTTTGCCTCCTTCCACTCGCGTTTGTGCGCAGTGGGTGGTAGGTTTCTTGGCAGGATAGCCACCCACAGCTACATTTAGCCCATCATCATACGCGAGTTTCTTAAGGTGAGCTCTTTTATTACTTAAGATCTCCCTTATTCGTGTCCTTCCCCATACATCCGAGAATGTCGCATGTGGGGGATTGGGGTACCGACTATGTGTTGAAAGAACGGTAGAGGAGGAGGAGACACACACACAGGAGCAAACCCTAAAGTATATTGCAAACCCTAACCATAGAGGGAAGCCATGTCCACTCTCACACAAAGCATAATGCACTAATCCATAATCCACACCACACACAATGAGTTGTGTCCACACTCTACTAACCCTGGCTAATGTCCACACCCTATGACCAGCTGGACACGCGGTCATTTATGTCTCACACATGTTCCTACCTAATCTGCCAGCACATAGCATAGCTGGCTCACACTGACATCGAGCATGAATCTCAACAGCCCCTCTCAAGCTCATGATGTACTGCCGATGAAGATGTAGATGAGCTTGGGATATCAAGACTCTCAACACTCCCCCTCAAGCTCATCCCATGTACTCCCAACATAGTTCGGAAGTACTCAATCTTCTCCCTGCTAAGTGGCTTCGTAAAGATGTCTGCCACCTGCTCATCAGTCTTCACATAGTGAAGATCAACTGTACCATCCAGTACCTTTTCTCTGACAAAGTGATAATGGACCTCTATGTGTTTGGTCCTCGCATGAAACACTGGATTCTTTGCCAACTGTATACTGCTCATGTTGTCACAATGTATGACAACTTTGCCATCAAGAGGCTCACATAAATCTGCCAAGAGACTCTTTAACCATATAGCCTCACAAGTAGCAATGGCTGCACCTCTGTACTCAGCCTCTGTACTGGATAAAGCAACTGTAGGTTGCTTCTTGCTACTCCAACTCACCATAGCACTTCCAAGTGTAAAAGCATATCCACTAGTAGACCTCCTGTCATATGCGCTACCTGCCCAATCAGCATCTGTGTAGCCATGTATGTCCAAGCTTTTACCACTCTCATAAAATAGACCATAATGTGCTGTGGTCTTCACATATCTCATGATGTGTCTCACTGCATCCAAATGTGGTTTCCTGGGGCTCTGCATAAACTAGCTGACTAGCCCCACAGTATAACTCAAATCCGGGCGTGTGATAGTCATATATATGAGACTACCAACCATCTTCCTGTACATAGAAGGATCATCCAATTCCTCGCCATAATCAGCCCGCAACTTCACATTTTGCTCCAATGGTGTACTCATAGGCTTACACCCTGTCATGCCATACTTTGCCAACATATCCAATGCATATTGGCGCTGTACTAACCAAGTACCTGCATGATCTTTCACCACTTCAATTCCAAGGAAGTATCTCAACTCACCAAGATCTTTCATGTCAAATTGCCCACTCAAAGCTTTCTTGACATGCATCACATCTGCACTATGATCACCTGTAATAATCAAGTCATCCACATAGATGACTAGTAAAACAATCCCATGCTGTGTCTTCTTCACATACAGTGAAGAATCTGCTGTAGAAATCTGAAAACCAAGTGAGATAAGATATCTGCTCATCTTATCACTCCAAGCACGTGGTGCTTGCTTCAGACCATACAATGCCTTTTTCAACCTGCATACGTGAGTGGGATATCTAGGGTGTACATACCCTTCTGGCTGTGCCATGTATACTTCCTCTTGTAGATCTCCATTCAGAAATGCATTCTTAACATCCATCTGATGCATTTCCCAGCCATTAGCTGCAGCCATAGCAATGACTGCTCTCACTGTGCCCATCTTAGCCACTGGACTAAACATCTCATCATAATCCAATCCTTGGGTCTGTGCATAACCCTTTGCTACCAATCTTGCTTTGTGTCTCTCAATAGAACCATCAGATTTGCACTTTACTTTGTAAACCCATTTACATCCAATAACATTCTTGTCCTTTGGTAATGCAACCAAGTCCCATGTATCATTATGGACCAATGCGTCCATCTCCACATCCATTGCTTTTTCCCATACATGTTCTCCAATAGCCTTTGTATAGCATGTAGGTTCCACATGCTTCACCATAGATGTCATGTATGCATAGTGCATAGCAAAATCTCTATATGTCAATCTGTCAACAGGATATCTGACCCTCTGGGATCTCCGCAATGCATGCGGGTCACTCTGTACACCTGTAACTCTAGCATGTGGTGGCACATATCTGTCCTACCTCGCACCAGGTGTGCGTAAAACAGGTATGCCAAGCTCCTCATCCAAACTCTCAGAACTAGATGACTCATATCCTGTGATTCCAATTCCTTCAACTTTCTTTTTGCCTTTATCCATAGCACTACTCCCAGTGCTTACACTCTCATGCCTCAAACGTCCTGACCATGGACGTACACTGCTACTCTCAGCTTTTGCTGCTGGCCCAAACATAGTAGTAGAACTGGAACTTGCTTGTGGTGGCAAGTTCACATGAACATCAGCCTCAAGTGACTCAATAACACCCTCATCTTTTGCTTTATACCAACTAGCAAGCTCATCAAACACCACATCACGTGAGATGACCACCTGTCTAGTTTGAGGGTTATAACATTTGTAGGCCTTTCGATCCTGTGCATATCCAACAAATACACATTTCTCTGCTTTAGGATCCAACTTCCTTCTTCTTTCATCAGGCACATGCACATAAGCTATGCATCCAAAAACTTTAAGATGTCCAATGTCTGGCCTGTAACCTGTGAGCCGTATCTCTGGCGTGCTTCCATGAATGGCTGCTGTAGGTGTTTTGTTCAATATATAAACTGCAGTAGCACATGCTTTTGCCCAATAGTAATCTGGCATGCTCTTTTCATTAAGCATTGCCCTTGCCACTTCACATATAACTCTATTCTTTCTCTCAGCCACACCATTCTGCTGAGGTGTATACCTGCATGTCAACTGTTTTCTTATTCCATGCTTCCTCAAGAAATGCTCAAAAGCTTTTGAGGTGTATTCACCACCTCCATCTGTCCTCAGACATTTAATCCAACAGCCATACTGCTTTTCTGCAAAAGCTTTGAAATCCATGAATTTTTCCAACACTTCACTCTTCTCTTTGAGAAAGTATATCCATGTCATCCTGCTAAAATCATCTATGAATGTAACATAGTATAAACTGCCTTTGATAGATGGGTTTTGTGCAGGACCCCATACATCACTATGTACGATCTCAAGTGGCCTGTTACTCATATTTCCTTCTCTAGGAAACCTCAATCTTGCCTGCTTCCCAAACTGACAGGCTTCACAAACATGCATATGTCCATCATATTTGAACCTAGGCAATCCATTGACAATGCCTCTTGTTTGCATGTTCTTTAATCTCTGTATATTGACATGTCCAATCCTCTTGTGCCACATATCAATGTCCTGTACCACATTCCTGCTCTTTGAGAACATGGCTGATTTTAGTTCAGGAATTCCAGCATCCAGCTTAAACAATCTTCCTTCTTTCTTGCCTTTAGCAATCACTCTACATCCATGTTTGAAATCTTCAACGAAGCATCCATGCTCATTGAAGCGAACCTGTAATCCCTGTTCCACCATTTGACCAACTGAGGCCAAGCTTTTAGTGATCGAAGGCACATACAGCACATCTGACATAGACTTTGTCTGACCATTATGCATGACCAATGGTACACTTCCAACATGTATAATGACATGCTGGGTATCATCACCTGTTTCCACATAGCCTTTGACATCCATAGGCTTCATGTGCTCAAACCATTCACCATGACATGTCATATGGTTTGATGCTCCTGAGTCCATATACCATGTATCATCATTCTCAGCATTTGTTGTCATAGAACCCACAACATGCTTCATGGCAAACAAATGATTTGCAGTTCCATCATTGCTACTTGATGCATAGTTGCCACCATGTTGTGCATAGTTTCCACCATAATGACCACCACGTTGTGCTCTTCCCCCTCTCAAATCATTCTGTTTGCGAAAGCAATCTCTCGCCATATGACCATATTTGCCACAATAATGGCATTCCACATCTTGCATAGAATTTTGTTGGCCTTGCCAACGTCCTCGTCCACGGGGGTTACCTCTGCCTCGCTGAGGTGCATAACCACGACCACCTCGAGCACCATAAGAAGGCTTGGAAATTCTGTTGTGGAGGTCTATCCTGCCATCCACGACCATTACCACCACGTCCACGTGATGCAAATCTCCCCCTGCCTCTAAAGCCTCTCTGCGAGTAGAAAGCCTGATTTCTGCCATCATCATGGCTAGTAGATGCATCCAGAAATGAATCACTGAGCTTGATTTCCTCAACCAATAAGAGTGAAACCAACTCATCGAAGTCGAGTAAACCTGTACTCCTCACTGAGATAGATGTATCAAAAGATTTGTATTCCTTGCCAAGACCACGCAAGGTAATATCCACCAAATCATCATCAGGCATGGGGGCATTTATTGTGGCCAATGCATCTGCAAACTTCTTGATTTCTTGCACATAATCATGTATGCTCCTTTTATTCCTTTTCACATTATGTATCTGCTGTCGCAATTGAGACTTGCGAGCACTCGTATCTGTATCAAACATCTTGACCAAAGTATCCCATGCATCTTTGGGATTCTCAGCATCCTGAATGTGTATGAGCATAGCATCAGAAATGCATATAGACAAATAATGCAGCACTTTGAATGCTCTCTCTGACCATTGCTTATGAGCAATAAGCTGCTGCTGTGTATGTTGCCGAGGTAGCTCAGGCTCAGGCTCAGCACCTGTAATGAGATTCCAAAATCCTTTCCCTTTCAAGAAACTCTTTATCCTGTACTTCCATGCCTGGAAGTTCTTCCTATCCAGCTTTTCACCAACAATCTGAACTAGATTGTCCGACATGTTGCTCAATGCGTACACCTTCCGCACACTTCAAATCTGTAAATGAGCCTTCCTCAGCTCAACCACACTCCAATGAATGTTCCAGATACTCCAAGATAGCCAACAAACTCCAAATTTGATGTAGGAAATCAACCTGTAATCATCCGAGATGAACTGACTCACTCAGTGCGGGATACCCTGAATTGACACGCCTTCCAAGGCTCCAAATCGCAATGTAATGGTGCAATCAAGTCTAGGCAACTTGCATTGACACCTAATGAGCCTCAATGTTGAGTATCAACTCCATCTGACATGTGTAATTATCAATTTTTGAAAAAACCAGAAAAACCAGAAAAACCAGAAAAACCAGTAGAAAATTTGCTCTAATTTCTTCAATATTTCACCAAATTGAGCAACCAGGCATTCATTGGCTTAGCAATGGTGTCCATCAACTCCATGTAAGAGGAATTTGTCCAATTGTAAAACACCAAAGATTAATTGCTCGATTAAAATGCTCTGTTTCTCTGCAACCAGTGGACAGCCTATTTTAATCAGCTCATTCCCAGCTCAATTAGGCATCATTGACCAAACAAATCACATAACCCTCTTCTCCAAGGTGTAAATCATCCAATTGCTAAAACAATTGTGGAAGTAATCAAGCACATAAGTGAAATTTGACCTCCTCGTGTGAAAAATACCAGAAAACTGCCCTGTTTTCTCTGTATGGGCTGCGCCGCCTGCAAATCAGGGGTTTTGGAGTGGTTGTAGGTTTAATTGATGATGGATAATAGTCCCCAAGACACCTAGGCATATGTGTGACCCATCAATGCTTGGATTTTTGTAAAAAACTCACTCCAAATGCTTCAAATTTGGGCTTCTTTTTCACTGTTTTGTGAGAGCTCAAAAAACCAGAATTTTCACTCAATCAAATACATCCAAATTGCTCCAAACTTTGTTCAAGACTTGCACATGGGTTGCCAATACATCCCTCTTTGACAAATGCATATGTCTTTTGCCAGAATCACACGTATTTCCACCATACATCAATGTTGCCAAGCTTTAATGGAAAGCTTCAAAAACCAGAATTTTTCTTTACTTTGATTTGCTCTATTTTGCTTTGCTTTTGCCTGTTTCACCTGCAATCCGCTCAAGGATGTTTAGAAGACCTTACCCGGTAGGCCAAGCTTTCAGATCTGATAGTATTTGGTGTGCTCCAAGCTTCACAGCTCCAATGGACAGCTTCACAGCTTCTTCTTCTCCCTCTTCACTCACTCACACATAAACCCTAATAAACAGCACAAGGCTCTGATACCATGTTGAAAGAACGGTAGAGGAGGAGGAGACACACACACAGGAGCAAACCCTAAAGTATATTGCAAACCCTAACCATAGAGGGAAGCCATGTCCACTCTCACACAAAGCATAATGCACTAATCCATAATCCACACCACACAATGAGTTGTGTCCACACTCTACTAACCCTAGCTAATGTCCACACCCTATGACCAGCTGGACACGCGGTCATTTATGTCTCACACATGTTCCTACCTAATCTGCCAGCACATAGCATAGCTGGCTCACACTGACATCGAGCTTGAATCTCAACACTATGTACAACATCTATCACCTCCCCAACTAATCGGCTATTTTGATCTTTAAATTTAATAAAACAATTTCTGTACAAGTTTGAAACTACCCCACGCATGTACTCCATTACCTCTTTCCCCCTCGTATCCATCACTACCCTGCCCCTATCTATCACATCATAGTAGATCACTCCCTCCACCTCTCTCACATCCTCCTCATCCTCACTGTCTCCTCTAACTCTTCTCCCTCTATCTCCTCTCTCACCGCGTGCCCTACTACCTCCCCCACCAAAGCACTCGCCGCATCCTCCACTCCCACTCTTCCTACTGTGGCATTTGCTCTCCTCTGTACTGCGGGTGGAGTCACGACTGGGGGATTGTGTACGTGACTGTGGTTGTGATGGAGTACGTGATGGTGGCTGTGAGCCCTGACGTGACGGTGCCTGGGAGGGTGTGCGTGAGTGTGTCTAGGACGGGGTATGTCTCCGGTAGGCGTGGAAGAGGAGAAGCTGCATGCCGTCTCGCCGGACTCGCAGGCATAGACGACAATGGAGTGACATGGATACTCAGGGGCAGGGTGACTATACCAGGGAATCCAGGAGGGGGATGGGCATACATGTACTCTATAGGCTCAACTGGACTAGGATGGCGCCCAAAATGATTTAGCATCTCCATCATCCAAGTGCCGTACGCAAATGGATCGGATGAAGAACCTGGATCCATGAAGAATCTGCAAAAATAAAAGTATATACATGAAGGATCCATGAAGGGGATGGCAATAAGAGCTACTATGAGAGGCGATAAAGGGGATGGCGATGCCGGGAAACACTCTATGTATCAAAGCACAGTTGCCATGAAGGGAATCACTCTATGTATCAAAGTACAAAGATGAATATTGAAAGCACAAACTTTATGCAGCATCTTGATCAAGGTTGTTCCTATACATGCTTGATGATTCCCCATGATGACAACATGCAAGCTAGCACATATGATTTTGTGAAGGCAAGCCATATGCAGATGGGATCATCTCTCTCTTGAACTAGATCGACAAGTAAGACACGCAAGCATGGGTGAACTTTAAAGACAAACACAGTCGCGTGTAAAAACTCGTCCAAAGACGCGTGTATCTGCGCATGAACAATCTGTGCAAACAGGGTACACACAGACATACACGCGCTCGTACACGCGGCCTATGCAAAAACTTTTTCAAAAACGACTCACCATTGACAAATCTTTCTTATAAAGAAAGCCCAGACTGTCACTATCGTTCACAAAAATACTGAAGCAGGCACGACTAGAGAAGGACGGAGAAATCGCATAAGGAAAAGAGACAATCGCATAAACAAATAGAAGGAAAGAGACATGATAAAGGACAAACTGACTCACCTCTGGAAAAGCGAGTCTTCTTTTTGGCTGGTTTCCTTCACCCGTGTCTGCTCCTTGCACCCATGTCTGCGCCTTGCACTTGGCTTTAGTTCTCTGTTGGAAGAGGGAAGATTTGGCAGCGACAAAGGAGAGGAAAGATGGAGTTTGAAAATGGTTTTTTGGAGAAGACAGCTGGTTATTTTAGGTATAGATAGGTGGTCACGTGTAGGAGCGCGTGTATATTCACATGTATAATAAGCAGCCGCGTTCATACATGCGATTTTACACATCTAGATGCGCTGTTACACGTGATTTAAAACAGTGAGACGTGCTATTACACGCGATCAACAAAGGATATAGAGACTTTTTATACTTTCATTAAAAACTGATTATGATTGTGTGTTTACTCTTTTGTATATAGGATGTCATCAACCTCCTCAAGCAGTTCTGGTGAGGATGAGACAATGTGTCATCGTAATCGCGATGTGTGGTTGGGATAAAGGATCAAGTGTATGGGTAATTGATGTCAAGGATGCATTGTACGAGCGTGTCAAATTACCTTGAATCACATCTCCATGTATGGAGAATGGAATCAAACAGGTTTAGAGGTGAGTAGATGTAAATTGATAGTATTCAAATGACTCATGGTGTCCAAATTAATGGAGTTGTAATATATATACTCTAATTGAAGCAGGATGCAGTACCACACCCTAACATGGTGCCCTACACGCAGTGAGAGCACGCAAAGCGTCGACGAGATGATGCTGGAGCTTCGAGATGTATTGTCAGAGATGAGTGGAAAAGGGATGACAATAGCCCTGCACCCCACGAAGTTGTGGAAGAGGAAGTGTTTGATGATATGGTGCGGTATCTTTTTAGGGATGATCCCAAAGGTATGGACAACGATGATATGGAACAAGAGCATCTTTACAAGGCTTCATCGACACCGATTTTTGAAGGGTGCACATTCTCTATTTTACGTGCTTCACTTGAACTACTCAATATACAAACAATTTATGGATGGAGCAATGCAAGTCTTGACGCATTATTGAAGTAAGCATTCTAACTTACAAATTTGAATTAGTGGTTAAGGGTTTAGGGTTTAGGATTTAGGGTTTAGGGGGCTAATTGATGATATTGGATGCAGGCTATTATCAAACATGCTTCCAAAGGGGAATAGACTACCCACCTCAAGAGACATAGCGAGGCGCTATGTTACATCTCTTGATGTTGTGATCGATGATCAAGAAATAAGAGATGATCATGATAATGAGGATGAGCGTGCTATTTCTCATGATCATGAGGATGACCCTACCATTGAGGATGATGGTGATGTTGATGAGGATGATTAGGGCATCGATACCATTATCAATGGACAGAGTATCGATAGTGGAATAAATTTAATCGTAGCCTTACAAATTGATCAAATGGATATTGATGTTGATCGTTTGGCAAGGATGGATCTTATTGAAGATGAGATCAAACCCTAACTAATCCATCACAGTATCGTTCTAAATTGATGACATTTCTATTGTATATGTTGTCTTTTAATTATCATCTCATGATTTATTTTTGAATATATTACATTGTTGTAAATGCATGTAGTGGAATTGTGTAATGATATATACTGTAATGTACTATGAGATGGTTTAAAGAAAATGGTTTTTAATTTTGTAAAGGAATGGAGTTTTTCTTAATAAAGTTCTCTATTATTACGTGTAATAAAGAGTGTATAATTGTGCGTATATATACGTGCTGATACACGCGTTTTTGAAACCAGTATACACGCGAATGTAGATGCCAATATACACACGTTGGTACACGCATTTCTGAAACTAGTATACACGCGAATCTAGATGCCAATATACACGCGCCCGATACTACTCATATACATGCGCGACCATATACGCGCCCGTAACTTATCGCGTATATCAAACATGTGTATGGCAGCAGTGTCTTGTAGTGCAATAAGATTAATCCAAATGTAGGGAGGAGATAAATTGAAAAATAAAAGAAAAACCCCCAAAAATGAGTAAATGCTCACATAAGATGAAGAGTTGACTAAGTACAAGGTTTATTAGTTAAAAATTAAGAGATATTTAGAGGAAATGATGCATTTTTGACACCTCAGTGTGGGGATCTCCCCTCATGAAGGAGGCACCTATTTCACATGTGTGGAGGAGTTTTAAATTAAAAAATAATGAGATATTTTCATCTTTCCTCTCTCCTATTTCAACTAAATCCAAAAAGTAAGCTAAATTGACCCAAAAATGGTTAAAAATTGACCAAACTGATCTGGAAAATTCTAGAATCAGTTTGCTTAGTTAGAGGCTCACTTTTTCCTATAAATAGAAGCCTCCCCCCTTTTTGTAAAAGCTTAATGGTGTTTATGCACTGTTACTCTGCTTCTTTCCTGAGCCATTTACATTGAATTTCTTGATAATTCAATTGTTTTTGGCTTAATCCTCTCTAAAGTAATTGGTGGCCACTCTTACTTCAAACAAGAGTAGAACCCTCAATCCCTTAAGCCAAAGGAAAGCTTACAACTCCATGTAAGCTACATTTTTTTACTTTTTAATTTTAAATCTATGGTTTTCTTGATTTTCTTGTTTTATAGTTGATTGAAGTAAATTCTAATGCTATGCCTTGATGAAAAGGCCACCCCCTTCTCTTCTTTACAATTCAGCCTTTCTTAATCCTAGAAAGTTTAGTTGAATGATTAACTAAACTTTTGTTATTATTTACTCTCTTGATTCTAAAAAATTGAGTAGATTAGAGTCATATACATCTAGATTGGGTTAATTTAAGTTGAAATTAGAATGAGAAATGAGAAATGGTTAGCCATACAAAGGAGGTTATGGAAAGATTTTCCAAAATTTTATGGAAAAGTAAGTTTGTTTTTATGTTATTCCAAAAGAGTAATTCCCACTGTTTGTGCATTCTAAAATAAATATTCTAATTAATCCATGTACATATTCACCTTTGAATATGCATGGATATCATTGATATTAATTATTAAAATTAATTTTTATGCATAGAAACGTGCATAATGGAAATTGTTTTGTTATAAAACTGTTATTTTCATTAAATTTAATTTGGATGCATAGAAAGATGCATAATGGAAATTTTTTTAATCATAAAAGCGTTATTTTCATAAAAACTGATTCTATGCATAGAAAGATGCATAAAGGATTTATTTTTATTTCAAAAGCGTTATTCTCATTAAAATTAACTTTATGCATGGAAGGATGCATAAAAGATTTATTTTTATTTCAAAAGGGCTATTCTCATTAAGATTGATTTTTTGCATAGAAGGATGCATAAAGGATTTATTTTTATTTCAAAGCGTTATTCTCATTAAAATTGATTTTCTGCATAGAAGTATGCATAAAGGATATATTTTTATTTCAAAAGCATTATTCTCATTAAAATTGATTATATGCATAAATAGATGCATAAAAGGATTTTTATAAAAGTGTTATTCCCACACTGAAGTTAATTTTTATGCATAAATAGGTGCGTAAAGAATCTTTATATCAAAATTAGAATTCTCTTAAATTCTATGTTTAAATTCTATGAATAGATGTAATGATAAATGATGAGAATCAGATAGGTGTGAATGGATGGATGGATGGATGTGATGCGAATAGAGGTGATGAGATGCGAGGTGAATAGATGTAATGAGATGTGATGAGAATCAAATAGGTGTGAATGAATGGATGGATGTGATGTGAATAGAGGTGATAAGATGTGAGGTGAATAGAGGTGATAAGATGTGAGGTGAATAGATGTAATGAGATGTGATGAGAATCAGATAGGTGTGAATGAATGGATGGATGGATGTGATGTGAATAGAGGTGATAATATGTGAGGTGAATAGAGGTGATAAGATGTGAGGTGAATAGATGTAATGAGATGTGATATGAATCAGATAGATGTGAATGAATGGATGAGATGTGATGTCACATGAATTAGGATATAAATGAATGTGAATGGGATATGAATTAGGATGTAAATGAATGTCACATGAATTAGATGTAAATGAATGATATGGGATATGAGTGGATGATATGTGATGAAAATGGATGTGAATGTATAACTGAAGAATGGATGTGAATGTATATGTGAAGAATGGATTCGAATGTGTATGTGAAAGAATGGATGTGGTTATGTATGTGAAGAATGGATGCGAATGTGTATGTGAAAGAATGGATGTGGTTATGGATGTGAAGAATGGATGCGAATGTGTATGTGAAAGAATGTGATTGGATGTGTATGTGAAAGAATGTGATGTGATGTAAAGAGATGTGATGTGACATGAATATATGTGGAATTGGATGGATGTGGATGAATGAGATGAGATGTGTATGAATGAGATATGATGTGGATAAATGTGATGTGACGTTATGTATGTGATGGGATGGTGATGAGAATGAATGTGATGGATATGAGTGAATGTGATGTGAATCAGGATATGAATAAATGAGATGTGATGTCATGTGAATCCGGATAGATGTGAATGAATGAATGAGATGTGAGGTGAAATGGATGTGATGTGTATCGGGGTAGTTATGAATAGATGAGATGTGGAGATAGGTAGATGCAAGTGGATGAGATCTGATAAGGATAAATGAGGAAAGATGTTATGAGATGAAAATGATGTGATTGGACGAGAATGGGAATACATATGAAATGGATGTGATTTAAATCAGGTGGATTGATGTAGAACAATGTGGAAAGACGAGAGTTTGCTATAGAAACTGTATTTATGACCTGTTTTTAAAATGACTGTTTTATGTCAAGAATGCTAGGGAAGCATTTTGACCGTGTTGTGAAAGAAGTCGTGGAGACCTAATCTAATAAAGTTTCAATAGCTGACGGAGAGTCAATGGAGGACGTCTCACGTAGCAAGGTCGGCCGAGGTAACGAGCCTCGGTTTGATTGAAATGGTGACCTTCTGGTACGGTGGATGAGGGAACAAGGAAGCGGCCTATAAGTGAAGCGCTAGGTGACTTGCGAAGGATCCTAGAGGGTGCTGACCATACGGTGCTCGGGCTCTGGGTCGCCGAAGATACCCACATGTGCGTCATGGAAAATATTGGAACAAGAGTTGTTTTCTGAATTCGGGCATGGATCTGGTTGATTGACCTTGCTCGTGCCCTCAACGGATGAGTCCATGGCTCTTTTATATGGATCTGTTGGTTGATCTTACTGATCTTTAACAAAGATTTCATTTTGATTTTTTATAAGTGAAAATATTGCCGGTTACTATCAAAAAGACCCCTGAGTGGACAGGTGGTGAGCATTCTGGTTGTTTTGCCAATGATGCCATATGTACACCGATGAAGGAAAAAAGGAAAATTAGGATTCAACCGGATATTTTAAAGGATTATGATCAGTGACACTATGGTTTCATTCAATGATTGTTTTAAAGACAGTTGATTCTATGAAAAAGGCAATTTCATATTGGGTGTGTAAGTGGTGTGACTAGTTTTAAGTTTACATCCGGCTAGGGGGCCTGGGAACTCTTGTCCCTGGTACTTGGGACAAAACCTATCCAAATTTTTAAATGGATCCCATCACTACAAGGGTTGGGCGGTTGGCTAACCCACGGGATTGGATGGGGTTAGGCTGGACCGATGGATCCCTAAAATGAGACTCAATTCTATTATGGTACGATAGATGAAGTAAATCCCAGATAAAAATTGTTCTATGCAAAAGAATCAACGACTGTGCCTCTTAATGAGGAGAAAAGCATTGGTCTCTATGATCCAAGTGCAATCTTTTCCTTGATCTGACTATGGGACTTACGGGTTTAGTCAAATCAGTTTAGTTAGTTGAGGCTTTCTACTACGTTAGAGTAAAATTATCTTGGAGGAATTGCCCGTGCTTTCCAAGCGAGGAAAGTTTTTTTGGGTTCGGTTTTGGAAGAACCAATGGATTAGTCTCTTGTCCGGATATCCATGGGTGAGGTCCTCAGTGACGGACCCTGCCCCGCACAAGAAGTGCTACTTCCACTGCTAGCACCCTTGAATTTGTTGCGCGGGGGGGACAGGGATCTTTCAGCTGGTATCAGAGCAAATTGACTAATGTGGATCAACCGAGAAGCCAAAAATGTCAAAAATTTATGTAGTAGTAAAAGGTTGTAATTGTGTGATGAAATTCATACAAATTAATATTCAAACTAAAATTCATAAGTTAGTAATTTGGTCTTCACATGGAAGTACCGCAATTGCATGGAATCGCTGACTTGCTTGAGGCCTAGACATGATGGTATTTACCTTATAGTTCTAAGGACCATGACTACCCGTATATACCGAGGATATAACTGCAGCTCTTTACTGGTAGTATATATGAGTAAATCTAAGACTTGAAATTATAAGCAAAAATGCTATCCAGTTGATGAATTCAAATGTGGTTGATATGATTTTAAAAACTCTGGTTGAGAACTGATGAGTTGATTTGGATAGCGCTTCACTCGTAGGCCGCTTCCTTGGTCCCTCATCCACCGTACTGGAAGCTCACTATTTAAATTGAACCGAGGTTAAGTCCTCGGCCGACCTTGCTACATGAGATGTCCTCCATTGACTCTCCGTCAGCTGTTGCAACTTTATCAAATTAGGTCTCCAGGACCTCATTCACAAGACGGTCAAAATGCTTCCCTAGCATTCTTGACATAAAACAGTCAATTTAAAAACAGGTCATAAATACAGTTTCTATAGCAAACTCTCGTCTTTCCACATTGTTTCACATCAATCCACCTTATTTAAATCACATTCATTCTATATGTATTCCCATTCTCGTCCAATCACATCATTCTCATCTCATCAGATCTTTCCTTATTTATCCTCATCAGATCTCATCCACTCGCATCTACCCATCTCCACATCTCACATCACATTCATTCACATCTCATCCATTCATAACTACCCTGATCCACATCACATCACTCACATCCATTTCACCTCATCTTGTTCATTCACATCTATCCCAATTCACATGACATCACATCTCATTTATTCACATCTTGATTCACATCACATTCACTCATATCCATCACATTCATTCTCATAACAGTCCCATCACATACATAACATCACATCACATCTATCCACATCATATCTTATTCATACACATCTCATCTCATTCATCCACATCTCATCTCATTCATCCACATCCATCCAATCGTTCACCTGTACGCCTACCCACATCTATTCATACATTCATATCTATCACTTCACATCCACATATATTTATGTCACATCACATCTCTTTATATATCAAATTCTTTCACATACACATCCACATCACATTCTTTCACATACACATTCGCATCCATTCTTCACATACATAACCACATCCATTCTTTCACATACACATTCGCATCCATTCTTCACATACACATTCGCATCCATTCTTCACATACATAACCACATCCATTCTTCACATACACATTCGCATCCATTCTTCACATATACATTCACATCCATTCTTCACTTATACATTCACATCCATTTTCATCACATATCATCCACTCATATCACATATCTTTCATTTACATCTATCTAATTCACATCACATCTCATCCATTCATTCACATCACATCTCATCCATTCATTCACATCTATCTAATTCACATCACATCTCATTACATCTATTCACCTCACATCTTATCACCTCTATTCACATCACATCCATCCATCCATTCATTCACACCTATCTGATTCTCATCACATCTCATTACATCTATTCACCTCACATCTCATCACCTCTATTCACATCACATCCATCCATCCATTCATTCACACCTATCTAATTCTCATCACATATCATTACATCTATTCATAGATTTTAAACATAGAATTTAAGAGAATTCTAATTTTAATATAAATATTCTTCATGCATCTATTTATCCTTAAGAATCAACTTCACTGGGAATAACACTTTTATATAAATCCTTTTATGCATCTATTTATGCATAAAATCAACTTTAATGAGAATAACACTTTTGAAATAAAAATAAATCCTTTATGCATCTTTCTATGCATAAAATCAACATTAATGAGAATAACACTTTTAAAATAAAAATAAATCCTTTATGCATCCTTCTATGCATAAAATCAAGTTTTAATGAGAATAACACTTAGGAAATAAAAATAAATCTTTTATGCATCCTTCTATGCGTAAAATAAATTTTAATGAGAATAACGCTTTTGAAATAAAAATAAATCCTTTATGCATCCTTCTATACGCAAAAAAATTTAATGAGAGTAACGCTTTTGAAATAAAAAAAATCCTTTATGCATCCTTCTATGCGTAAAATCAATTTTAATGAGAGTAACGCTTTTGAAATAAAAATAAATCCTTTATGCATCCTTCTATACGCAAAAAAATTTAATGAGAGTAATGCTTTTGAAATAAAAAAAATCCTTTATGCATCCTTCTATGCGTAAAATCAATTTTAATGAGAGTAACGCTTTTGAAATAAAAATAAATCCTTTATGCATCCTTATATACGTAAAATCAATTTTAATGAGAATAACACTTTTGAAATAAAAAAATCCTTTATGCATCCTTCTATGCATAAAATTAATCTTAATTAGAATAATGCTTTTGAAATAAAAATAAATCCTTTATGCATCCTTCTATGCATAAAATCAATTTTAATTCGAATAATACTTTTGAATTAAAAATAAATCCTTTATGCATCCTTCTATGCATAAAATCAACTTTAATGAGAATAACACTTTTGAAATAAAAATAAATCCTTTATGCATCTTTCTATGCATAAAATCAACATTAATGAGAATAACACTTTTAAAATAAAAATAAATCCTTTATGCATCCTTCTATGCATAAAATAAAGTTTTAATGAGAATAACACTTAGGAAATAAAAAAAAATCCTTTATGCATCTCTCTATGCATAAAATCAACTTTAATGAGAATAACACTTTTGAAATAAAAATAAATCCTTTATGCATCTTTCTATGCATAAAATCAACATTAATGAGAATAACACTTTTAAAATAAAAATGAATCCTTTATGTATCCTTCTATGCATAAAATCAAGTTTTAATGAGAATAACACTTAGGAAGTAAAAATAAATCCTTTATGCATCCTTTTATGCGTAAAATAACTTTTAATGAGAATAACGCTTTTGAAATAAAAATAAATCCTTTATGCATCCTTCTATACGCAAAAAAATTTAATGAGAGTAACGCTTTTGAAATAAAAAAAATCCTTTATGCATCCTTCTATGCGTAAAATCAATTTTAATGAGAGTAACGCTTTTGAAATAAAAATAAATCCTTTATGCATCCTTATATACGTAAAATCAATTTTAATGAGAATAACACTTTTGAAATAAAAAAATCCTTTATGCATCCTTCTATGCATAAAATTAATCTTAATTAGAATAATACTTTTGAAATAAAAATAAATCCTTTATGCATCCTTCTATGCATAAAATCAATTTTAATTCGAATAATACTTTTGAATTAAAAATAAATCCTTTATGCATCCTTCTATGCATAAAATCAAATTGAATGAGAATAACACTTCTGCAATAAAAATAAATCCTTTATCCAACCTTCTATGCGTAAAATCAATTTTAATAAGAATAACAGTTTTGAAATAAAAATAAATCCTTTATGCATCTTTCTATGCATAAAATCAATTTATTGAAAATAACACTTTTATAACAAAATAATTTCTATTATGCATCTTTCTATGCATAAAAATCAATTTTAATAATTCATATTTGTGATATCCATGCATATTCATAGGTGAATATGTACATGGAGTAATTAGAATATTTCTTTTAGAGTGCACAAACGGTGGGAATTACTCTTTTGGAATAACATAAAAATAAACTTTCTTTTTCCCACAAAATTTTGGAAAATCTTTCCATAACCTCCTTTGTATGGCTGACCATTTCTCATTTCTCATTCTAATTTCAACTTAAATTAACCCAATCTAGATGTATATGACTCTAATCTACTCAATTTTCAGAAAATCAAGAGAGTAAATAATAAGAAAAGTTTAATTAATCATTCAACTAATCTTTCTAGGATTAAGAAAGGCTGAATTGTAAAGAAGAGAAGGGGTGGCCTTTTCATCAAGGCACAGCATTAGAATTTACTTCAATCAACTATAAAACAAGAAAATCAAGAAAACCATAGATTTAAAATTAAAAAGTAAAAAAATGTAGCTTATATGGAGTTGTAAGCTTTTCTTTGGCTTGAGGGATTGAGGGTTCTACTCTTGTTTGAAGTTAGAGTGGCCACCAATTACTTTGGAGAGGATTAAGCCAAAAATAATTGAATTATCAAGAAATTCAATGTAAATGGCTCAGGACAAGAGTAGAGTAACAGTGCATAAACACCATTAAGCTTTTACAAAAAGGGAGAGGCTTCTACTTATAGGAAAAAGTGAGCCTCTAACCAAGCAAACTGATTCTAGAATTTTCGAGATCAGTTTGGTCAATTTTTGACCATTTTTGGATCAGTTTAGCTTACTTTTTGGATCTAGTTGAAATAGGAGAGAGGAGAGATAAAAAAATCTCATTATTTTTTAGTTTAAAACTCCTCCACACATGTGAAATAGGTGCCTCCTTCATGAGGAGAGATCCCTACACTGAGGTGTCAAAAATGCATCATTTCAAAAAACATCTCTTAATTTTTAACTAATAAACCTTGTACTCTGTCAACTCTTCATCTTATGTGAGCATTTACTCATTTTTGGGGGTTTTTCTTTTATTTTTTAATTTATCTCCTCCCTACATTTGGATTAATCTTATTGGTCCATGGGAACCTTAATTGGACTATAATCTAAAAATTTCTGAAAATCTAGACCCTTAGGCTAAGGTCCTTTTTACCTATTTTCAATTAATTCTAATTGCACATTGGAAAGTTCCTTTTGAATCTCTGTTTCAGGGGAAACCATTTGAGACACTATGTGAGATCCCTGTTCCCACCGAGCAACGGATTCGGGGTACTAGCAGCGGAAGTAGCACTTCTCGCGCGGGACAGGGGTCCCACACTCGGGGCCTCGCCCACGGATATCCGGACAAGAGACTAATCCGTCGGTTTGTCCAAAACCGAAACCGGAAAAACTTCCTTTACCCGGAAAGCACGGGCGATTCCACCAGGATAACTCTTTACTCTAACGTAGTCAAGATCATTACTGATCAAACTGATCTGACTACACCTTTAACGGTACTTGGTCAAATCAAGGAAGAACTTGCACTTGGATCATTGAGATCAACGCTTTTTTCCCCATCAAGAGGCACAGCCGTTGATTCCTATCCATAGAACAATTTCTATCCGGGATTTACTTCATCTATAGTAATAATAGAAATTAAATCTCGATTTACGGATCCATCAGTCCAGCCTAACCCCATCCGATCCCATGGGTTAGCCAACCGCCCAACCACTGTAGTGATGGGATCCAATTTGGAATTTGGTTAGGTTTTGTCCCGGGTACCAAGGAAAAGAGTTCCAAGGCCCCCTAGCCGGAAGTTCATGCAAACATAAAACTAGCCACACCACTTACACACCCAATATGAAATTGCCTTTTTCTTAGCATCAGCTAACTTTAAAACAATCCTTTAATGAAACCATAGTACCACTGATCACAATCTTCCAATTTATCCGGTTGATTCATAATTTCCCATCATTCCTTCATCAGAGTATCTATGGCATCATTGGCAACTAGAACGCTCACCACCTGTCCACACAGGGGCCTTTTCAATAGTTCCTAGCCCATAGTACTCGACAATATAATCACTTATAAAAATCAAGATGGACTCTCGTTGAAGATCAGCAAGATCAACCAACAGATCCATATAAAGAGCCATGGACTCATCCATTGAAGACCAGCAAGGTCAATCAACCAGATCCATGCCCGGTTTCACAAAACAACTCTTACTCCTTGTTCCAATATCTTACTCGACGCACGTGTGGGTATCTTCGGTGACCCAGAGCCCGAGCACCGTATGGTCAGTACCCTCTAGGATCCTTTGCAGGTGACCTAGCGCTTCACTCATAGGCCGCTTCCTTGGTCCCTCATCCACCGTACCGGAAGCTCACCATTTAAATCGAACCGAGGCTGGTCAAGACCTCGATCGACCTTGCTATGCGAGACGTCCTCCATTGACTCTCCGTCAGCAGTTGCAACTTTATCAGTTCAGTCTTCATGACCTTAATCCTCAAGACGGTCAAAATGCTTCTCCAGCATTCTTGACATAAAACAGTCATTTACAAACAGTCACAAAATACAGTTTCTATAACGAACTCTTGTCTTTCCATATTATCCACTCTCGGATCACATTACTTATTCCACATTCCATTCAGTGTGTACTCGTTCTCATCCATTCACTCATATAGACTACATTATCTCACATACTTCTTCATATTCATTATTCTACATACATATCCATGTTCGTACGTCCACATCATTCATCTAATTTCACATTCATACATACGCATCTACATGCATACATCCACATCTACATTCATACATCCATACCTCCATTTCCACATCCACACATCCACATTCATATTCATACATCCACATTCACATGCATATATCCATTTTCACATCCTCATTCATACATCAACATTCACATACATACATCCACATCCGTATCTACATCCATACATCCACATCCACCTCTTCATTCACATTCACATCCATACATCCACATCTACATACATACATCCACATCTACATATATACATCCATACATCCACATCTACATACATACATCCATTTTCACATCCTCATTCATACATCCATATTCACATACATACATCCACATCCGTATCTACATCCATACATCCATATCCACATCAACATTCACGTTCATACATATACATCTACATGTATACATCCACATCACATTCATACGACCATATTACATCCATTCTCATCCTAACACATCCCATATACATTAACACATTCTATCACATCTCATACACATCTTATCACATCTTTTTACATCTCATACACCTCTTATCACATCCTATCACTTTCCATATGCATCTTATCAAATCTTATCACATCTCATACACATCTTTTTACATCTCATACACCTCTTATCACATCCTATCACTTTCCATGCGCATCTTATCAAATCTTATCACATTTCATATCTTTTTTTAAGAGAATTCTTATATTTGATATAAGATTTCTCTACACATTTATTTATGCATAAATTCTATTTAAGGAGACTAACACTTTTGAAATTAAAATCAATCTTTTATGCATCTTCTTATGCATAAATTCAATTTGGTAGGAAATTACACTTTTAGAATAAAAGAATTTCTCTTATGCATCTAAGTTATGCATAAAATCCATTTATGAGGAAAATCACACTTTTAGTATAAAAAGAATATCTTTTATGCATACCTATATGCATGAAATTCAATATGATAAAAGTAACACTTTTACAATAAAATAATCAACTTTTATGCATACCT
Source organism: Cibotium barometz (assembly GCF_041138505.1). Lineage (NCBI taxonomy): Eukaryota > Viridiplantae > Streptophyta > Polypodiopsida > Cyatheales > Cibotiaceae > Cibotium > Cibotium barometz. The sequence goes on from NC_141083.1 coordinate 33,527,401, forward strand.
CTATGCATGAAATTCAATTATGATAAAAGTCACACTTTTATAATAAAATAATCAACTTTTATGCATACCTCTATGCATGAAATCCAATATGATAAAAGTAACACTTTTGATATAAACATTTTCCTTTATGCATACTTCTATGCATGAAAATTAAAAATGATAAAAGTAACACTTTTAATATAAAAAAATTATCCTTTATGCATACTTCTATGCATGAAAATTAAAAATGATAAAAGTAACACTTTTAATATAAAAACAATTATCCTTTATGCATACTTCTATGCATGAAAATTAAAAATGATAAAAGTAACACTTTTAATATAAAAAAATTATCCTTTATGCATACTTCTATGCATGAAAATTAAAAATGATAAAAGTAACACTTTTAATATAAAAAAATTATCCTTTATGCATACTTCTATGCATGAAAATTAAAATTTGATAAAAGTAACACTTTTATGTTAAAATAATAATCTTTTATGCATAGCTCTATGCATGAAAATCAATAATGCATAATATAAAAATCAATTTCTCTATGATTACAATGAATATCTTTCAATTAATCTAGGATGATAATTCCTAGAATATGGTAGGAAGTCCTCTTTTTATGCTTTGAATGAAATTATTTTATGCATAATTTTTATAAAAATTTTGCCATAGCTCCGCTGCTATGACTGATAAATCTCAATTTTTCTAAGGGATAAAGCTTATCATTAAGGAAATAATTAAAATGATCTCTAATTGGCTCATTAATCCATAATGGATTGAATCATCAATATACATAAACTAAAAGCATAGAAAAAAGCCATTAATTTGGCCTCAAGCATAGCTTAATCTTGGGTTAAGGAAAAGCTTTATGAAAAGCTTGATTTGGATTGAGAATGGGTCATGAGTATGACCATTTCTTGAGTGAGAGAGAGAAATTACATAAAAACTTTTAGAATTTAAACATAAATGGAAATTAACTTCAATAGCATTTATTAAATTATGTAACTCTTCACTACTATTCACCAATTAACTTCAATAGCATTTAAAAAACCATACCAATTAAGCTTCTCAAGCTTGAGAGGGGTTGAGAAGAGAGAAACATTGAGAAATTATAGAAAAGATCAATATTCACTAATTACCTTACAAATTGCTTGATTCTTTGTTCACGGTAGAGGCCCCCAACCAATCAATTGGTTAAGTATGTTGATGGAGCCACTAATGGGGATTGAAGAAAGAGGGAAGCTCCAAAAACTAGTGAATTATTAAATGAATTCACAGTTCTTGGCTTAGGTAGAGTAGAGTAACGATGCATAAACACTATATATTTTTCAACAAGGGGGAGGCTTCTATTTATAGGAAAAATTGAGCTCCTAACCAAACAAACTGATTCTAGAATTTTCCAAATCAGTTTGGTCAAATTTTGACCATTTTTAGGTCAGTTAAGCTAACTTTTTGGAACTAGACTTGAATTAGGAGAGAGGAGAGATGAAATATCTCAATTTTTATGAGTTTAAAACTCATTCAAGCATGTGAAATATGCACCTCCTTTAAAGAACTCCCCTTCCTTACATATGTGTCATAATGGAATCATTTTAATATTGCTCATAGTTTTTTTACTAATAAATCTTGTACATTTTCAACTCTTCATCTTATGTGAAATATGCACCTCCTTTAAAGAACTCCCCTTCCTTACATATGTGTCATAATGGAATCATTTTAATATTGCTCATAGTTTTCTTACTAATAAACCTTGTACATTTTCAACTCTTCATCTTATGTGAAATATGCACCTCCTTTAAAGAACTCCCCTTCCTTACATATGTGTCATAATGGAATCATTTTAATATTGCTCATAGTTTTTTACTAATAAACCTTGTACATTTTCAACTCTTCATCTTATGTGAGCATTTACTCATTTTTGGATACCCAAAATATCTCATATTTTTAATATGGCTCATAGTTTTTTACTAATAAACCTTGTACATTTTCAACTCTTCATCTTATGTGAGCATTTACTCATTTTTGGGTATCTTCTTTTACAAATTGGATTTATCTCCTCCCTACACATGGATTGATGCTATTGGCCCATAGGAACCTTAATTGGACCATAATCCAAAAATTTCTGAAAATCTAGACCCTTAGGCTAAGGTCCTTTATACCCATTTTCAATTAATTCCAATTGCACATTGGAAAGTTCTTTTTGAATTTCTGTTTCAGGGGAACTTATTTTAATAAGATGAGATAATTTTCTATCCAAAAATATTAAAAATTTGAATATTCTCTCTCTAGAATATTTTCTCTCTCTAGGTTAAAACAGTTAGAAACAAGTCTTTTATATTTCTGAAGAGGGATTGATTACAGGGGAAGATGCTGGACATTTTGAGAGGCTGGGGAGGAATCTTACATTCTCTCCCACTTGAAAAACGCGAGATGCCCTCATCTCGCAAACTAGGGGTAATTTCGCAAGATGCACAAGTATGAGACTGAGAGAAAAATTTTTCAATTAATATTAACCACCAAATTAAAAAAAAGTCTCAAGAGAGCAAGATTCAAGATAAGAACAAGATTTAAACTTTATTCATTCTCGGAACTTATACAGTAAAGATAGAAGAACTCTTTACACTTCCATAAGCCCGTCCATCATATGATCACAAAAGCAGCACTCACAAGCTGCACAAGTATAAGGTAACTCATCTATGGGAATAATTCTGTTGGTTATTGCCGCACCTATCTCAGTGGTATGAGGTGATCTAACAAAAGGACCTCTGAGAGGCAAACCAAAAACGGGATAAAGGCATATCTTCTGATGAGGAAGAAAACACGACAGTAAGAAGACCCGCTCAGAAAACCCAAGATGTCTTGATCTCATGATGCAGTAGTATCGGGGACCCAAACCCAAGGCTTCGATAACCATGGCCAAGCGGACATTGTTACGAAAGTGCTGCTGACCCCAGGGTGTTACCCTAGTTATGTCTTGATAGGTCCGCCATTTGGTCTGAGCTACAGACGTTCCCAAGTGAGGAAAAAGTGAGCGCGCATACTGTTCTATAAAATCCTTCTTCACAGACTCGCTTACATCTTGAAGGTGAGAAATCATCACGGATAAAACTAATTCCTATTGCCAAGCCATGAAGGAGATTAAGAAGAAGGGAGATCGATGGAAGTAAGATTACTGTGAGCGATAAGTAAAAGTTACGACTTATATAAAGGAAGGAGTTAGCGTAACCTAGAAGCCAACGGTATCTTGCCACTGAAGTTTTATCGTCTTTCCATGATTTGGGTTTGGCACAAATTTCTATAGAAGGCATTAAGAACTTTGAGATGAGGAGATAAAAGCAGTTCGTAGGCTAAGTCACCTACTTTCTTTGATCCACAATAGCTGGGGGAGAACTACTTATACTCCCCTAGAGATAAAGAAATTCTTTTGGTCCGTAATCAAATGAAGACTATAACTGCTTCTTTGAATTCTCTGACTGTCCTCTTCTTATCTGTATATTGTCTTTGTCGATCCTGGGCAGCATTTATATCTTTATGAATTGTCTGCATCTGTTGCTCTAAGTCGCCAAGCATTTGATTGGTCATCTCGACCCTAATCAATGGGTCGGACCTAGTTAATGGAGTTAAGCAATCTTGTCCGAGACGGATCCTGATTAGATTGATATGAAGGAATTGGTCTCTGAATTTGGGTTCTAGACTTCCCTGTGCCCTTTTCATGGTAGGAGTCGGGTAATCTTTTAACTAATGGTCAAAACCTTGGCATCCAAAACACTGGTTCTCACTTCTGAACTCATCGTTTTGAATCTTTAAAACAGGTGGGCTCCAGATAAGGTATTCTGGGGAAAGTGTCTTCCCTTTTTAAACAGAATCTTTCTTTTATTTTAGAGAGGGAATAATTTTAAGATCAGAAAGGGAGATTCTTACTCCTGTATACCTCGAAGGTTGGGGGGAGGAATCTTACAAACTTCTACCCCACTTAAAAAGGTGCGAGATGTCCTCATCTCGCAAAGTAGAGGACAACTCTTTTTCTTAGGATCCAATTTATTCTGGGTTCCTTAGATTCTGGTCAACCCAACAGAATACTAGGATAAATATTCCTTATATAGAACTCATCATTAAATAATAATTCATTTAGATCATATCATTCCTACGATAATGGTCCATTAGACCGAAAAATTTCCTTCTGAACATTCCTCCACGGGAATTTCAGTTAAGTAAGTTATCAATTTGTCATCCCTTAACTTGATCTACCGTCTCAAGTATTAACAGTAGCAATTTGACAGCACAATCCACTAATCTCATAGTGATTTGCTGAATCATTTTCATCATTTATCATTACAGGGACTCGTCCCAGTCATCCACATTGTGGTTTCGCTCAGCTTATTACATTTCAACCCATTTTCAGGGATCATCATTTTTCAATTAGAATCCAAATCAATTCATCAGTTCCCAAACAGAATTAAAAATCATATCAACCACATTCAAAATCATCATCTGGATAGCATTAACGCTTATAATTTCAAGTCTTAGATTTACTCGTATATACTGTCGATAAAGAGCTGCAGTTATACCCTCGGTATATACGGATAGTCATGATACTCGAAACTATAAGGTAAATACCATCATGTCTAGGTCTCAAGCAAGTCAGGGTTCCATACAATTGCGGTACTTCCAATTGAAGACCCAATTACTAATTTACGAATTTCAATTTGAATTAACAATTTGTATGAATTATATCAAATAATTACAACCTTTTTGTGCGTCTTGATAAACTTTTGACATAATTGGCTCCTCAGTTGATCTTATTGGAGATCTATGACATATGTCCGATAATAGATTTTTTTTCTTTATCAGCAGTAGATCGTTCGCCATAAACAATCATTTATTCAACAGGAATTTTTTAACCGAAAAACGTTTCTTTATTTATATAAAAATTGTAATATATACATAGAGCAACTCGGCTCTGAGTTCAAAATCTCCTCGAAAGACATATAAGAGGACCGTACTGGGCCATAGTCATGCCCTGTTACATAAGTTCTCTAACTGCGAAGGGAGCTATTATTTTCTCCTTAGGGATAAATCGACTAAGGAGTCTATAAACTCGGCAAGCACGTCTGAAATTTTGAGGCGTTGAAAGATATAGAATGACACCACGCGTCATTTTCAGCTTTATCAAAATCATGGCCAATGAGAGGTTCTGCCTCAGCATTGCACGCCGGTTATAAGAGGCGTGGATATATAGCCCTGCAACCCACTTATGCTGTTGTCTCTCCACTGGGTTAGGAAAATATAATTCCTCAAAATGGCGTGCGAGTCTTGCTCGGCTTGTTCGTGTTGAAGCGGAAGAGATGAGATGCTCGAAGGCAAATGCAATCATATCTTGAGACTGGGTGAGGTCGGGAATACCAGATAAATGGGGAACTTCCATCTATAAAAACAATTTCTTTGATTAAAATTTCTTCATTAAAGAAGCTTACGGAATGAAAATACATTATGAAAATGCTGTTTCTGAATTCTTATTACCAATTTCAGATAAGAATTTAATTATCTTTATTAGCTTTCAAAACCTGCTCTGATACGAACTGTAAGATCCCTGTTCCCACCGAGCAACGGATTCGGGGTACTAGCAGCGGAAGTAGCACTTCTCGCGCGGGACAGGGGTCCCACACTCGGGGCCTCGCCCACGGATATCCGGACAAGAGACTTATCCGTCGGTTTGTCCAAAACCGAAACCGGAAAAACTTCCTTTACCCGGGAAGCACGGGCGATTCCACCAGGATAACTCTTTACTCTAACGTAGTCAAGATCATTACTGATCAAACTGATCTGACTACACCTTTAACGGTACTTGGTTAAATCAAGGAAGAACTTGCACTTGGATCATTGAGATCAACGCTTTTTTCCCCATCAAGAGGCACAGCCGTTGATTCCTATCCATAGAACAATTTCTATCCGGGATTTACTTCATCTATCGTAATAATAGAAATTAAATCTCGATTTACGGATCCATCAGTCCAGCCTAACCCCATCCGATCCCATGGGTTAGCCAACCGCCCAACCACTGTAGTGATGGGATCCAATTTGGAATTTGGTTAGGTTTTGTCCCGGGTACCAAGGAAAAGAGTTCCAAGGCCCCCTAGCCGGAAGTTCATGCAAACATAAAACTAGCCACACCACTTACACACCCAATATGAAATTGCCTTTTTCTTAGCATCAGCTAACTTTAAAACAATCCTTTAATGAAACCATAGTACCACTGATCACAATCTTCCAATTTATCCGGTTGATTCATAATTTCCCATCATTCCTTCATCAGAGTATCTATGGCATCATTGGCAACTAGAACGCTCACCACCTGTCCACACAGGGGCCTTTTCAATAGTTCCTAGCCCATAGTACTCGACAATATAATCACTTATAAAAATCAAGATGGACTCTCGTTGAAGATCAGCAAGATCAACCAACAGATCCATATAAAGAGCCATGGACTCATCCATTGAAGACCAGCAAGGTCAATCAACCAGATCCATGCCCGGTTTCACAAAACAACTCTTACTCCTTGTTCCAATATCTTCCTCGACGCACGCGTGGGTATCTTCGGTGACCCAGAGCCCGAGCACCGTATGGTCAGCACCCTCTAGGATCCTTCGCAGGTGACCTAGCGCTTCACTCATAGGCCGCTTCCTTGGTCCCTCATCCACCGTACCGGAAGCTCACCATTTAAATCGAACCGAGGCTGGTCAAGACCTCGATCGACCTTGCTACGCGAGACGTCCTCCATTGACTCTCCGTCAGCAGTTGCAACTTTATCAGTTCAGTCTTCATGACCTTAATCCTCAAGACGGTCAAAATGCTTCTCCAGCATTCTTGACATAAAACAGTCATTTACAAACAGTCACAAAATACAGTTTCTATAACGAACTCGTGTCTTTCCATATTATCCACTCTCGGACCACATTACTTATTCCACATTCCATTCAGCGTGTACTCGTTCTCATCCATTCACTCATATAGACTACATTATCTCACATACTTCTTCATATTCATTATTCTACATACATATCCATGTTCGTACGTCCACATCATACATCCAATTTCACATTCATACATACGCATCTACATGCATACATCCACATCTACATTCATACATCCATACCTCCATTTCCACATCCACACATCCACATTCATATTCATACATCCACATTCACATGCATATATCCATTTTCACATCCTCATTCATACATCAACATTCACATACATACATCCACATCCGTATCTACATCCATACATCCACATCTACCTCTTCATCCACATTCACATACATACATCCACATCTACATACATACATCCATACATCCACATCTACATACATACATCCATTTTCACATCCTCATTCATACATCCATATTCACATACATACATCCACATCCGTATCTACATCCATACATCCACATCCACATCAACATTCACGTTCATACATATACATCTACATCCACATCACATTCATACAACCATATTACATCCATTCTCATCCTAACACATCCCATATACATTAACACATTCTATCACATCTCATACACATCTTATCACATCTTTTTACATCTCATACACCTCTTATCACATCCTATCACTTTCCATACGCATCTTATCAAATCTTATCACATCTCATACACATCTTATCACATCTTTTTACATCTCATACACCTCTTATCACATCCTATCACTTTCCATGCGCATCTTATCAAATCTTATCACATTTCATATCTTTTTTTAAGAGAATTCTTATATTTGATATAAGATTTCTCTACACATTTATTTATGCATAAATTCTATTTAAGGAGACTAACACTTTTGAAATTAAAATCAATCTTTTATGCATCTTCTTATGCATAAATTCAATTTGGTAGGAAATTACACTTTTAGAATAAAAGAATTTCTCTTATGCATCTAAGGTATGCATAAAATCCATTTATGAGGAAAATCACACTTTTAGTATAAAAAGAATATCTTTTATGCGTACCTATATGCATGAAATTCAATATGATAAAAGTAACACTTTTACAATAAAATAATCAACTTTTATGCATACCTCTATGCATGAAATTCAATTATGATAAAAGTCACACTTTTATAATAAAATAATCAACTTTTATGCATACCTCTATGCATGAAATCCAATATGATAAAAGTAACACTTTTGATATAAACATTTTCCTTTATGCATACTTCTATGCATGAAAATTAAAAATGATCAAAAGTAACACTTTTAATATAAAAAAATTATCCTTTATGCATACTTCTATGCATGAAAATTAAAAATGATAAAAGTAACACTTTTAATATAAAAAAATTATCCTTTATGCATACTTCTATGCATGAAAATTAAAAATGATAAAAGTAACACTTTTAATATAAAAAAATTATCCTTTATGCATACTTCTATGCATGAAAATTAAAAATGATAAAAGTAACACTTTTAATATAAAAAAATTATCCTTTATGCATACTTCTATGCATGAAAATTAAAATTTGATAAAAGTAACACTTTTATGTTAAAATAATAATCTTTAATGCATAGCTCTATGCATGAAAATCAATAATGCATAATATAAAAATCAATTTCTCTATGATTACAATGAATATCTTTCAATTAATCTAGGATGATAATTCCTAGAATATGGTAGGAAGTCCTCTTTTTATGCTTTGAATGAAATTATTTTATGCATAATTTTTATAAAAATTTTGCCATAGCTCCGCTGCTATGACTGATAAATCTCAATTTTTCTAAGGGATAAAGCTTATCATTAAGGAAATAATTAAAATGATCTCTAATTGGCTCATTAATCCATAATGGATTGAATCATCAATATACATAAACTAAAAGCATAGAAAAAAGCCATTAATTTGGCCTCAAGCATAGCTTAATCTTGGGTTAAGGAAAAGCTTTATGAAAAGCTTGATTTGGATTGAGAATGGGTCATGAGTATGACCATTTCTTGAGTGAGAGAGAGAAATTACATAAAAACTATTAGAATTTAAACATAAATGGAAATTAACTTCAATAGCATTTATTAAATTATGTAACTCTTCACTACTAATCACCAATTAACTTCAATAGCATTTAAAAAACCATACCAATTAAGCTTCTCAAGCTTGAGAGGGGTTGAGAAGAGAGAAACATTGAGAAATTATAGAAAAGATCAATATTCACTAATTACCTTACAAATTGCTTGATTCTTTGTTCACGGTAGAGGCCCCCAACCAATCAATTGGTTAAGTATGTTGATGGAGCCACTAATGGGGATTGAAGAAAGAGGGAAGCTCCAAAAACTAGTGAATTATTAAATGAATTCACAGTTCTTGGCTTAGGTGGAGTAGAGTAACGATGCATAAACACTATCTATTTTTCAACAAGGGGGAGGCTTCTATTTATAGGAAAAATTGAGCTCCTAACCAAACAAACTGATTCTAGAATTTTCCAAATCAGTTTGGTCAATTTTTGACCATTTTTAGGTCAGTTGAGGTCCCTGTTCCCACCGAGCAACGGATTCGGGGTACTAGTAGCGGAAGTAGCACTTCTCGCGCGGGACAGGGGTCCCACACTCGGGGCCTCGCCCACGGATATCCGGACAAGAGACTAATCCGTCGGTTTGTCCAAAACCGAAACCGGAAAAACTTTCTTTACCCGGAAAGCACGGGCGATTCCACCAGGATAACTCTTTACTCTAACATAGTCAAGATCATTACTGATCAAACTGATCTGACTGCACCTTTAACGGTACTTGGTCAAATCAAGGAAGAACTTGCACTTGGATCATTGGGATCAACGCTTTTTTCCCCATCAAGAGGCACAGCCGCCGTTGATTCCTATCCATAGAACAATTTCTATCTGGGATTTACTTCATCTATCGTAATAATAGAAATTAAATCTCGATTTACGGATCCATCAGTCCAGCCTAACCCCATCCGATCCCATGGGTTAGCCAACCGCCCAACCACTGTAGTGATGGGATCCAATTTGGAATTTGGTTAGGTTTTGTCCCGGGTACCAAGGAAAAGAGTTCCAAGGCCCCCTAGCCGGAAGTTCATGCAAACATAAAACTAGTCATACCACTTACACACCCAATATGAAATTGCCTTTTTCTTAGCATCAACTAGCTTTAAAACAATCCTTTAATAAAACCATTATGTCACTGATGACAATCCTCAAAGTCTCTGGTTGAATCCTTATTTCCAGTCATTCTTTCATCGGTATACTTATGGCATCATTGGCAACCAAAACGCTCACCACCTGTTCTCTCAGGGGCCTTTTCCATGGTTCCTAGCTCATAGTAACCGGCAATATATTCATATAATAGAATGGAGTCTCCGTGGAAGATCAGCAAGATCAACCCACAGATCCATATAAAAGAGCCATGGACTCATCTGTTGAGGACCAGCAAGGTCAATCAACCAGATCCATGCCCGGTTTCAGAAAACAACTCTTACTCCTTATTCCAATATCTTCCACGACGCACGTGTGGGTATCTTCGGCGACCCAGAGCCCGAGCACCGTATGGTCAGCACCCTCTAGGATCCTTCGCAGGTGACCTAGCGCTTCACTCATAGGCCGCTTCCTTGGTCCCTCATCCACCGTACCGGAAGCTCACCATTTAAATCGAGCCGAGGCTGGTCAAGACCTCGATCGACCTTGCTACGCGAGACGTCCTCCCCATTGACTCTCCGTCAGCAGTTGCAACTTTATCAGTTCAGTCTTCATGACCTTAATCCTCAAGACGGTCAAAATGCTTCTCCAGCATTCTTGACATAAAACAGTCATTTACAAACAGTCACAAAATACAGTTTCTATAACGAACTCTTGTCTTTCCATATTATCCACTCTCGGACCACATTACTTATTCCACATTCCATTCAGTGTGTACTCGTTCTCATCCATTCACTCATATAGACTACATTATCTCACATACATCTTCATATTCATTATTCTACATACATATCCATGTTCGTACGTCCACATCATACATCCAATTTCACATTCATACATACGCATCTACATGCATACATCCACATCTACATTCATACATCCATACCTCCATTTCCACATCCACACATCCACATTCATATTCATACATCCACATTCACATGCATACATCCATTTTCAAATCCTCATTCATACATCCACATTCACATACATACATCCACATCCGTATCTACATCCATACATCCACATCCACATCAACATTCACATTCATACATATACATCTACATGTATACATCCACATCACATTCATACAACCATATTACATCCATTCTCGTCCTAACACATCCCATATACATCTTAACACATCCTAACTCATCTTAACACATTCTATCACATCTCATACACATCTTATCACATCTTTTTACATCTCATACACCTCTTATCACATCCTATCACTTTTCATACGCATCTTATCAAATCTTATCACATCTCATACACATCTTATCACATCTTTTTACATCTCATACACCTCTTATCACATCCTATCACTTTCCATACGTATCTTATCAATTCTTATCACATCTCATACACCTCTTATCACATCCTATCACTTTCCATACACATCTTATCACCTCTTATCACATCCTATCACTTTCCATACGCATCTTATCAATTCTTATCACATCTCATACACCTCTTATCACATCTTATCACATTTCATATCTTTAAAAAAAAAAAAAGAGAAATCTTATATTTGATATAAGATTTCTCTACACATTTATTTATACATAAATTCCATTTAAGGAGACTAACATTTTCGAAATTAAAATCAATCTTTTATGCATCTTCTTATGCATAAATTCAATTTGGTAGGAAATTACACTTTTAGAATAAAAGAATTTCTCTTATGCATCTAATTTAAGCATAAAATCCATTTATGAGGAAAATCACACTTTTAGTATAAAAAGAATATCTTTTATGCATACCTATATGCATGAAATCCAATATGATAAAAGTAACACTCTTACAATAAAATAATCAACTTTTATGCAAACCTCTATGCATGAAATTCAATTATGATAAACGTCACACTTTTATAATAAAATAATCAACTTTTATGCATACCTCTATGCATGAAATCCAATATGATAAAAGTAACACTTTTGATATAAAATTTTTTCCTTTATGCATACTTCTATGCATGAAAATTAAAAATGATAAAAGTAACACTTTTGATATAAAAATTTTCCTTTATGCATACTTCTATGCATGAAAATTAAAAATGATAAAAGTAACACTTTTGATATAAAAATTTTCCTTTATGCATACTTCTATGCATGAAAATTAAAAATGATAAAAGTAACACTTTTGATATAAAAAATTTTCCTTTATGCATACTTCTATGCATGAAAATTAAAAATGATAAAAGTAACACTTTTGATATAAAAATTTATCCTTTATGCATACTTCTATGCATGAAAATTAAAAATGATAAAAGTAACACTTTTAATATAAAAATTTATCCTTTATGCATACTTCTATGCATGAAAATAAAAATGATAAAAATAACACTTTTGATATAAAAATTTATCCTTTATGCATATTTCTATGCATAAAAATAAAAATGATAAAAATAACACTTTTGATATAAAAATTTATCCATTATGCATACTTCTATGCATGAAAATAAAAATGATAAAAATAACACTTTTGATATAAAAATTTATCCATTATGCATACTTCTATGCATGAAAATAAAAATGGTAAAAATAACACTTTTGATATAAAAATTTATCCATTATGCATACTTCTATGCATGAAATAAAAATGATAAAAGTAACACTTTTAATATAAAAATTTATCCTTTATGCATACTTCTATGCATGAAAATAAAAATGATAAAAATAACACTTTTGATATAAAAATTTATCCATTATGCATACTTCTATGCATGAAATAAAAATGATAAAAATAACACTTTTGATATAAAAACTTATCCTTTATGCATGATATTAAAATTCAATTTCTCCATGATTATAATGAAATTCTTTCAATTAATCTAGGATGATAATTCCTAGAATATGGTAGGAAGTCCTCTTTTTATGCTTTGAATGAAATTATTTTATGCATAATTTTTATAAAAATTTTGCCATAGCTCCGCTGCTATGACTGATAAATCTCAATTTTTCTAAGGGATAATGCTTATCATTAAGAAAATAATTAAAATGATCTCTAATTGGATTATTAATCCATAATGGATTGAATCATCAATATACATAAACTAAAAGCATAGAAAAAAGCCATTAAATTGGCCTCAAGCATAGCTTAATCTTGGGTTAAGGAAAAGCTTTATGAAAAGCTTGATTTGGATTGAGAATGGGTCATGAGTATGACCATTTCTTGAGTGAGAGAGAGAAATTACATAAAAACTATTAGACATAAATGAAAATTAACTTCAATAGCATTTATTAAATTATGTAACTCTTCACTACTAATCACCAATTAACTTCAATAGCATTTAAAAAACCATACCAATTAAGCTTCTCAAGCTTGAGAGGGGTTGAGAAGAGAGAACCATTGAGAAATTATAGAAAGATCAATATTCACTAATTACCTTACAAATAGCTTGATTCTTTGTTCACGGTAGAGGCCCCCAACCAATCAATTGGTTAAGTATGTTGATGGAGCCACTAATGGGGATTGAAGAAAGAGGGAAGCTCCAAAAACTAGTGAATTATTAAATGAATTCACAGTTCTTGGCTTAGGTGGAGTAGAGTAACGATGCATAAACACTATCTATTTTTCAACAAGGGGGAGGCTTCTATTTATAGGAAAAATTGAGCTCCTAACCAAACAAACTGATTCTAGAATTTTCCAAATCAGTTTGGTCAATTTTTGACCATTTTTAGGTCAGTTAAGCTAACTTTTTGGAACTAGACTTGAATTAGGAGAGAGGAGAGATGAAATATCTCAATTTTTATGAGTTTAAAACTCATTCAAGCATGTGAAATATGCACCTCCTTTAAAGAACTCCCCTTCCTTACATATGTGTCATAATGGAATCATTTTAATATTGCTCATAGTTTTTTTACTAATAAATCTTGTACATTTTCAACTCTTCATCTTATGTGAAATATGCACCTCCTTTAAAGAACTCCCCTCCCTTACATATGTGTCATAATGGAATCATTTTAATATTGCTCATAGTTTTCTTACTAATAAACCTTGTACATTTTCAACTCTTCATCTTATGTGAAATATGCACCTCCTTTAAAGAACTCCCCTTCCTTACAGATGTGTCATAATGGAATCATTTTAATATTGCTCATAGTTTTTTACTAATAAACCTTGTACATTTTCAACTCTTCATCTTATGTGAGCATTTACTCATTTTTGGATACCCAAAATATCTCATATTTTTAATATGGCTCATAGTTGTTTACTAATAAACCTTGTACATTTTCAACTCTTCATCTTATGTGAGCATTTACTCATTTTTGGGTATCTTCTTTTACAAATTGGATTTATCTCCTCCCTACACATGGATTGATGCTATTGGCCCATAGGAACCTTAATTGGACCATAATCCAAAAATTTCTGAAAATCTAGACCCTTAGGCTAAGGTCCTTTATACCCATTTTCAATTAATTCCAATTGCACATTGGAAAGTTCTTTTTGAATTTCTGTTTCAGGGAAACTTATTTTAATAAGATGAGATAATTTTCTATCCAAAAATATTAAAAATTTGAATATTCTCTCTCTAGAATATTTTCTCTCTCTAGGTTAAAACAGTTAGAAACAAGTCTTTTATATTTCTGAAGAGGGATTGATTACAGGGGAAGATGCTGGACATTTTGAGAGGCTGGGGAGGAATCTTACACACTAGGAGGATTTTTATATCCAAAATTATCTCAATTTTGAATTACCTCCCTCTAGATATTTTCTCTCTCCAGGCCAAAATAGGGTAAAACAGGATCTTTCTTTTATTTCAGAGAGGGGAATAATTATAAGATCAGAAGGGGAGGTTCTTACACATGCACACCTCAAAAGCTGGAGGGAGGAATCTCACATCCTACCCCACTTAAAAAACACAAGATGTCCTCATCTCGCAAAATTAGAGGACAACTCTTTCCCTTAAGATCCAATTGATTTTGGGATTCCTTATAGTCTGGTGAACCCAAAGAATCCTAGAAAAAAGATCCTTTATATAGAACTCATCATCAGATAACATTCACTCAGATCATATCATTCAAATCTTTTTCACAATAATGGTCCATTAGATCAAAATTTCCATCTGAACAGTCCATGGGAATTTTCAATTAAACAGATTTTGAATTTGACATCTCTTAACTTGATCCACTAGGTCGTGTTAATAGTAGCAATCTGTCATCACAATCCACTAATCTCATAGTGATTTGCTGAAGTCATCATCACAGGGACTCGTCCCATTCACCCTCATTGTGGTTTTGCTGAGCTTATCGCTTTTCAACCAAAACTGAGGAGTCATATTCGAATGCTATGCCTTGATGAAAAGGCCACCCCCTTCTCTTGTTTACAATTCAACCCTTCTTAATCCTAGAAAGATTAGTTGAATGATTAATTAAACTTTTCTTATTATTTACTCTCTTGATTTCTAAAAATTGAGTAGATTAGAGTCATATACATCTAGATTGGGTTGATTTAAGTTGAAAGTAAAATGAGAAATGAGAAATGGTCACCCATGCAAAGGAGGTTATGGAAAATTATCCAGAATTTTGTGGAAAAGAAAGTTTGTTTTTATGTTATTCCAAAAGAGTAATTCCCACCGTCTGTGCATTCTAAAAGAAATATTCTAATTACTCCATGTACATATTCACCTATGAATATGCATGGATATCACTGATATTAATTATTAAAATTAATTTTTATGCATAGAAAGATGCATAATGGAAATTGTTTTGTTATAAAAGTGTTATTTTCATTAAATTGATTTTATGCATAGAAAGATGCATAAAGGATTTATTTTTATTTCAAAAGTGTTATTCTCATTAAAATTGATTTTATGCAGAGAAAGATGCATAAAGGATTTATTTTTATTTCAAAAGTGTTATTCTAATTAAAATTAATTTTATGCATAGAAGGATGCATAAAGGATTTATTTTTATTTCAAAAGTGTTATTATAATTAAAATTGATTTTATGCATAGAAGGATGCATAAAGGATTTATTTTTATTTCAAAGCGTTATTCTCATTAAAATTGATTTTATGCAAAGAAGGATGCATAAAGGATTTATTTTTATTTCAAAAGTGCTTTTCTCATTAAAATTGATTTTACGCATAGAAGGATGTATAAAGGATTTATTTTTATTTCAAAAGTGTTATTCTCATTAAAATTGATTTTATGCATAGAAAGATGCATAAAGGATTTTTTTTATTTCAAAAGTGTTATTCTCATTACAATTCATTTTGTGCATAGAAAGGATGCATAAAGGATTTATTTTTATTTCAAAAAAGTCATTCTCATTAAAATTGATTTTATGAATAGAAGGATGCATAAAGGGTTTATTTTTATTTCCAAAGTGTTATTCTCATTAAAATTGATTTTATGCATAGAAAGATGCATAAAGGATTTATTTTTATTTCAAAAGTGTTATTGTCATTAAAATTGATTTTATGCATAGAAGGATGCATAAAGGATTTATTTTTATTTTAAAAGTGTTATTCTCATTAAAGTTTATTTTATGCATAGAAAGATGCATAAAAGATTTATTTTTATTTCAAAAGTGTTATTCTCATTAAAGTTGATTTTATGCATAAATAGATGCATAAAAGGATTTTTATAAAAGTATTATTCCTAGTGAAGTTGATTCTTATGCATAAATAGATGTGTAAAAAATCTTTATATCAAAATTAGAATTCTTTTAAATTCTATGTTTCAATTCTATGAATAGATGTAATGATATGTGATGAGAATCAGATAGGTGTGAATGAATGGATGGATGGATGTGATGTGAATAGAGGTGATGAGCTGACATATTGCTACTGTTAACACTTGACCCAGTGGATCAAGTTAAGGGATGTCAAATTAAAAATTTGTATAATTGAAAATTCCCATGAAGGACTGTTTGGTCTGGACCATTATTGTTATAAGGATTTGAATGATATGATCTGAGTGAAGTGTTATCTGATGATGAGTTTTATATAAGGGATCTTTTTTTTCAGGATTCTGTTGGGTTCACCACCAGACTATAAGGAACCCCCGAATCAGTTGGATCTTAAGGGAAAGAGTTGTCCTCTAATTTTGCGAGATGAGGACATCTCGTGTTTTTTAAGTGGGGTAGGATGTAAGACTCCTCCCTCCAACTTTTGAGGTGTGTAGGTGTAAGAACCTCCCCTTCTAATCTTATAATTATTTCCCTCTCTAAAATAAAAGATCCTGTTTTACCCTATTTTGGCTTGGAGAGAGAGAATGTCTAGAGGGAGGTAATTCTGAATTAAGATATTTTTGGATATAAAAATCCTCCTAGTGTCTAAAATGGTTTTCCCTAAAATAGAAATTTGAAAAGAACTTTCCAATGTGCAATTGGAATTAATTGAAAATAGGTAAAAAGGACCTTAGCCTAAGGGTCTAGATTTTCAGAAATTTTTAGAATATGGTCCAATTAAGGTTCCTATGGACCAATAAGATTAATCCAAATGTAGGGAGGAGATAAATTGAAGAATAAAATAAAAACCCCCAAAATGAGTAAATGCTCACATAAGATTGTGAGATCCCCCTGTTCCCACCGAGCAACGGATTCGGGTACTAGCAGCGGAAGTAGCACTTCTCGCACGGGACAGGGGTCCCACATTCGGGGCCTCGTCCACGGATATCCGGACAAGAGACTAATCCGTCGGTTTTTCCAAAACCGAACCCGGAAAAAACTTCCCTTACCCGGAAGGCACGGGCGATTCCACCAGGATAATTTTTTACTCTAACGTAGTCAAGATCATTACTGATCACGCTGATCCAACTGCACCTATAAAGATACTCGGTCGGATCAAGGAAGAAACTTGCACTTGGATCATTGGGATCAACGCTTTTTTCCCCATCAAGAGGCACAGCCGTTGATTCCTATCCATAGAACAATTACTATCCGGGACTTACTTCATCTATCGTAATAACAGAAATTGAGTCTCGGTTAATGGATCCATCAGTCCAGCCTAACCCCATCCGATCCCATGGGTTAGCCAACCGCCCAACCACTGTAGTGATGGGATCCAATTTGGAATTTGGTTAGGTTTTGTCTCGGGTACCAAGGAAAAGAGTTCCAAGGCCCCCTAGCCGGAATTTCATGCAAACATAAAACTAGCCACACCACTTACACACCCAATATGAAAATTGCCTTTTTCTTAGCATCAGCTAACTTTAAAACAATCCTTTAATGAAACCATAGTACCACTGATCACAATCTCCCAATTTATCCAGTTGATTCATAATTTCCCATCATTCCTTCATCAGAGTATCTATGGCATCATTGGCAACTAGAACGCTCACCACCTGTCCACACAGAGGCCGTTTCCATAGTTCCTAGCCCATAATACTCGGCAATATAATCACTTATCAAGATGGACTCTCGTTGAAGATCAGCAAGATCAACCAACAGATCCATATAAAAGAGCCATGGACTCATCCGTTGAGGACTAGCAAGGTCAGTCAACCAGATCCATGCCCGGTTTCACAAAACAACTCTTACTCCTTGTTCCAATATCTTCCTCGACGTACGCGTGGGTATCCTGGGCGACCCAGAGCCCGAGCACCGTATGGTCAGCACCCTCTAGGATCCTTCGCAGGTGACCTAGCGCTTCACTCATAGGCCGCTTCCTTGGTCCCTCATCCACCGTACCGGAAGCTCACCATTTAAATCGAACCGAGGCTGGTCAAGACCTCGGTCGACCTTGCTACGCGAGACGTCCTCCATTGACTCTCCGTCAGCAGTTGCAACTTTAACAGTTAGGTCTTCATGACCTTAATCCACAAGATGGTCAAAATGCTTCCCCAGCATTCTTGACATAAAACAGTCATTTACAAACAGTCACAAAATACAGTTTCTAAATCAAACTCTCGTCTTTCCACATTATCCCTCCTTAGTCCACATTACTTATTCCACATTCCATTCAATGTGTACTCATTCTCATCCATTTCCTCATATCGACGACACATTAATTCACATTCACATTCATACATCCACATTTACATGGATACATCCATTTTCACATCCTCATTTATACATCCACATCCCATATCCACATTCATACATACACATCCATATCCACATCCATACATCCACATTCACATCCACATTCACATTCACATCCACATTCACATCCTCATTTATACATCCATATCCACATCCATATTCACATCCATACATCCACATCTACATGCATACCTCCATTTTCACATCCTCATTTATACATCCACATCCCTTATCTACATTCATACATACACATCCATATCCACATCCACATCCACATTCATATTCACATCCATATATCCACATCTACATGCATACATCCATTATCACGTCCTCATTCATACATCCACATCCACATGCATACATACATCCACATCCACATACATACATACATCCACATCCACATTCCCATTCACATCTATACATCCACATACATACATACACCCACATCCACATTCCCATTCACATCTATACATCCACATCTACATCCACATTCACATCTATGCATATACATCTTCATGCATACATCCATTTTCACATTCATACATCCACTTTCACATTCATACATCCATACTCCCATCTCCACATCCACACATCCACATACATACATCCATTTCCACATTCCCATTCATGTAACCCCATATGTCTTCACATCTAATCTTTTACATCACATCCATTCTCGCCCTATCACAACCCATACACATCCTATTCTATCACATACACTTCTTACCTCATCCCATACACATCTTATTACATCCTATCACTTTCCATACGCATCTTATCAATTCTTATCACATCTCATACACCTCTTATCACATCTTATCACATTTCATATCTTTAAAAAAAAAAAAAAAGAGAATTCTTATATTTGATATAAGATTTCTCTATACATAAATTCCATTTAAGGAGACTAGCACTTTCGAAATTAAAATCAATCTTTTATGCATCTTCTTATGCATAAATTCAGTTTGGTAGAAAATTACACTTTTAGAATAAAAGAATTTCTCTTATGCATCTAAGTTAAGCATAAAATCCATTTATGAGAAAAATCACACTTTTAGTATAAAAAGAATATCTTTTATGCATACCTATATGCACGAAATCCAATATGATAAAAGTAACACTCTTACAATAAAATAATCAACTTTTATGCATACCTCTATGCATGAAATTCAATTATGATATAAGTCACACTTTTATAATAAAATAATCAACTCTTATGCATACTTCTATGCATGAAAATTAAAAATGATAAAAGTAACACTTTTGATATAAAAATTTATCATTATGCATACTCTTATGCATGAAAATAGAAATGATAAAAGTAACACTTTTAATATAAAAATTTATCATTATGCATATTCCTATGCATGAAAATAAAAATGATAAAAGTAACACTTTTGATATAAAAATTTATCATTATGCATATTCCTATGCATGAAAATAGAAATGATAAAAGTAACACTTTTGATATAAAAATTTATCATTATGCATATTCCTATGCATGAAAATAAAAATGATAAAAGTAACACTTTTGATATAAAAATTTATCATTATGCATACTCTTATGCATGAAATAAAAATGGTAAAAATAACACTTTTGATATAAAAACTTATCCTTTATGCATGATATTAAAATTCCATTTCTCCATGATTGTAATGAAATTCTTTCAATTAATCTAGGATGATAATTCCTAGAATATGGTAGGAAGTCCTCTTTTTATGCTTTGAATGAGATTATTTTATGCATAATTTTTATAAAAATTTTACCATAGCTCCGCTGCTATGACTGATAAATCTCAATTTTTCTAAGGGATAATGCTTATCATTAAGAAAATAATTAAAATAATCTCTAATTGGATTATTAATCCATAATGGATTGAATCATTAATATACATAAACTAAAAGCATAGAAAAAAGCCATTAATTTGGCCTCAAGCATAGCTTAATCTTGGGTTAAGGAAAAGCTTTATGAAAAGCTTGATTTGGATTGAGAATGGGTCATGAGTATGACCATTTCTTGAGTGAGAGAGAGAATTTACATAAAAATCATTAGAATTTAAACATAAATGAAAATTAACTTCAATAGCATTATGTAACTCTTCACTACTATTCAAACTTCAATAGCATTTAAAAAAAAACCATACCAATTAAACTTCTCAAGCTTGAGAGGGGTTGAGAAGAGAGAAACATTGAGAAATTATAGAAAGATCAATATTCACTAGTTACCTTACAACTTGGTTGATTCTTTGTTCACGGTAGAGGCCCCCAACCAATCAATTGGTTAAGTATGTTGATGGAGCCACTAATGGGGATTGAAGAAAGAGGGAAGCTCCAAAAACTAGTGAATTATTAAATGAATTCACAGTTCTTGGCTTAGGTGGAGTAGAGTAACGATGCATAAACACTATCTATTTTTCAACAAGGGGGAGGCTTCTATTTATAGGAAAAATTGAGCTCCTAATCAAACAAACTGATTCTAGAATTTTCTAAATCAGTTTGGTCAATATTTGACCATTTTTAGGTCAGTTAAGCTAACTTTTTGGAACTAGACTTGAATGAGGAGAGAGGAGAGATGAAATATCTCAATTTTTATGAGTTTAAAACTCATTCAAGCATGTGAAATATGCACCTTCTTTAAAGAACTCCCCTTCCTTACATATGTGTCATAATGGAATCATTTTAATATTGCTCATAGTTTTTTTTTACTAATAAACCTTGTACATTTTCAACTCTTCATCTTATGTGAAATATGCACCTCCTTTAAAGAACTCCCCTTCCTTACATATGTGTCATAATGGAATCATTTTAATATGGCTCATAGTTTTTTACTAATAAACCTTGTACATTTTCAACTCTTCATCTTATGTGAAATATGCACCTCCTTTAAAGAACTCCCCTTCCTTACATATGTGTCATAATGGAATCATTTTAATATTGCTCATAGTTTTTTACTAATAAACCTTGTACATTTTCAACTCTTCATCTTATGTGAGCATTTACTCATTTTTGGATACCCAAAATATCTCATATTTTTAATATTGCTCATAGTTTTTTACTAATAAACCTTGTACATTTTCAACTCTTCATCTTATGTGAGCATTTACTCATTTTTGGGTATCTTCTTTTACAAAATGGATTTATCTCCTCCCTACACATGGATTGATGCTATTGGCCCATAGGAACCTTAATTGGACCATAATCCAAAAATTTTTAAAAATCTAGACCCTTAGGCTAAGGTCCTTTATACCCATTTCCAATTAATTCCAATTGCACATTGGAAAGTTCTTTTTGAATTTCTGTTTCAGGGGAACTTATTTTAATAAGATGAGTTATTTTTCTATCCAAAAATATTCATAATCTAAATATTCTCTCTCTAGAATATTTTCTCTCTCTAGGTTAAAACAGTTAGAAACAAGGTCTTTATATTTCTGAAGAGGGATTGATTACAGGGGAAGATACTAGACATCAAAAAGGGGGTTGGGGGAGGAATCTTACATTCTACCCCACTTAAAAAACGCGAGATGTCCTCATCTCGCAAACTGGGATAATTTCGCAAGATGCACGAATTTTGAGACTTAGAGAAAAATTTAAATCAGGATTAACCACCAAGAAAAGTCTCAAAGAGAAAAATTTAAATCAGGATTAACCACCAAGAAAAGTCTCAAAGAGAGCAAGATTCAAGATAAGAACAAGATTTAAACTTTATTCATTCTCGGAATCTATACAGTAAAGATAGAAGAACTCTTTACACTTCCATAAGCCCGTCCATCATATGATCACAAAAGCAGCACTCACAAGCTGCACAAGTATAAGGTAACTCATCTATGGGAATAATTCTGTTGGTTATTGCCGCGCCTATCTCAGTGGTATGAGGTGTTCTAACAAAAGGACCTCTGAGAGGTAAGCCAAAAACGGGGTAAAGGCATATCTTCTCATGAGGAAGAAAACACGCCAGTAAGAAGACCCGCTCAGAAAACCCAGGATGCCTTGATCTCATGACGCAGTAGTATCGGGGACCCAAACCCAAAGCTTCAATAACCATGGCCAAGCGGACATTGTTACGAAAGTGCTGCTGACCCCAGGGTGTTACCCTAGTTATGTCTTGATAGGTCCTCCATTTTGTCTGCGCTACAGAAGTTCCCAAGTGAGGGAAAAGTGAGCGCTCATACTGCTCTATAAAATCTTTCTTCACAGACTCCCTTGCGTCTTGAAGGTGAGAAATCATCATGGATAAAACTAATTCTTGTTGCCAGGCCATGAAGGAGATTAAGAAAGGAAGGAGATTGATGGGAGTAAGATTATTGTGGGCGACAAGTAAAAGTTACGACTTATATAAAGGAAGGAGCTAGCGTAACCTAGAAGACAACGGTAACTTGCCACTGAAGTTTTACCATCTTTCCATGATTTGTGTTAACATTTTTTTCTATAGAAGGCATTAAGAATTTTGAGATGAGGAGATAAAAGAAGCTTGTAGGTTAAGTCACCTATTTTGATTGAATTCAGATATAAGGGTCACAATATCTGGGGGATAACTTCTTATACTCCCCAAGAGATAAAGAACTTCTTTTGGGTCGTACTCGAATGAAAACTAAAACCTTGGTATCCAAAACACCGATTTTCACTTCTGAACTCATTGTTCTGAATCCTTAAAACAGTGTGACTTTTGAGAAGTATTCTAGGGAGAGGGTCTTCCTTTTTTAAACAGAATCTTTCTTTTATTTTATAGAGGAAATAATTATAAGATCAAAAAGGGAGATTCTTACTCCTGTATACCTCGAAGGTTGGGGAGGAATCTTACATTCTACCCCACTTAAAAAGGTGCGAGATGTCCTCATCTCGCAAGGTAGAGGATAACTCTTTTTCTTAAGATCCAATTTTATTCTGGGGTTCCTTATATTCTGGTCAACCCAACAGAATACGGGGATAATTATCCCTTATATAGAACTCATCATTAAATAACAATTCATTCAGATCATATCATTCATATCTTTAACACGATAATGGTCCATTAGACTGAAAATTTTCCTTCTGAACATTCCTCCACATGAATTTTAGTCAAGCAAGTTCTCAATTTTTCATCCCTTAACTTGATCCACCAAGTCAAGTATTAATAGTAGCAATCTGACAGCACAATCCACTAATCTCATAGTGATTTGCTGAAATCATTATCATCATTCCAGTTATGAATATCATCACAGGGACTCGTCCCATTCATCCTCATTGAGGCTTCGCTCAGCTTATTACATTTCAACCAAATTTCAAGGATCATCATTTTTCAATCAGAATCCAAATCAATTCATCATTTTTTTAATCAGAATCCAAATCAATTCATCAATTCTCAAACAGAATTAAAAATCATATCAACCACATTCGAAATCATCCTCTAGATAGCATTAACGCTTATAATTTCAAGTCTTAGATTTACTCGTATATACTGTCAGTAAAGAGCTGCAGTTATACTCTCGGTATATACGGATAGTCACGGCCCTTGGAATTATAAGGTAAATACCATCATGTCTAGGCCTCAAGCAAGTCAAGGATTTTATATAATTGCGGTACTTCCATCTGAAGACCCAATTACCAAATTACGAATTTCAATTTGAATATCAAATTGTATGAATTATATCACACAATTACAACCTTTTTGTGTTTCTTGATAAATTTCTGACCTATTTGTCTTCTCAATTGATCTTTATTAACCAAATGCTCTGATACCAACTGTGAGATCCCCCTGTTCCCACCGAGCAACGGATTCGGGTACTAGCAGCGGAAGTAGCACTTCTCGCACGGGACAGGGGTCCCACATTCGGGGCCTCGTCCACGGATATCCGGACAAGAGACTAATCCGTCGGTTTTTCCAAAACCGAACCCGGAAAAAACTTCCCTTACCCGGAAGGCACGGGCGATTCCACCAGGATAATTTTTTACTCTAACGTAGTCAAGATCATTACTGATCACGCTGATCCAACTGCACCTATAAAGATACTCGGTCGGATCAAGGAAGAAACTTGCACTTGGATCATTGGGATCAACGCTTTTTTCCCCATCAAGAGGCACAGCCGTTGATTCCTATCCATAGAACAATTACTATCCGGGACTTACTTCATCTATCGTAATAACAGAAATTGAGTCTCGGTTTACGGATCCATCAGTCCAGCCTAACCCCATCCGATCCCATGGGTTAGCCAACCGCCCAACCACTGTAGTGATGGGATCCAATTTGGAATTTGGTTAGGTTTTGTCCCGGGTACCAAGGAAAAGAGTTCCAAGGCCCCCTAGCCGGAATTTCATGCAAACATAAAACTAGCCACACCACTTACACACCCAATATGAAAATTGCCTTTTTCTTAGCATCAGCTAACTTTAAAACAATCCTTTAATGAAACCATAGTACCACTGATCACAATCTCCCAATTTATCCAGTTGATTCATAATTTCCCATCATTCCTTCATCAGAGTATCTATGGCATCATTGGCAACTAGAACGCTCACCACCTGTCCACACAGAGGCCGTTTCCATAGTTCCTAGCCCATAATACTCGGCAATATAATCACTTATCAAGATGGACTCTCGTTGAAGATCAGCAAGATCAACCAACAGATCCATATAAAAGAGCCATGGACTCATCCGTTGAGGACCAGCAAGGTCAGTCAACCAGATCCATGCCCGGTTTCACAAAACAACTCTTACTCCTTGTTCCAATATCTTCCTCGACGTACGCGTGGGTATCCTGGGCGACCCAGAGCCCGAGCACCGTATGGTCAGCACCCTCTAGGATCCTTCGCAGGTGACCTAGCGCTTCACTCATAGGCCGCTTCCTTGGTCCCTCATCCACCGTACCGGAAGCTCACCATTTAAATCGAACCGAGGCTGGTCAAGACCTCGGTCGACCTTGCTACGCGAGACGTCCTCCATTGACTCTCCGTCAGCAGTTGCAACTTTAACAGTTAGGTCTTCATGACCTTAATCCACAAGATGGTCAAAATGCTTCCCCAGCATTCTTGACATAAAACAGTCATTTACAAACAGTCACAAAATACAGTTTCTAAATCAAACTCTCGTCTTTCCACATTATCCCTCCTTAGTCCACATTACTTATTCCACATTCCATTCAATGTGTACTCATTCTCATCCATTTCCTCATATCGACGACACATTAATTCACATTCACATTCATACATCCACATTTACATGGATACATCCATTTTCACATCCTCATTTATACATCCACATCCCATATCCACATTCATACATACACATCCATATCCACATCCATACATCCACATTCACATCCACATTCACATTCACATCCACATTCACATCCTCATTTATACATCCATATCCACATCCATATTCACATCCATACATCCACATCTACATGCATACCTCCATTTTCACATCCTCATTTATACATCCACATCCCTTATCTACATTCATACATACACATCCATATCCACATCCACATCCACATTCATATTCACATCCATATATCCACATCTACATGCATACATCCATTATCACGTCCTCATTCATACATCCACATCCACATGCATACATACATCCACATCCACATACATACATACATCCACATCCACATTCCCATTCACATCTATACATCCACATACATACATACACCCACATCCACATTCCCATTCACATCTATACATCCACATCTACATCCACATTCACATCTATGCATATACATCTTCATGCATACATCCATTTTCACATTCATACATCCACTTTCACATTCATACATCCATACTCCCATCTCCACATCCACACATCCACATACATACATCCATTTCCACATTCCCATTCATGTAACCCCATATGTCTTCACATCTAATCTTTTACATCACATCCATTCTCGCCCTATCACAACCCATACACATCCTATTCTATCACATACACTTCTTACCTCATCCCATACACATCTTATTACATCCTATCACTTTCCATACGCATCTTATCAATTCTTATCACATCTCATACACCTCTTATCACATCTTATCACATTTCATATCTTTAAAAAAAAAAAAAAAGAGAATTCTTATATTTGATATAAGATTTCTCTATACATAAATTCCATTTAAGGAGACTAGCACTTTCGAAATTAAAATCAATCTTTTATGCATCTTCTTATGCATAAATTCAGTTTGGTAGAAAATTACACTTTTAGAATAAAAGAATTTCTCTTATGCATCTAAGTTAAGCATAAAATCCATTTATGAGAAAAATCACACTTTTAGTATAAAAAGAATATCTTTTATGCATACCTATATGCACGAAATCCAATATGATAAAAGTAACACTCTTACAATAAAATAATCAACTTTTATGCATACCTCTATGCATGAAATTCAATTATGATATAAGTCACACTTTTATAATAAAATAATCAACTCTTATGCATACTTCTATGCATGAAAATTAAAAATGATAAAAGTAACACTTTTGATATAAAAATTTATCATTATGCATACTCTTATGCATGAAAATAGAAATGATAAAAGTAACACTTTTAATATAAAAATTTATCATTATGCATATTCCTATGCATGAAAATAAAAATGATAAAAGTAACACTTTTGATATAAAAATTTATCATTATGCATATTCCTATGCATGAAAATAGAAATGATAAAAGTAACACTTTTGATATAAAAATTTATCATTATGCATATTCCTATGCATGAAAATAAAAATGATAAAAGTAACACTTTTGATATAAAAATTTATCATTATGCATACTCTTATGCATGAAATAAAAATGGTAAAAATAACACTTTTGATATAAAAACTTATCCTTTATGCATGATATTAAAATTCCATTTCTCCATGATTGTAATGAAATTCTTTCAATTAATCTAGGATGATAATTCCTAGAATATGGTAGGAAGTCCTCTTTTTATGCTTTGAATGAGATTATTTTATGCATAATTTTTATAAAAATTTTGCCATAGCTCCGCTGCTATGACTGATAAATCTCAATTTTTCTAAGGGATAATGCTTATCATTAAGAAAATAATTAAAATAATCTCTAATTGGATTATTAATCCATAATGGATTGAATCATTAATATACATAAACTAAAAGCATAGAAAAAAGCCATTAATTTGGCCTCAAGCATAGCTTAATCTTGGGTTAAGAAAAAGCTTTATGAAAAGCTTGATTTGGATTGAGAATGGGTCATGAGTATGACCATTTCTTGAGTGAGAGAGAGAATTTACATAAAAATCATTAGAATTTAAACATAAATGAAAATTAACTTCAATAGCATTATGTAACTCTTCACTACTATTCAAACTTCAATAGCATTTAAAAAAAAACCATACCAATTAAACTTCTCAAGCTTGAGAGGGGTTGAGAAGAGAGAAACATTAAGAAATTATAGAAAGATCAATATTCACTAATTACCTTACAACTTGCTTGATTCTTTGTTCACGGTAGAGGCCCCCAACCAATCAATTGGTTAAGTATATTGATGGAGCCACTAATGGGGATTGAAGAAAGAGGGAAGCTCCAAAAACTACTGAATTATTAAATGAATTCACAGTTCTTGGCTTAGGTGGAGTAGAGTAACGATGCATAAACACTATCTATTTTTCAACAAGGGGGAGGCTTCTATTTATAGGAAAAATTGAGCTCCTAATCAAACAAACTGATTCTAGAATTTTCTAAATCAGTTTGGTCAATATTTGACCATTTTTAGGTCAGTTAAGCTAACTTTTTGGAACTAGACTTGAATGAGGAGAGAGGAGAGATGAAATATCTCAATTTTTATGAGTTTAAAACTCATTCAAGCATGTGAAATATGCACCTCCTTTAAAGAACTCCCCTTCCTTACATATGTGTCATAATGGAATCATTTTAATATTGCTCATAGTTTTTTTTTACTAATAAACCTTGTACATTTTCAACTCTTCATCTTATGTGAAATATGCACCTCCTTTAAAGAACTCCCCTTCCTTACATATGTGTCATAATGGAATCATTTTAATATGGCTCATAGTTTTTTACTAATAAACCTTGTACATTTTCAACTCTTCATCTTATGTGAAATATGCACCTCCTTTAAAGAACTCCCCTTCCTTACATATGTGTCATAATGGAATCATTTTAATATTGCTCATAGTTTTTTACTAATAAACCTTGTACATTTTCAACTCTTCATCTTATGTGAGCATTTACTCATTTTTGGATACCCAAAATATCTCATATTTTTAATATTGCTCATAGTTTTTTACTAATAAACCTTGTACATTTTCAACTCTTCATCTTATGTGAGCATTTACTCATTTTTGGGTATCTTCTTTTACAAAATGGATTTATCTCCTCCCTACACATGGATTGATGCTATTGGCCCATAGGAACCTTAATTGGACCATAATCCAAAAATTTCTAAAAATCTAGACCGTTAGGCTAAGGTCCTTTATACCCATTTCCAATTAATTCCAATTGCACATTGGAAAGTTCTTTTTGAATTTCTGTTTCAGGGGAACTTATTTTAATAAGATGAGTTATTTTTCTATCCAAAAATATTCATAATCTAAATATTCTCTCTCTAGAATATTTTCTCTCTCTAGGTTAAAACAGTTAGAAACAAGGTCTTTATATTTCTGAAGAGGGATTGATTACAGGGGAAGATACTAGACATCAAAAAGGGGGTTGGGGGAGGAATCTTACAAAGATGAAGAGTTGACTGAGTACAAGGTTTATTAGTTAAAAATTAAGAGATATTTAGAGGAAATGATGCATTTTTGACACCTCAGTGAGGGGATCTCTCCTCATGAAGGAGGCACCTATTTCACATGTGTGGAGGAGTTTTAAACTAGAAAATAATGAGATATTTTCATCTCTCCTTTTTCCTATTTCAACTAGATCCAAAAAGTAAACTAAACTGACCCAAAAATGGTCAAAAATTGACCAAATTGATATGAAAAGTTCTAGAATCAATTTGCTTGGTTAGAGGCTCGCTTTTTCCTATAAATAAAGCCTCCCCCCTTTTTGTAAAAGCTTAATGGTGTTTATGCACTGTTACTCTACTCCTGTCCTTGAGCCATTTACATTGAATTTACACTATTACTCTGCTCCTATCCTTGAGCCATTTACATTGAATTTCTTGATAATTCAATTGTTTTTGGCTTAATCCTCTCCAAAGTAATTGGTTGGCCACTCTTGCTTCAAACAAGAGTAGAACCCTCAATCCCTCAATCCCTCAACCCTCAATCCCTCAAGCCAAAGGAAAGCTTAAAACTCCATATAAGCTAAATTTTCTTACTTTTTAATTTTAAATCTATGGTTTTCTTGATTTTCTTGTTTTATAGTTGATTGAAGTAAATTCTAATGCTATGCCTTAATGAAAAGGCCACCCCCTTCTCTTCTTTACAATTCAACCTTTCTTAATCCTAGAAAGATTAGTTAAACGATTAATTAAACTTTTCTTATTATTTACTCTTGATTTTTAAAAATTGAGTAGATTAGAGTCATATACATCTAGATTGGGTTAATTTAAGTTGAAATTAGAATGAGAAATGAGAAATGGTCAGCAATATAAAGGAGGTTATGGAAAAATTTTCTAGAATTTTTTTGGAAAAGAAAGTTTATTCTTATGTTATTCCAAAAGAGTAAATCCCACCGTTTGTGCATTCTAAAAGAAATATTCTAACTACTCCATGTACATATTCACCTATGAATATGCATGAATATCACTGATATTAATTATTAAAATTGATTTTTATGCATAAAAAGGTTCATAATGGAAATTATTTTGTTATAAAAGTGTTATTTTTATTAAATTGATTTTATGCATAGAAAGATGCATAAAGGATTTATTTTTATTTGAAAAGTGTTATTCTCATTAAAATTGATTTTATGCATAGAAAGATGCATAAAGGATTTATTTTTATTTCAAAAGTGTTATTCTCATAGAAATTGATTTTATGCATAGAAGGATGCATAAAGGATTTTTTTTAATTTCAAAAGCGTTATTCTAATTAAAATTGATTTTATGCATAGAAGGATGCATAAAGGATTTATTTTTATTTCAAAAGATTTATTGTTATTACAATTGATTTTATGCATAGAAGGATGCATAAAGGATTTATTTTTATTTCAAGAGCATTATTCTCATTAAAATTGATTTTATGCATAGAAGGCTGCATAAAGGATTTATTTTTATTTCCATAACAGGATGCATAAATGATTTATTTTTATTTCAAAAGTGTTATTCTCATGAAAATTGATATACGGATAGAAGGATGCAAAAAGGATTTATTTTTATTTCAAAAGTGTTATTCTCATTAAAATTGATTTTACGCATAGAAAGATGCATAAAGGATGTATTTATATTTCAAAAGTGTTATTCTCATTAAAATTGATTTTATGCATAGAAGGATGCATAAAGGATTTATTTATATTTCAAAAGTGTTATTCTCATTAAAATTGATTTTATGCATAGAAGGATGCATAAAGGATTTATTTTTATTTCAGAAGTGTTATTCTCATTAAAATTGATTTTATGCATAGAAGGAAGCATAAAGGATTTATTTTTAAAAAAAAATTGTTATTCTCATTAAAATTGATTTTATGCATAGAAGGATGCATAAAGGATTTATTATTATTTAAAAAGTGTTATTCTCATTAAAGTTAATTTTATGCATAGAAAGATGCATAAAGAATTTATTTTTATTTCAAAAGTGTTATTCTCATTAAAGTTGATTTTATGCATAAATAGATGCATAAAAGGATTTTTATAAAAGTTTTATTCCCACTGAAAATGATTCTTATGCATAAATAGATGCGTAAATAATCTTTACATTAAAATTATAATTCTCTTATATTCTATGTTTGAATTCTATGAATAGATGTAATGATATGTGATGAGAATCAGATAGGTGTGAAAGAATGGATGGATGGATGTGAGGTGAATAGAGGTGATGAGATGTGAGGTGAATAGATGTAATGAGAATCAGATAGGTGTGAAAGAATGGGTGGATGGATGTGAGGTGAATAGAGGTAATGAGATGTGATGAGAATCAGATAGGTGTGAATAGAGGTGATGAGATGTGAGGTGAATAGAGGTAATGAGATGTGATGAGAATCAGATAGGTGTGAATGAATGGATGGATGTGATGTGATGTGAATAGAGGTGATGAGATGTGAGGTGAATAGATGTAATGAGATGTGATGTGAATCAGATAGATGTGAATGAATGGATGAGATGTGATGTCATGAGAATCAGGATGTAAATGAATGATATGAAATATGAGTGGATGATATGTGATGAAAATGGATGTGAATGTATAAGTGAAGAATGGATGTGAATGTATATGTGAAGAATGGATGCGAATGTGTATGTGAAAGAATGGATGTGGTTATGTATGTGAAGAATGGATGCTAATGTGTATGTGAAAGAATGGATGTGGTCATGTATGTGAAGAATGGATGTGGTTATGTATGTGAAGAATGGATGCGAATGTGTATGTGAAAGAATGGATGTGGTTATGTATGTGAATGTATATGTGAAGAATGGATGCGAATGTGTATGTGAAAGAATGGATGTGGTTATGTATGTGAAGAATGGATGCGAATGTGTATGTGAAAGAATGTGATGTGGATGTGCATGTGAAAGAATGTGATGTGATGTGACATGAATATATGTGGATGTGAAGTGATAGATATGAATGTATGAATAGATGTGGGTAGTCATACAGGTGAACAATTGGATGGATGTGGATGAATGAGATGAGATGTGTATGAAAAACCTTGATGTGGATAGATGTGATGTGATGTTATGTATGTGATGGGATGGTGATGAGAATGAATGTGATGGATATGAGTGAATGTGATGTGAATCAGGATGTGAATAAATGAGATGTGATGTGAATCAAGATGTGAATAAATGAGATGTGATGTCATATGAATCGGGATAGATGTGAATGAATGAGATGTGGGGTGAAATGGATGTGATGTGGATCGGGGTAGTTATGAATGGATGAGATGTGAATGAATGTGATGTGATGAGATGTGGAAATGGGTAGATGCGAGTGGACGAGATCTGATGAGGATAAATGGGGAAAGATGTGGATCGCGGTAGTTATGAATGGATGAGATGTGAATGAATGTGATGTGATGAGATGTGGAGATGGGTAGATGTGAGTGGATGAGATCTGATGAGGATAAATGAGGAAAGATGTGTTGAGATGAAAATGATGTGATTGGATGAGAATGGTAATACATATGAAATGGATGTGATTTAAATCAGGTGGATTGATAACACCATATTAGTGAATTTGGGAATTTCCGAATTCCCATTTTTGAATACTTAAAAAAGGGGACATGGATAACATGTTTGTAAGTTTCTCAAAACCCTATCATATGACCTATCGTTGGAAAGCGCTTGAAAAATGGAATCTAAAGAGCTATAAAGCGCTCATTTTGGATTAGTGGTGTTCAAGTTATGGTTAATCCAAACTTTTGACCACGTGTCCCAAACTTGTGGAAAATTCCCATATTTTCCAATATGGTGTTTGATGTGGAACAATGTGGAAAGACGAGAGTTCGCTATAGAAACTGTTGCTTATACACCCACTTAGATCTAATTGCCTTCTTTTCAGTAGGCAAAGGCACTAACTCCCACGTTGCATTTGCATCCAATGCTACCATCTCCTCATTCATGAAATCTTCTCATTTTTTATTTCCAAGTTCTTGCTTAAAACAAGTAGGCTTTAACTCCTATATTTCTTTAACCATGTAAGCATAATGATGGGCTATATATCCATCATATCTTAATGTTTTAATGTGGTACCTAACCCTCATAGACTTGCGTATAGGTAGATCAATACTGGGTATCCTCAAAACAGTCTTGGTTCTGCTTACACCAGGAGTAACTACAGATGGAATGCCAAGCTCCTCATCAAGGATCTGCTCAGATCTACTAGATTCATCATCCACGTATGAGTGACTTGCTGACAGATTAGGCACAAAAGGTTGATCTACCTTTTCCTTCCCTTTGCATGTTACATGTGTACCTACATCTATCCTCAATTTGCTTGACCATGGACTAACAATGGATCCATTACTAACACTAGATCCACTACTAGAGGACTCTCAAGGTCCACTAAGTACCTATGATTGCTACTCTACATGTGTTGCATCATCAACACTTCTTACATCTGCATCTTCTGTTGCCTTCACTCGTAGTGCATACTAGCTACTCATCTCATCAAAGATAGCATCTTTGCTTACTTACACATGATGGTTCAGTGAGTAGGTATAAGGCGAGATTGGTTGCCAAAGGTTATGCACAGACCTATGGTATTGTTTATGAGGAGAGGTTTTAGCCTAGTTGTGAGAATGACAACCGATCCGTGGCAAGATTGAATTACAATGTTGTTACAAGAAAGATGTTTTTACATACATACAAGGTGGAAAAAATGGCGGCGGTAAGGTTGGGCACCGGCTTGGATGACCCCCAACACCCGGTAATCATGGTGGACGTTGCGCCAATAGCAAAACCCACATGATTCCTTGTTATTGCCTCCTCCAGACCGCTTCAATCCTTTGAAAATTTAAAAAATTCATTTTTAGAATCCAGGTCTGAACCTAAGGCCTATTCGAGCCCCCTTCCTCTGGTCCTTCCTTTGTGGTGGCAAGGTAGAGAGACGAACTTTAATATTGGCTTGTCTTGGGCATACCTGGTCTTGTAAGCCCTTTTCCTGTTGCTCACCTTTGCATGCCCAACCCCCATCCTTTCATCTGCGCGTTGTAACTGTACATCAATGGGTTTGGCATAGGGGTACTTCTTCCTAGCCCTTTCCATCACTTCAATGGCCATCCCTGCTCTATAGAGGTGTGCAACTCAATTTGCTCTTGAATTATAGTTGCGTTCTTAAACACTGTCTTCTTGGGCTTTTTTGATCTCCTTCTTTCCCCTTGACTCCACTTCCACCCATATGGTGGTTTTCCTATCGGTTTTGATCTAGCATGTGCCCTTCCTTCTTCAGCCAAGTGATTCCATTGGTGAGGGGCACTAGCAGTCCTACCGTATGCAGGGGCTATTGCATCCTCACTTGGATCCTAGCATCATAAGATTCCTCCACTTCCTTGCACTACTCGTCGAGATCCAGTAGAGGGGATTTTTCCTAACACTGATTTTGTCAAGTAAGAGCTACTCTGCCCTTGTTTTTCTAGTTGTGACACGTCTAACTGGGTCATGAATCTGGCAATCTCATCCTAGTTAGATGGCTCTACTGCTCTTGCTTGGCAACCTAATTAAACTACCCACTATGCACCTATATGTAGTGGGGTGCTCCAAAAGCTCACCTGTATCTGCGGAACGCTTTGCGTTTTGCTCCAATGGCACTGAAATACGCTTAGAACATGTCATACCATACTTGGTGACAACATTTCCAAGCCATATTTCCTTTGCAATTACAAAATGCCATGAGGTGATCTCACCACCTCTATGCCAAAAAAATACCGCGGCTCACCCAAATTCTTCATCTCAAACTTTTGCTTCAAAAACTTCTTGGCATCATGTATGTCAACATCACTATCACCAATGATAATCAGTCATCCACAAAGATGACTAATAGCATGATCCCTCTATCTGTCTTTTTCAAATAAAGGGAAAAATCTAGATTGGATATCTGAAATCCAATGGTAACAAGATACTCCCCGATCTTGTTTAACCATGCTCTGGGTGCCTGCTTCAAGCCATACAAGGCTTTGTGTAACTTGTACACAAAATCTGGGTGTGCATCACTCTCATAACCTGGTGGCTGCATCATGTAAGCTTCTTCTTGCAAATCACCATGCAAGAAGGCATTTTTTACATCCATCTGATGCAAAGACTGACCCTTTGCTATAGCCATTGCAATGAAAGCTCTCATGGTTTCCATTCTTGCAACCAAGCTAAATGTTTCTTCATAGTCAGTGCCATAAGTCTACGCATAGCCTTTGGCCACCAATCTTGCCTTATATCTGCTCACTGAACCATCAGCGTTATGCTTGACTTTATTTACCCACTTACATCCAATTGCCTTTTTTTTACCCACTTATATCCAATTGCCTTCTTTATTTACCCACTTACACCCAATTGCCTTCTTTTCCTTAGGCAAAGGCACTAACTCCCATGTTGCATTTGTATCCAATGCTGCCATCTCCTCATTCATGGCATCTTCTCATTTATTATTTTTAATTTCCTAATCAAAACAAGTAGGCTCCAGTTCTTGTATTGCTTTTACCATGTAAGCATAATGATGGGTTGTATATCCATCATATCTAAACCTTTCAACATGGTATCTAACCCTCGTAGACTTGTGTACACCTAGATCACTACAGATGGAATGCCAAGATCCTCATTAAGGCTCTAATCAAAGCCACTAGATTCACCATCCACATATGGAATGCCAAGCTCCTCACATCGAGGCTCTGCTCAGAGTCGCTAGATTCATCATCCACATATGAGTGACTTGCTAAAAGATCATGCACAAAGGGTTCATCTACCTTTTCCTTCCCTTTGCGTGATACACGTGTACCTACATCTGACCATGGGCTAACATTGGATCCACTACTAGAGGACTCTCTAGGTCCACTAAGCACCTGTGATTATTGCTCTACATGTAATGCAGCATCTGCTACTCATCTCATCAAGGACAACATCTCTACTTACTCGCATCTCATGAGTTCTAGGATTATAACATTTATTACCTTTCGACTCCATATCATAACCAATAAAGATGCACTTCTTTGCCTTTGGATCCAACTGTTCTCACTTCATCAGGAACATGCACATACACAATACACCCAAACACTTTTTAAGTGAGACACATCCGGTCTTATGCCTGTAAACTTTTGTTCAGGCGTCATACCATGAACAACTACAGTGGGTGTCTTGTTCATAATATACATAGCAGTTGCTACTGCTTCTGCCCAAAAATAATGTGGCATATTCTTTTCAGCCACCCATCAAGGCACGTGGCATTTTTGCAATGTGCCTGTTTTTTCCTTTCTACAACACCATTTTGTTGTAGAGTGTACCTACATGTAGACTGTCTCTTGATTCCGTGCTTCCTCAAGAAATTATTAAACTCATTAGAGAAATATTCTGCCCTACC
Source organism: Cibotium barometz (assembly GCF_041138505.1). Classification (NCBI taxonomy): domain Eukaryota; kingdom Viridiplantae; phylum Streptophyta; class Polypodiopsida; order Cyatheales; family Cibotiaceae; genus Cibotium; species Cibotium barometz. The sequence continues at coordinate 33,564,712 of NC_141083.1, forward strand.
ATCTCATCTAAAGAATTTTATTTGCATGCCTTTTTCCTTCTCGACTAAGGCTTTAAATATCTGAAAGTGAGCAAACACCTCACTCTTCTCCTTCATGAAGTAAACCCACACTTTCCTAGTGTGGTCATCAATGAATGTAACACAATACCTACAACCTGCAATTGTTGTAGACTTGGTCGGTCCCCATACATCTAAATGTATGACATCTAATGTCCTTGCATTGACATGCTTTTCATGTGGGAAAGCATGTTTGGCCTGCTTACCAAGCTGGTATGCTTCACTTTGTGCATACCATCAACCTTAAACTTTGGCAAACCTGCAATAATATTTTTGGCCTGCATAGACTTCAGTCGTTGTACATTCACATGACCAATGCACTTGTGCCATATGTAAATATCTGCAATGACACCTGTTCATGGCACAAACATGGTGGCCTTTACTTCAAGCATGTTTACATCCAAAGTAAATATCCTACCATTTCTATTACCCTTTGCAACCAAGCGACACTGATTTTTGAAGTCTTCTATGAAATATCCTTGAGGATTAAACCTCACTTGCAGACCTTACTCAACCATCTGCCCAACAGAAACCGTGTTCTTTGTAATATTTGGAACATGAAGTACATCTGCCAAGTACTTCATTTTGCCATCCTACATAGACAATTGCACTTTACCCACATGCACAATGGGATGCGCAATATCATCACCTGTTTCTACATAGCCTGGTTTTTCCATTTTCTTCATATCTTTAAACTACTCAGCATGACTGGTCATGTGGTTAGAGGCACCATAGAATCCGCATACCATGTATCTTGAGATCTTGACACATCTCCTATTATAGAACTAAGAATGTGCTACATCACAAACAGCTACTCACTTCTGTCATCACCTCCCTATTACTAGATGATGCATGGTTGCCTTGCCTGTAACTTTCCACTTTTAATGTCATTCTGCTTTTTATAGTAGTCCTTTGCCATGTGCCTTGGTTTACCACAATAATTTAGAACTCTATGCTATTTTCATTGTGATTTCTTTGCCAAGCACCTCAGCCTCTTTGGCTCCCCCTACCTCTAGACTAGCCTCTTTCACATGTGTATGATTGCTGTTGTGAATCATTGGACTATTGTCTAGAATGCAGATTTCCTTGTCGCCCACCACCTTGGCCTCGACCACGACCTCTACCTGATTTGGAGTAGAAGGCTTGTTCTGATGTGTTCTTTCTTTGTGAAGATGATTCCTTGCCTAAAAAGGTTTCTTCTATGATCAACATAGACACCATGTCCTGAAAGTTGAAAATATTCTCCCTGATTGCAATGGAGGTCTTGAATGGTTTGTACTCTTTACCAAGCCTATTCAAACAGACACTTACCAAGTCATCGTCTTCCACCGATACATTGATAGACCCAATGGATTCAACAATGCCATTAATCTTTAAAGCATACTCATTGATTGACATGCTTTTGTTTTCCATAGTTTTTTGCAGCTCTTGCTTTAGCTGCAATTTCCTTGCCTTTGTGTTGGTCTGGAACATCTACACGAGATTCTGCCATGCAACTGCTAGAGTGTTGGCATCAGGACTGTATGTTTCCTATCATTGCTATGACACTAATTGAAAGACAATACATGACTTTCCTTGTACCCTGGCTCCAATCCTTGAATGCCTTTATGTCTGCTAGAGTGGCATTCTCTTCACTCAAGAAGCTCTTCATTGTCTCCTTCAACATAGTCCCAAAATCCTTTACCCATAAGGAAATTGGTCATTCTGAACTTCTAGGCATGGAAGTTGTTCTTATCTAGCTTCTCACTGATAATCTCACTGATTTCGTCATCACTGATAATCTCACTGATTCCATTATCACTAGACATGTTCTTCCACAACAGTATCTTTAGCACAACCTGTAGGTCACCAAATTGGTCATTCTAAACTTCTAGGCATGGAAGTTGTTCTTATCTAGCTTCTCACTGATAATCTCACTGATTCGGTCACGACATGTTTTTTCGCAAAACAGTATCTTTAGCACAACCTGTAGGTCACCAGATTTGACCAAAGTACATGTACATACATCCAATGTCAACAATACATGTGCAAACATTGTCTACACTCCCAAAATGCAGTACTGCACTGCAATATCCAGATTTCGACCAGAGATAATTCTCAACCAGAACTTCCTGAAACTGTCAAAAAAATTTTGCATGACATAACGGAGGCTGAACCCGAAACGTGATTCTGGCTGCAAAACTGAAGTACAAAGTACTATGTACCACACAGAGCACCTTCAAGCCTGCGAAAACAACTCTTCTCAATTAGAGATGTATAGCTCTTAGAGCTACCGAGGGGTGTTGCACCTAAACCAAGAAGGGAAAGAGATGGTGATGCTCTTGCCCATGTACCTCTTCCTTCCTTGCTTGCTCTTGCCTCTTGCTTTCCTCCTTAGCTCACACAAACTGGAGTTCTGATACCATAAAGAGAATGTGGGGTAGAGAGAGAGCTTGAGTTCCCTTGTAACCAAACACACACACACACACACACACAAGAGAGTGCAAGACACAAGAGATATGGATGGCTTAATTTTCTTCTATCTTCTTCTCTTCTCTACAACCATATAACTAAAAGATAAGAGTACATACATAAAGGAAAAGTAATTTCCTGCAACATACAAAGCGGTCGGTCTATAGTGTGAACTCAACTATATGAGCTGGCACTATAACTATGACATAACTCTAGTACTCCAAAGTGGCTGTCACACAGCTTGTCATCCACTAGTAGCATATCGAGACCATAATCTCACCAACCATGCCAATGATATAAGTGTGAAAGCTATCACCTAGGTGGGTCATCAATGTCCATCGTAGCGCACTAGTTGAGCTCGATATCTTAACAAATCAGACTCTTCATATGTGCGACGGTCGTTTCCTAGCCACTTATATTATTTTGTGTTCTTTCTTTCTAGAGCTTATGCTATGGCTCTTCTTTTTCCTTCTTCTCCCTTTTTGCCCACTTTTGGAATTATTCAATCATTTGATCTTTGTTCTGTATCTTGACAGCATGGGCCTTCCTTATGGTCTCCACCTGCTCTTGCCTTTTCTTGAGTTTAGACTTGGATGGCTTTAGCTCTTCTGGGTGTGTTCTTCTTGTAGCATCCAGCTGATCCTGTCTTTTCTTTAGATCGACATGGGCTGTTGTTTGTCAGGGTAATGTTTAGCCCATCACTTTTCCTCTTTTTTCTCATGTTTTTGGTAGGGGTTGTGGACTCAATATCCTTCTTGAGGGCTTTTATAGTCAACCCATTCTAACTTTGTTATTCCTTGTACTCTACCACCAGCCCTTTCAGCTCTTCAATCTGTTCTCTGAGGGAAACCTCATCTCCAACTTCTTTTTCTAGCCTTTTTGTAGCTGCCCAAGCATGCTCTCACAGCTCATCATCCAAGGATTATGTTCATAGATGATCCTTTGTATAGTACTATCTCCTTTCCTTTCCACTTAGGTTGCTTCTGTGTCTTCTTCCCATCTTTTAGCTGGGGTGAACTTCTTCTTCCATGTCTCTACTTCCAGCCTAAGCTGCTCATTTTGAGCTTGCAGCTTCTTTTCCTTGTTTGTGTGTCTGCTCCAATGGATCCTGCCTCCTTGTCTCCTTAGCTGTGGGCAACAGTCTCCATAGCTCTTGTGGGGAAGGTTCCTGTGAGCCTTCCTACATCTGCGTTTCCAAAACCTCCTTTCGGATTGATGTCTTGTGTAAGATCCCTGTTCCCACCGAGCAACGGATTCGGGGTACTGGCAGCGGAAGTAGCGCTTCTCGCGCGGGACAGGGGTCCCACACTCGGGGCTTCGCCCACGGATATCCGGATAAGAGACTAATCCGTCGGTTGTTCCAAAACCGAACCCGAAAAAACTTCCTTTACCGGAAAGCACGGGCGATTCCACCAGGATAACTTTTTACTCTAACGTAGTCAAGATCATTTCTGATCGAGATGATCCGATTACATCTATAAGATACTTAGTCAGTTCAAGGAAGAAACTTGCACTTGGATCATTGGGATCAACGCTTTTTTCCCCATTCAAGAGGCACAGCCATTGATTCCTATCCATAGAACAGTTTCTGTCCGGGATTTATTTTTTTTTTCTTTTCTATCGTAAAAACAAAAGTTTGAGTCTCGATTTACGGATCCATCAGTCCAGCCTAACCCCATCCAATCCCATGGGTTAGCCAACCGCCCAACCACTGTAGTGATGGGATCCAATTAAAAATTTGGTTAGGTTTTGTCCCGGGTACCAAGGAAAAGAGTTCCAAGGCCCCCTAGCCGGATGTTCATGCAAAATAAAACTAGTCACACCACTCACACACCCAATATGAAATTACCTTTTTCAACCAGATTCAACCAGTTTAAAACAATCCTTTAATAAAACCATAGTATCATTGATCACCATCTTCCAATTTATCCAATTGATTCTTAATTTCCCATCATTCCTTCGTCAGAGTATCTATGGCATCATTGGTAACTAGAACGCTCAGGAGCCGTTTCGATAGTTCCTAGCCCATAATACTTGGCAATATAATCACTTAACAAGATGGACTCTCGTTGAAGATCAGCAAGATCAACCAACAGATCCATATAAGGAGCCATGGACTCATCCATTGAAGACCAGCAAGGTCAATCAACCAGATCCATGCTCGATTTCAGAAAACAACTCCAACTCTGTTCCAATATCTTCCTCGACGCACGCGTGGGTATCCTAGGCGACCCAGAGCCCGAGCACCGTATGGTCAGCACCCTCTAGGATCCTTCGCAGGTAACCTAGCGCTTCACGCATAGGCCGCTTCCTTGGCCCCTCATCCACCGTACCGGAAGCTCACCATTTTAATCGCACCGAGGCTGGTCAAGACCTCGGCCGACCTTGCTACGCGAGACGTCCTTCATTGACTCCCCGTCAGCAGTTGCAACTTCTCATCACGACCTTAATCACAAGACGGTCAAAATGCTCCCCCCAGCATTCTTGACATAAAACAATCATTTACAAACAGCTTTTACAAACAGCATTTACAAATAGTTTACAATACAATTTCTATTTTAACTTTCATTTTTCCACATTAACCCTCCTCAATCTACATTACTTATTCCATATTCCATTTATATGTATACTCATCCCATCACATCATTTCCATCTCATCACTTCAGATTCCCTCACATCACAATCGTATATTCACATCCATACATCCACAACTATATGCGTACATTCACATCTACATGCATACATCTACATCCCTATGCATACATCCACATCCACATTCACATTCACCTCTATACATCTACATCTACATGCATACATCCACTCCACATTCACATCCACATCTGTACATCTACATCTACATGCATACATCCACCTCTACATCCACATCTACGTCTATACACCTACATCTACATGCATACATCCCCATCCACATCCACATCTACATCTATACATCTACATCTACATGTATACATATACATCTCCATTCACAACTACATCTACATGCATACATCCATCTCTCCATTCCCATCTACATCTATACATCTACATGCATCCATCCACCTCCACATCCACATCTACATCTATACATCTACATCTACATGTATACATCCACATCTCCATTCACATCTACATCTATACCTCTACATCTACATCTACATGTATACATCCACATCTCCATTCACATCTACATCTATACCTCTACATCTACATGCATCCATCCACATCTCCATTTACATCCTCATCTACATATCTATTTCTACATGCATACATCCACGTCCCATGCATACATCCACCTCCACATTCACACTCACACCATTGGAAAGAAAGAAGACCATATAAACCACTTTATGATATGTCTAGAGAAGTGCAGAACAACCAGATTAAGCCTCAATCAAACCAAGTGCACCTTTGGATCTCTATTGGGGCACTTAGTGTTTGCAAAAGGATTGGCATGAGTAGATTCTTAACCAAAACTTCTCGAAGCTGTTGAAAATACCTTGTAGTGACAGAACACGGAGACCAAAATGTACCCGAAACATGATTTTGGCCACAAAGTACTCCGTACAAAGTCCTTTATAACACACATGCACCTCCAAGTTTACGAAGATAACTCCTCAATAGGAAATGTGTAGCTCTCCCCGAGCCAAGGGGTGTTTTACCTAAGCCAAGAAGGGAAAGAGATGCATCTACATCTACATGCAACATCCACATCTCCATGCATAATAAAATTCTTTTAATTAATCTAGGATGATAGTTCCTAGAATATGGTAGGAATTCCTCTTTTTATACTTTGAATGAATTTATTTTATGCGTAATTTCTATAAAAATTTTGCCATAGCTCCGCTACTATGACTAATAAATCTCAATTTTTTTCTAAGGGATAAAGCTCATTATTAAAGAAATAATTAGAATGGTCTCTAATTGGATCATCAATCCATAATGGTCTCTAATTGGATCATCAATCCATAATGGTCTCTAATTGGATCATTAAGAAAACAATTAGAATGGTCTCTAATTGGGTCATCAATCCATAATGGATTGAATCATCAATGTGCATAAACTAAAAGCATAGCAAAAAGCCAATAATTTGGCCTCAAGCATAGCTTGATTAAGGAAAAGCTTTATGAAAAGCTTCATTTGGATTGAGAATGAGTCATGAGTATGACTATTTCTTGAGTGAGAGAGAGAAATTGCATAAAAACCATTAGAATTTAAACATAAATGGAAATTAACTTCTATAGCATTTATTAAATTATGTAACTCTTCACTACTATTCACCAATTAACTTCAATAGCATTTAAAAAACCATACCAATTAAACTTCTCAAGCTTGAGAGGGGTTGAGAAGAGAGAATCATTGAGTAATTATAGAAAAGATCAAAATTCAATATACTTACCTTATAATTTGCTTGATTCTTTATTCACGGTAGAGGCCCCCAACCAATCAATTGGTTTAGTATGTTGATGAAGCCACCAATGGGGATTGAAGAAAGAGAGAAGTATCAAAAACTAGTGAATTATTAAAGAATTCACAACTCTTGGCTTAGGTAGAATAGAGTAACAATGCATAAGACACTCTATATTTTGGCTTAGGTGGAGTAGAGTAACAAGGCATAAGACACTATCTAATTTGGCTTAGGTGGAGTAGAGTAACAAGCATAAGACTCTATCTAATTTGGCTTAGGTGGAGTAGAGTAACAAAGCATAAGACACTATCTAATTTGGCTTAGGTGGAGTAGAGTAACAAGGCATAAGACTCTATCTAATTTGGCTTAGGTGGAGTAGAGTAACAAAGCATAAGACACTATCTAATTTGGCTTAGGTGGAGTAGAGTAACAAGGCATAAGACTCTATATTTTTTTCAACAAGGGAAGGCTTCTATTTATAGGAAAATTTGAGCTCCTAACCAAACAAACCGATTCTAGAATTTTCCAAGTCAGTTTGGTCACTTTTTGACCATTTTTAGGTCAGTTAAGCTAACTTTTTGGAACTAGACTTGGATTAGGAGAGAGGAGAGATGAAATATCTCAATTTTTATGAGTTTAAAACTCATTCAAGCATGTGAAATATGCACCTCCTTTAAAGAACTCCCCTTCCTTACATATGTGTCATAATGGAATCATTTTAATATTGTTCATAGTTTTTTTACTAATAAACCTTGTACATTTTCAACTCTTCATCTTATGTGAGCATTTAAGGGACTCCCCTTCCTTACATATGTGTCATAATAAAATCATTTAAGGGAAATATGCACCTCCTTTAAAGAACTCCCCTTCCTTACATATGTGTCATAATGGAATCATTTTAATATTGCTCATAGTTTTTTACTAATAAACCTTGTACATTTTCAACTCTTCATCTTATGTGAAATATGCACCTCCTTTAAAGAACTCCCCCTTCCTTACATAGGTGTCATAATGGAATCATTTTAATATTGCTTATAGTTTTTTACTAATAAACCTTGTACATTTTCAACTCTTCATCTTATGTAAGCATTTAAGGGACTCCCCTTCCTTACATATGTGTCATAATAAAATCATTATACCCAAAATATCTCATATTTTTAATATTGCTCATAGTTTTTTTCTAATAAACCTTGTACATTTTCTACTCTCCACCTCAAGTGAGCATTTACTCATTTTTTGGTATTTTCTTTTTTACAATTTGGATTTATCTCCTCCCTACACATGGATTGATGCTATTGGCCCATAGGAACCTTAATTGGACCATAGTCTAAAGATTTCTAAAAATCTAGACCCTTAGGCTAAGGTTCTTTATACCTATTTCCAATTAATTCTAATTGCACATTGGAAAATTCTTTTTTAAATTTATGTTTCAGGGAAACTCATCTGAATTATAAGAGATATTTTTCTATCCAAAAATATTCAAATTCTGAATATTCTCTCTCTAGAATATTTTCTCTCTCTAGGTTAAAACAGCCACAAACAAGATCTCTTATATTTCAGAAAAGAAATTGATTACAGGGGAATATAGTAGACATCAAAAAGGGGTTGGGGGAGGAATCTTACATTCTACCCCACTTAAAAAACGCGAGATGTCCTTATCTCGCAGGTGGAGTATGCTCTCTTTCATCATCTTTTTCTTCTTCAATCACATTCAACGTTACGCCTTGGAAGTGGACGGTCGATTTTTCCCTGGTATTCTGCTGGATTATGGATGACTTGAGAATTGTCGGTTAAGCCCTTAGTTTTTTTTTTTTTTTTCAATTGCAGTAAGGATCTGCCCTTCTTTCCTCTTCTACTTCTTCTGCAATTGTGACTGCTCTGGCTACTGCAGTCTGAGGTGGAATTCTTTCTCTTTGGTTGCCCCTATTCTCGAAAGGAGTTCTGAGGTTACTCTGGGTAGAGCCAGATGGTTGATTTGGAGTTCTTCTGGGGTTATCCTGGCTTGGGCGAGACGGACCCTGATTAGACTGGTATGAAGGAATTGGTCTCTGAATTCGGGGTCCTAGACTTCCCTGTCCCCTTGACATGGCAGGAGTTGGGCAGTCTTTTAACTGATGACCAAAACCTTGGCATCCAAAACACCGGTTCTCACTTCTGGTCTCATTGTTCTGCATCCTTAAAATAGATGGTCCTCCTGAGAAAGTATTCTGGGGGAAGGATCTTCCTTCACTTTGGAATCTTCCTGCATCTTGATTCTGAATTGGTCCTTGCTGCCTCTTTGGGGGCGGAAAGTTTGAAGTACCTTCCTGGGTTTGGAATCTTTTAAAGTTAGAGGGTGCAGGCTTTGGCGGGACCTTTACTACAAAGGCCTTGGCAAAATCCTTTGCCATTTTTACTGCTTCAGCCATGGACACTGGTTTGGCATTTTTGACCAATGTGTCTAAGGGTTCGTTCATTCCCCGAATGAACCTGGCCATGAGCTGTTCTTCGTCTAGAGGTGGTGAGTATTTGAGTAGAAGAGCAAAGGCCTGGTGATATTCTTCAATGGTTTTGTTCTCCTGCTTTAGTTCTAAAAATTTGTTCATTTTGGTTTCCAAAAATCCAGGGGGACAAAATCTCTTTCTCAAATAGGTTTTTAGGTCATTCCAAGATTGAGTATTTCTATTCAAACGGTTGGTGTCACAGTGGTTCCTCCATGCTACCCTGGCTGTTTCCACTATTTTCAACCGGCCAAGAGCCATTTTGCTCAGCTCATTATAACCTGTGACATCAAAATACTCTTCCATGGCTTCCACCCATTTCTCCACAGTCTCACCCAGGTTCTCCCCTTCTCCTTTGAAGGGTCCTGGCTGAGTCCTATGGAGAGCCTTGCGAACATCAGGGTCAAGTTCGTTATCTTCAAGGATAGGGTCTGGCTGCTGTTGACGGCTACGGTTTCCTCATCTCATGATTCTGTCAAAATTTATATATTAGAGAGAGAATAGTTATAAGATCAGAAGGGAGATTCTTATTTTTGAATACTTCAATAACTAGGGAGAAATTTTACATTCTACCCCACTTAAAAAAGTGCGAGATGTCCTCATCTCGCAAGGTAGAGGACAACTCTTTTTCTTAAGATCCAATTTTATTCTGGGGTTCCTTATATTCTGGTCAACCCAACAGAACACTGGGATAAATATCCCTTATATAGAACTCATCATTAAATAACAATTCATTCAGATCTTATCATTCATATCTTTAACATAATAATGGTCCATTAGACCGAAAAATTTCCTTCTGAACATTCCTTCACGAGAATTTCAGTTAAGCTAGTCCTCAATTTGACATCCCTTAACTTGATCTACCGGTCAAGTATTAACAGTAGCAATCCACTAACCTCATAGTGATTGGCTGAATTCATTATCATCATTCTAGTTATGAATATCATCACAGGGACTCGTCCCATTCCCCCTCATTGTGGTTTCCTTATATTTCAACTAATTTTTAAAAGTCATCATTTTTCAATCAGAATTTTCAATCAGCATTTTCAATCAGAATCCAAATCAATTCATCAATTCTCAAACAGAATTATAAATCATATCAATCACATTCGAATTCATCATCTAGATAGCATTAACGCTTATAATTTCAAGTCTTAGATTTACTCGTATATACTGTCAGTAAAGAGCTGTAGTATACTCTCGGTATATACGGGTAGTCACGGCCCTTGGAATTATAAGATAATTACTATCATGTCTAGGCCTCAAGCAAGTTAGGGATTCTATATAATTGCGGTACTTCCATCTGAAGACCCAATTACCAAATTACGAATTTCAGTTTGAATATCAAATTGTATGAATTATCTCACACAATTATAACCTTTTTGTGTTTCTTGATAAATTTTTGATATATTTGTCTTCTCAGTTGATCTTTATTAACCAAATGCTCTGATACCAACTGTAAGATCCCTGTTCCCACCGAGCAACGGATTCGGGGTACTGGCAGCGGAAGTAGCGCTTCTCGCGCGGGACAGGGGTCCCACACTCGGGGCTTCGCCCACGGATATCCGGATAAGAGACTAATCCGTCGGTTGTTCCAAAACCGAACCCGGAAAAAATTCCTTTACCGGAAAGCACGGGCGATTCCACCAGGATAACTTTTTACTCTAACGTAGTCAAGATCATTTCTGATCGAGATGATCCGATTACATCTATAAGATACTTAGTCAGTTCAAGGAAGAAACTTGCACTTGGATCATTGGGATCAACGCTTTTTTCCCCATTCAAGAGGCACAGCCGTTGATTCCTATCCATAGAACAGTTTTTGTCCGGGATTTATTTATTTTTTCTTTTCTATCGTAAAAACAAAAGTTTGAGTCTCGATTTACGGATCCATCAGTCCAGCCTAACCCCATCCAATCCCATGGGTTAGCCAACCGCCCAACCACTGTAGTGATGGGATCCAATTAAAAATTTGGTTAGGTTTTATCCCGGGTACCAAGGAAAAGAGTTCCAAGGCCCCCTAGCCGGATGTTCATGCAAAATAAAACTAGTCACACCACTCACACACCCAATATGAAATTACCTTTTTCAACCAGATTCAACCAGTTTAAAACAATCCTTTAATAAAACCATAGTATCATTGATCACCATCTTCCAATTTATCCAATTGATTCTTAATTTCCCATCATTCCTTCGTCAGAGTATCTATGGCATCATTGGTAACTAGAACGCTCAGGAGCCGTTTCGATAGTTCCTAGCCCATAATACTTGGCAATATAATCACTTAACAAGATGGACTCTCGTTGAAGATCAGCAAGATCAACCAACAGATCCATATAAGGAGCCATGGACTCATCCATTGAAGACTAGCAGGTCAATCAACCAGATCCATGCTCGATTTCAGAAAACAACTCCAACTCTGTTCCAATATCTTCCTCGACGCACGCGTGGGTATCCTAGGCGACCCAGAGCCCGAGCATCGTATGGTCAGCACCCTCTAGGATCCTTCGCAGGTAACCTAGCGCTTCACGCATAGGCCGCTTCCTTGGCCCCTCACCCACCGTACCGGAAGCTCACCATTTTAATCGCACCGAGGCTGGTCAAGACCTCGGCCGACCTTGCTACGCGAGACGTCCTTCATTGACTCCCCGTCAGCAGTTGCAACTTCTCATCACGACCTTAATCACAAGACGGTCAAAATGCTCCCCCCAGCATTCTTGACATAAAACAATCATTTACAAACAGCATTTACAAACAGCATTTACAAACAGTTTACAATACAATTTCTATTTTAACTTTCATTTTTCCACATTAACCCTCCTCAATCTACATTACTTATTCCATATTCCATTTATATGTATACTCATCCCATCACATCATTTCCATCTCATCACTTCAGATTCCCTCACATCACAATCGTATATTCACATCCATACATCCACAACTATATGCGTACATTCACATCTACATGCATACATCTACATCCCTATGCACACATCCACATCCACATTCACATTCACCTCTATACATCTACATCTACATGCATACATCCACTCCACATTCACATCCACATCTATACATCTACATCTACATGCATACATCCACCTCTACATCCACATCTACGTCTATACACCTACATCTACATGCATACATCCCCATCCACATCCACATCTACATCTATACATCTACATCTACATGTATACATATACATCTCCATTCACAACTACATCTACATGCATACATCCATCTCTCCATTCCCATCTACATCTATTTTTAGGTCTTCCATGGCATGGCCTTCCTATTTTTCCATTTTTCCTACATTTAGTTCATATATTTTTGGTTCTTCCTTAGCATCCAAGACTATAAGTTGGGCTTCTGCCTTGACTAGTTCCACTTTGTCTCTATCCGCCCTAGCCTGCACCTCTTATGATTTGATGTGTTTTTCTCTGAGCAAGAGGATTTGGCCCTCTGCCCTAGCTTGTCTCTTCTTTGCCCTATCCATTTCCTCCTTTAGCAACCTATTGGCCTCCTCATTCCTAGCTAGCACTCCTTTTATTGTTATCTGTAAGATTCCTCCCCAGCCTCTCAAGATGTCCAACATCTTCCCGTGTAATCAAATCCCTCTTCAGAAATATAAAAGATCTTATTTCTAAGTGTTTTAGTCTAGAGAGAGAAAATTATTCTAGAGAGAGAATATTCAGATTATGAATATTTTTGGATAGAAAAATAACTCATCCTATTAAAATAAGTTCCCCTGAAACAGAAATTCAAAAAGAATTTTCCAATGTACAAGTGGAATTAATTGGAAATAGGTATAAAGGACCTTAGTCTAAGGGTCTAGATTTTTAGAAATTTTTAGATTATGGTCCAATTAAGGTTCCTATGAGCCAATAGCATCAATCCATGTGTAGGGAGGAGATAAATCCAATTTGGAAAAGAAGATACCCAAAAATGAGTAAATGCTCACATAAGATGAAGAGTTGAAAATGTACAAGGTTTATTAGTAAAAAACTATGAGCAATATTAAAAATATGAGATATTTTGGGTATCCAAAAATGAGTAAATGCTCACATAAGATGAAGAGTTGAAAATGTACAAGGTTTATTAGTAAAAAACTATGAGCAATATTAAAATGATTCCATTATGACACATATGTAAGGAAGGGGAGTTCTTTAAAGGAGGTGCATATTTCACATAAGATGAAGAGTTGAGAATGTACAAGGTTTATTAGTAAAAAAACTATGAGCAATATTAAAATGATCCTATTATGACACATATGTAAGGAAGGGGAGTTCTTTAAAGGAGGTGCATATTTCACATAAGATGAAGAGTTGAAAATGTACAAGGTTTATTAGTAAAAAAACTATGAGCAATATTAAAATGATCCCATTATGACACATATGTAAGGAAGGGGAGTTCTTTAAAGGAGGTGCATATTTCACATGCTTGAATGAGTTTTAAACTCATAAAAATTGAGATATTTCATCTCTCCTCTCTCCTAATTCAAGTCTAGTTCCAAAAAGTTGGCTTAACTGACCTAAAAATGGTCAAAAATTGACCAAACTGATTTGGAAAATTCTAGAATCAGTTTGTTTGGTTAGGAGCTCAATTTTTCCTATAAATAGAAGCCTCCCCCTTGTTGAAAAACATATAGTGTTTATGCATCGTTACTCTACTCCATCTAAGCCAAGAACTGTGAATTCATTTAATAATTCACTAGTTTTTGGAGCTTCCCTCTTTCTTCAATCCCCATTAGTGGCTCCATCAACATACTTAACCAATTGATTGGTTGGGGGCCTCTACCGTGAACAAAGAATCAAGCAAGTTGTAAGGTAATTAGTGAATATTGATCTTTCTATAATTTCTCAATGTTTCTCTCTTCTCAACCCCTCTCAAGCTTGAGAAGCTTAATTGGTATGTTTTTTTTAATGCTATTGAAGTTTATTGGTGAATAGTAGTGAAGAGTTACATAATTTAATAAATGCTATTGAGGTTAATTTTCATTTATGTTTAAATTCTAATGATTTTTATGTAAATTCTCTCTCTCACTCAAGAAATGGTCATACTCATGACCCATTCTCAATCCAAATCAAGCTTTTCATAAAGCTTTTCCTTAACCCAAGATTAAGCTATGCTTGAGGCCAAATTAATGGCTTTTTTCTATGCTTTTAGTTTATGTATATTGATGATCCAATCCATTATGGATTAATGATCCAATTAGAGATCATTTTAATTATTTCCTTAATAATAAGCTTTATCCATTAGAAAAATTGAGATTTATCAGTCATAGCAGCGGAGCTATGGCAAAATTTTTATAAAAATTATGCATAAAATAATTTCATTCAAAGCATAAAAAGAGGACTTCCTACCATATTCTAGGAATTATCATCCTAGATTAATTGAAAAAAATTTCATTATAATCATGGAGAAATTGAATTTTAATATCAAAAGTGTTACTTTTACCATTTTTATTTTCATGCATAGAAGTATGCATAATGGATAAATTTTTATATCAAAAGTGTTATTTTTACCATTTTTATTTTATGCATAGAAGTATGCATAATGGTTAAATTTTTATATCAAAAGTGTTACTTTTATCATTTTTATTTTCATACATAGAAGTATGCATAATGGATAAATTTTTATATCAAAAGTGTTATTTTTAGCAAAATTCATTTTCATGCATAGAAGTATGCATAAAGGATAAATTTTTACATCAAAAGTGTTATTTTTATCAATTTTTATTTTCATGCATAGAAGTATGCATAATGGATAAATTTTTATATCAAAAGTGTTATTTTTAGCAAAATTCATTTTCATGCATAGAAGTATGCATAAAGGATAAATTTTTATATCAAAAGTGTTATTTTTATCATTTTTATTTTCATACATAGAAGTATGCATAATGGATAAATTTTTATATCAAAAGTGTTATTTTTAGCAAAATTCATTTTCATGCATAGAAGTATGCATAAAGGATAAATTTTTATATCAAAAGTGTTATTTTTATCATTTTTATTTTCATACATAGAAGTATGCATAATGGATAAATTTTTATATCAAAAGTGTTATTTTTAGCAAAATTCATTTTCATGCATAGAAGTATGCATAAAGGATAAATTTTTATATCAAAAGTGTTATTTTTATCAATTTTTATTTTCATGCATAGAAGTATGCATAATGGATAAATTTTTATATCAAAAGTGTTATTTTTAGCAAATTTCAATTTCATGCATAGAAGTATGCATAAAGGATAAATTTTTATATCAAAAGTGTTATTTTTATCAATTTTTATTTTCATGCATAGAAGTATGCATAATGGATAAATTTTTATATCAAAAGTGTTATTTTTATCAATTTTTATTTTCATGCATAAAAGTATGCATAAGGGATAAATTTTTATATCAAAAGTGTTATTTTTATCATTTTTATTTTCATGCATAGAAGTATGCATAAAGGATAAAATTTTATATCAAAAGTGTTACTTTTATCATTTTTATTTCATGCATAGAAGTATGCATAATGATTAAATTTTTATATCAAAAGTGTTACTTTTATCATTTTTATTTTCATGCATAAGAGTATGTATAAAGATATATTTTTATTATAAAAGTGTTACTTTTATAAAAATTGATTTTAATGTATAGAGGTATTTTTTTAAAAAAAGATAAATTTTAATCGGAGATCGACGTAAATGAATATTCCTCGAGAAATCCATGTTTTGAAATTGTAAACAAATATTCATCGTAGGAAATTTTAGAAAAAGAGAAACTAAGATAGTACCTTTCGAGAAGATAAATTTAGAGAGAACCTTTCGGACCTAAACTCGGACTCAGATTATTGATCAAGACCTAATTCCTTCGTGAGTTTCAATCAATGATGATGTGCCCAGTTCGGGGAAAATGTATTCAATCACCCATCGAATCAAAAACTAAGTTAAGACTTGTGACTTGATCTAAGAATCAAGTTAACAGAATTTGAAGAATTCTGTTTGGAATTGAAAATTGGATTTATGATATACTCATGGTATTCAAACAAAAATCAAAACTGTAAACTTGCATAGAAACCCTGCCTTCTTAAAAGATTGTCTTACGCCAGAATGCTGGAGGGAGTATTTGGCATATATGTTTATCTAAGGGAAGTTCGGTTGCAACAGCTGGCGGGGAGTGTTCGAGGGACAGCTCACGCGGCAAGGCTTGCCGAGGTCTTGACCAGCCTCGGTATGGTTAAAATGGTGCGCTTCCGGTACGATGGACGAGGGCCGACGAAGCGGTCCCTGAGTGAAGTGCCAGGACACCTAAGGAGGATCCTGGAGGGTTCTGACCAGGCGATGCACGGGCTCGCGGTGCCGAGGACATCCATGCGTATGTCGAGGAAGATATTATATGATGGACCTATGTTTTTTTTTATAATCTATCACTGGATCTCGTTGTTGACTTGCTGGTCTCAACGGAGAGTCCAGAGTGATACTATTTTGTTGAGAAACAAGGACTCAATGAAAATTTTGAAGTATGACATGTATAAATCGTAAATTGTTTATCAAGGATTGTTTTTATTAAAGTTTTAATAAAGAGGAGTGCGTGCGTATCTGTTTTCTAAAGCTAAAGTTAAGAAAGGCAATTCAATTATGGGTGGGTGAGTACTTATTTGGTTCCACCGATTCCAGTGGTAGGGTGGTGGCTAACCCATGGGCCGGATGGGGTTAGGCTAGAATCAGTGGAGTTTTAATAATCAAATTGCAAAATCTTAGGATTACGCTAAGATTCGAGTAGTTAAATAATCTCCTGATAAATTTTTCAATAAGTAGATCAACGGCTGTGCCTGACCTGGATCAGGAAAAAAGCGTTGAATTTACTAAAATGATCAAATTATATCAGTGATAGTTTCCTTCTATCTGGTTTATCCAGTTAAAGGATAACTTAGAATTGATCACGTTAGAAAAATTCGTTTAAAAAAAAAATTTCATAATGGCGGAATCGCCCCCGCTTTCCGGGCATGGGAATTTTTCCCGGTTTCGGTTTTTGGAGTGACCACCAGCCTAGTCTCGTGCCCGGACATTCGAGAGCGAGACCCCGAGTGAGAAAACCCGCCCCGCGCATGTGGGGGCTGCTTCCGCTGTTCGGCTACCGAGAGCCCGGCGCGCGGAGGGGGCGGAGGGATCTCACAGTTGGTATCAGAGCGAAATTGAAAGCTAATAAAGATAATTAAATTCTTATCTGAAATTGGTAAAAAGAATTCAGAAACAGCATTTTCATAATGTATTTTCATTCCGTAAGTTTCTTTAATGAAGAAATTTTAATCAAAGAAATTGTTTTTATAGATGGAAGTTCCCCATTTATCTGGTATTCCCGACCTCACCCAGTCTCAAGATATGATTGCATTTGCCTTCGAGCATCTCATCTCTTCCGCTTCAACTCGAATAAGCCGAACAAGACTCGCGCGCCATTTCGAGGATTTATATTTTCCTACCCCAGCGGAGAGAATTCAGCATAAGTGGTTTGCAGGGCAATATGTCCACGCCTCTTGCGACCGCCGTGCAATGCTGTGGGAGAACCTCTCATTGGCTATGATCTTGTTAAAGCTGAAAATCGTACGTGGCGTCATTTTGTATCATTCAACGCCTCGGAATTTCAGGCTTGCATGCCAAGTCTACAGACTTCTTAGTTGTTTTATTCCTAAATGGAATATAATAGCTCCCTTGTCAGTAAGTGGACATTTGTATCAGGGCATGGCTATGGCCCAATACCGTCATCATATGCGTTTCCCGAGGAGATTTTGAATTCTGGAGCCGAGCTACTCTATGTACATAATGCAACTTTTATATAAATAAAAAAATGTTTTCCGAAAGAAAAAAAAAATTCTTGTTGTATAAATGATTGTTTACAGCAGCGAACGATCTGCTGATAAAGAAAAATCTATTATCGGACATATGTCATAGATCTCCAATAAGATCTTGTCTTGTTTAAGAAATTGTTTTTTTTTTTTTTTTTGAACTCTTAAGTCATAGGATCTCATGAATAATATCAAAATAAAAATTTATTAATACATAAATTTTGGCAGAATCATGAGACGAGGAAACCGTGGTCGTCAGCCAGACCCTGTCTCTGAAGATGACGAACTTGACCTTGATGTTCGTAAGGCTCTTCATAGGACTCAGCCAGGACCCTTCAAAGGAGAAGGGGAGAACTTGGGCGAGGCTGTGGAGAAATGGGTGGAAGCCATGGAAGAGTATTTTGACGTCACAGGATACAATCAGCGGAGCAAAATGGCTCTTGGCCGGCTGAAAATAGTGGAAACAGCTAGGGTAGCATGGAGGAACCACTGTGACACCAATCATTTGGATAGAAATACTCAATCCTGGAATGATCTAAAAACCTATCTAAGAAAGAGATTTTGCCCTCCTGGATTTTTAGAAACCAAAATGAACGAATTCTTAGAACTAAAGCAGGAGAGCAAAACCATCGAGGAATATCACCAGGCCTTTGCCCTTCTACTCAAATATTCACCACCTCTTGATGAAGAGCAACTCATGGCCAGGTTCATTCGAGGAATGAACGAACCCTTGGACACACTGGTCAAAAATGCCAAGCCAGTGTCCATGGCTGAAGCAGTAAGAATGGCAAAAGATTTTGCCAAAGCTTTTGTAGTAAAAGTCCCACCAAAACCTGCACCCTCTAACTTTAAGAGATTCCAAGCCCAGGGAAGTACTTCCAACTTTCCACCCCCAAAGAGGCAGCAAGGCCTGAATCAGAATCAGGATGCAGGAAGATTCAGAAGTGAAGGAAGACCCTTCCCCCAGAGTAATTTCTCAGGAACCTCACCACTTTCAAAAAATCAAAAGGATGAGCTCAGAACTGAAAATCGATGTTTTGGATGCCAGGGTTTTGGTCACCAGTTAAAAGACTGCCCGACTCCTACCATGTCAAGGGGACAGGGAAGTCAAGAACCCCGAATTCAGAGACCAACCCCTTCATTCCAGTCTAATCAGGGTCCGTCTCGCCCTAGCCAGGGAAACCCCAGAAGAATTCCAGCCCAGCCATCTGCCTCTATCCAGAGTAATCTCAGAACTCCTTCCCAGAATTGGAACAACAAAAGAGAAAGAGTTCTACCTCAGACTGCAGCAGCCAGAGCAGTCACAATTTCAGATGTAGTAGAAGAGGAGAAAGGGCAGATCTATGCTGCAATTGAAAATCAAGGGCCTAACCAGCAGTTCTCAGTCATCCATACTCCAGCAGAGTATCAGGGTAAGCCTTTCAAGCTTTTGATTGATTCAGGCAGTTCTCATTCATTCATTTCCCCTGGATGCTTGCGTAAGCTAGTCTTAGAACAGAAATCAGGGAAACCTATGCAAGTTGAATTGGCCAGTGGGAAGACTCTTTTCACTCACCATGAGACAGATCTTATCCAGTTCAATCTAGATGGTAATGTAACCGACTGTCAGTTCAAAGTCTTACCTCTAGGAGTTTTTGACGGAATCCTTGGAATGGATTGGCTCCACAAATATCAAGCTGACATACACTGTCACAATGGAACCATTTCCTTCCATGACCTTCACGGGAACAAAGTCCATGGAACTGGAGTTTCCGGATCCCCAAACCTTCAATTAGTAAAAGCTTCCAGGTTACTGAAAGGACTTAGGAAGAAGCAGCAAATTTATGTTGTCAAAATGAACCCAGTAGACTCAAAAATTAAAGCTAAAGAACCAGAATGGTTAAGTGAATTTGATGATCTATTCCCAGCAGAGCTAACTGAAATGCCTCCAATTCGGGAATTAGATCATGTGATTGAATTGACCCCCGGAGCTCAACCAGTAGCCCTACGCTCTTACAAAATGCCAGTTCCTGAAGCCATCGAACTCAAGGAACAGCTTAGGCAGCTGTTAGAACAAGGGTTTGTAAGACCCAGTGTTTCGCCTTGGGGTGCGCCAGTTCTCTTTCAGAAAAAGAAAGATGGAACACTTAGACTCTGTGTGGACTACAGAGGTCTAAATCAGCTGACAGTTAAGAATAAGTATCCTATCCCAAGGATTGATGAGCTTTTGGACAGGCTAAATGGAGCCCAGATCTTCACAAAAATAGATCTCAAATCCGGGTATTACCAGATCAGGATCAATGATCCAGATATACCAAAAACAGCCATCAATACTCGCTATGGGCATTATGAATTTACTGTCATGCCGTTCGGATTAACTAATGCTCCAGCTACATTCAATCGCCTAATGCAGGACATCCTCAGAGAATACTTGGATGACTTTGTTCTAGTTTTCTTTGATGACATTCTGATTTACTCAAGAAATGTAGCCGACCATGAGACTCATGTCCGAAAAGTTCTTGAGATTCTAAGGAAGCATCAACTCTTTGCCAAAAAGAGCAAATGCACTTTCTCTGCCGACCACGTTGAATACTTGGGTTTCCTGGTATCCAAAGATGGAATTTCTCCAGATTCCGCAAAAATCCAAGCTGTCATAGATTGGCCCGAACCAAAGACAGTGAAAGAAGTCAGAGGATTCTTGGGATTGACTGGTTGGTATAGAATTTTTATACCAAAATATGCTCTCATAGCTTCCCCCCTGACTAATCTTCTCAAAAAGAATATCCCATTTCAATGGTCTGCCAAGTGCCAAAGTGCTTTTGATAAGCTGAAGACCGCCTTGGTAACCAGTCCCATTCTGAAACTGCCAGATTTCTCTCTACCCTTTGAGGTAGTAACTGATGCAAGTGGTTTTGCCCTGGGAGGTGCACTCATGCAGGAAGGTCATGCAGTGGCCTATGAATCCCGAAAGCTCAGAACACATGAGAGGAATTATGCTGTCCACGACTTGGAATTGCTTTCAGTAGTCTATGCCTTAAAGTTGTGGAGACATTACCTACTGGGTAAAAGGTTTACTTTGATGACAGATCATCAGAGCTTAAAGTGGATCTTTACTCAGAAGGACCTGAACATGCGCCAAAGAAGGTGGATGCAGACCTTGCAGGAATTTGATTTTGAAATCAAGTACCGCCCAGGCAAAGAGAATGTGGTAGCAGATGCTCTCAGCAGAAAAACCTCCTTGCTTGCAATTACTGTAATATCAAATCCTTTGATTACTCAAGCAAGTGAGAAGATCATGCAAGATAGATTCTTTGGCCCTATTGCTACCCTACTTATGCAGGAAAGCAAAACTCCGCAAGAGTTGAATAGAGTTCAAGGGTACAGCCTGGATGATGGCATTATGTATTATAACCGCAGGTTATGCATTCCCAATGATGAGGGAACTAAGAACCAAATTTTGAATGAAGCCCATGACAGCCTTATTGCAGGACATCCAGGTTTCATTAAGACCTACATGTCCGTAAAGAAAAGTTTCTTTTGGCCTGGTTTGAAAAAAGATGTGATGAATCATGTACGTCAATGTCTGACATGCCAAAAAGTCAAAGCTGAAAGAGTAAAAATGCCTGGGAAGTTACATCCATTGGACATCCCCCAGATGAAGTGGGAATGTATCAGTATGGACTTCATTACTGGATTACCTTCAGTGCAATCAGGTTACAACTCCATCTTCGTGGTAGTCGACAGACTAACCAAAGTTGCCCATCTGATTCCAGTAAAAGATACCTACACTGCAGTGGATGTGGCCAGAATGTTCCTCAAAGAAATCTTCAGATTGCATGGCCTACCGAGGAGAATAGTAAGTGACCGAGATCCCAAATTTACTTCAAGGTTTTGGACTGCATTTTTTGAAGCAGTGGGAACTTTCTTGGATCTCAGCACAGCTTATCACCCTGAGACCGATGGTCAAACTGAAAGGGTAAACCAAGTAATTGAAGATATACTTCGGACATGCTGTGGCAGGGAACCCAAGAAGTGGCTAAGCTATCTGCAGCTAGTCGAGTTCGCCTACAATGCTTCTTATCACCGAAGTATCGGGATGAGCCCTTTTAAAGCTCTGTATGGACAAGATTGCTTAACTCCATTAACTTGGTCTGACCCATTGATTAAGGTCGAGATGTCCAGACAGATGCTTGACGACATGGAGCAACAGATGCAGTCAATTCGTAAAGATATTAAAGCTGCCCAGGATAGACAGAAGCAATATGCGGATAAGAAGAGGACAAATAGAGAATTCAAAGAAGCAGATATGGTCTTCATTCGAGTACGACCCAAAAGAAGTTCCTTATCTCTTGGGAAGTACAAGAAGTTATCACCCAGATATTGTGGGCCATATCTGATTACAAAAAAAGTAGGTGACTTAGCCTACGAGCTTCTTCTGCCTCCTCATCTCAAAATTCATAATGTATTTCATGTAAGCCTTCTAAAGGAATATGTGCCAAACTCAAATCATATGCTTGATGATGAAATCCTAACCTCTTCAACCCAAGGACAGATGGAACTCCAACCTGAAGAAATTCTCGATGTTCGAGAAAAGCTTCTCAGGAACAGAATTCTCAGAGAATTATTAGTAAAATGGAAGTTCTATCCTTTTGAAGATGCCACCTGGGAGAATGAAGCCGATCTGTTGCGGGATTATCCCCAGTTTGCGAGATGAGGACATCTCGCGTTTTTCAAGTGGGAGAGAATGTAAGATTCCTCCCCAGCCTCTCAAGATGTCCAACATCTTCCCGTGTAATCAAATCCCTCTTCAGAAATATAAAAGATCTTATTTCTAAGTGTTTTAGTCTAGAGAGAGAAAATTATTCTAGAGAGAGAATATTCAGATTATGAATATTTTTGGATAGAAAAATAACTCATCCTATTAAAATAAGTTCCCCTGAAACAGAAATTCAAAAAGAATTTTCCAATGTACAAGTGGAATTAATTGGAAATAGGTATAAAGGACCTTAGTCTAAGGGTCTAGATTTTTAGAAATTTTTAGATTATGGTCCAATTAAGGTTCCTATGAGCCAATAGCATCAATCCATGTGTAGGGAGGAGATAAATCCAATTTGGAAAAGAAGATACCCAAAAATGAGTAAATGCTCACATAAGATGAAGAGTTGAAAATGTACAAGGTTTATTAGTAAAAAACTATGAGCAATATTAAAAATATGAGATATTTTGGGTATCCAAAAATGAGTAAATGCTCACATAAGATGAAGAGTTGAAAATGTACAAGGTTTATTAGTAAAAAACTATGAGCAATATTAAAATGATTCCATTATGACACATATGTAAGGAAGGGGAGTTCTTTAAAGGAGGTGCATATTTCACATAAGATGAAGAGTTGAGAATGTACAAGGTTTATTAGTAAAAAAACTATGAGCAATATTAAAATGATCCTATTATGACACATATGTAAGGAAGGGGAGTTCTTTAAAGGAGGTGCATATTTCACATAAGATGAAGAGTTGAAAATGTACAAGGTTTATTAGTAAAAAAACTATGAGCAATATTAAAATGATCCCATTATGACACATATGTAAGGAAGGGGAGTTCTTTAAAGGAGGTGCATATTTCACATGCTTGAATGAGTTTTAAACTCATAAAAATTGAGATATTTCATCTCTCCTCTCTCCTAATTCAAGTCTAGTTCCAAAAAGTTGGCTTAACTGACCTAAAAATGGTCAAAAATTGACCAAACTGATTTGGAAAATTCTAGAATCAGTTTGTTTGGTTAGGAGCTCAATTTTTCCTATAAATAGAAGCCTCCCCCTTGTTGAAAAACATATAGTGTTTATGCATCGTTACTCTACTCCATCTAAGCCAAGAACTGTGAATTCATTTAATAATTCACTAGTTTTTGGAGCTTCCCTCTTTCTTCAATCCCCATTAGTGGCTCCATCAACATACTTAACCAATTGATTGGTTGGGGGCCTCTACCGTGAACAAAGAATCAAGCAAGTTGTAAGGTAATTAGTGAATATTGATCTTTCTATAATTTCTCAATGTTTCTCTCTTCTCAACCCCTCTCAAGCTTGAGAAGCTTAATTGGTATGTTTTTTTTAATGCTATTGAAGTTTATTGGTGAATAGTAGTGAAGAGTTACATAATTTAATAAATGCTATTGAGGTTAATTTTCATTTATGTTTAAATTCTAATGATTTTTATGTAAATTCTCTCTCTCACTCAAGAAATGGTCATACTCATGACCCATTCTCAATCCAAATCAAGCTTTTCATAAAGCTTTTCCTTAACCCAAGATTAAGCTATGCTTGAGGCCAAATTAATGGCTTTTTTCTATGCTTTTAGTTTATGTATATTGATGATCCAATCCATTATGGATTAATGATCCAATTAGAGATCATTTTAATTATTTCCTTAATAATAAGCTTTATCCATTAGAAAAATTGAGATTTATCAGTCATAGCAGCGGAGCTATGGCAAAATTTTTATAAAAATTATGCATAAAATAATTTCATTCAAAGCATAAAAAGAGGACTTCCTACCATATTCTAGGAATTATCATCCTAGATTAATTGAAAAAAATTTCATTATAATCATGGAGAAATTGAATTTTAATATCAAAAGTGTTACTTTTACCATTTTTATTTTCATGCATAGAAGTATGCATAATGGATAAATTTTTATATCAAAAGTGTTATTTTTACCATTTTTATTTTATGCATAGAAGTATGCATAATGGTTAAATTTTTATATCAAAAGTGTTACTTTTATCATTTTTATTTTCATACATAGAAGTATGCATAATGGATAAATTTTTATATCAAAAGTGTTATTTTTAGCAAAATTCATTTTCATGTATAGAAGTATGCATAAAGGATAAATTTTTACATCAAAAGTGTTATTTTTATCAATTTTTATTTTCATGCATAGAAGTATGCATAATGGATAAATTTTTATATCAAAAGTGTTATTTTTAGCAAAATTCATTTTCATGCATAGAAGTATGCATAAAGGATAAATTTTTATATCAAAAGTGTTATTTTTATCATTTTTATTTTCATACATAGAAGTATGCATAATGGATAAATTTTTATATCAAAAGTGTTATTTTTAGCAAAATTCATTTTCATGCATAGAAGTATGCATAAAGGATAAATTTTTATATCAAAAGTGTTATTTTTATCATTTTTATTTTCATACATAGAAGTATGCATAATGGATAAATTTTTATATCAAAAGTGTTATTTTTAGCAAAATTCATTTTCATGCATAGAAGTATGCATAAAGGATAAATTTTTATATCAAAAGTGTTATTTTTATCAATTTTTATTTTCATGCATAGAAGTATGCATAATGGATAAATTTTTATATCAAAAGTGTTATTTTTAGCAAATTTCAATTTCATGCATAGAAGTATGCATAAAGGATAAATTTTTATATCAAAAGTGTTATTTTTATCAATTTTTATTTTCATGCATAGAAGTATGCATAATGGATAAATTTTTATATCAAAAGTGTTATTTTTATCAATTTTTATTTTCATGCATAAAAGTATGCATAAGGGATAAATTTTTATATCAAAAGTGTTATTTTTATCATTTTTATTTTCATGCATAGAAGTATGCATAAAGGATAAAATTTTATATCAAAAGTGTTACTTTTATCATTTTTATTTCATGCATAGAAGTATGCATAATGATTAAATTTTTATATCAAAAGTGTTACTTTTATCATTTTTATTTTCATGCATAAGAGTATGTATAAAGATATATTTTTATTATAAAAGTGTTACTTTTATAAAAATTGATTTTAATGTATAGAGGTATTTTTAAAAAAAAAGATAAATTTTAATCGGAGATCGACGTAAATGAATATTCCTCGAGAAATCCATGTTTTGAAATTGTAAACAAATATTCATCGTAGGAAATTTTAGAAAAAGAGAAACTAAGATAGTACCTTTCGAGAAGATAAATTTAGAGAGAACCTTTCGGACCTAAACTCGGACTCAGATTATTGATCAAGACCTAATTCCTTCGTGAGTTTCAATCAATGATGATGTGCCCAGTTCGGGGAAAATGTATTCAATCACCCATCGAATCAAAAACTAAGTTAAGACTTGTGACTTGATCTAAGAATCAAGTTAACAGAATTTGAAGAATTCTGTTTGGAATTGAAAATTGGATTTATGATATACTCATGGTATTCAAACAAAAATCAAAACTGTAAACTTGCATAGAAACCCTGCCTTCTTAAAAGATTGTCTTACGCCAGAATGCTGGAGGGAGTATTTGGCATATATGTTTATCTAAGGGAAGTTCGGTTGCAACAGCTGGCGGGGAGTGTTCGAGGGACAGCTCACGCGGCAAGGCTTGCCGAGGTCTTGACCAGCCTCGGTATGGTTAAAATGGTGCGCTTCCGGTACGATGGACGAGGGCCGACGAAGCGGTCCCTGAGTGAAGTGCCAGGACACCTAAGGAGGATCCTGGAGGGTTCTGACCAGGCGATGCACGGGCTCGCGGTGCCGAGGACATCCATGCGTATGTCGAGGAAGATATTATATGATGGACCTATGTTTTTTTTTATAATCTATCACTGGATCTCGTTGTTGACTTGCTGGTCTCAACGGAGAGTCCAGAGTGATACTATTTTGTTGAGAAACAAGGACTCAATGAAAATTTTGAAGTATGACATGTATAAATCGTAAATTGTTTATCAAGGATTGTTTTTATTAAAGTTTTAATAAAGAGGAGTGCGTGCGTATCTGTTTTCTAAAGCTAAAGTTAAGAAAGGCAATTCAATTATGGGTGGGTGAGTACTTATTTGGTTCCACCGATTCCAGTGGTAGGGTGGTGGCTAACCCATGGGCCGGATGGGGTTAGGCTAGAATCAGTGGAGTTTTAATAATCAAATTGCAAAATCTTAGGATTACGCTAAGATTCGAGTAGTTAAATAATCTCCTGATAAATTTTTCAATAAGTAGATCAACGGCTGTGCCTGACCTGGATCAGGAAAAAAGCGTTGAATTTACTAAAATGATCAAATTATATCAGTGATAGTTTCCTTCTATCTGGTTTATCCAGTTAAAGGATAACTTAGAATTGATCACGTTAGAAAAATTCGTTTAAAAAAAAAATTTCATAATGGCGGAATCGCCCCCGCTTTCCGGGCATGGGAATTTTTCCCGGTTTCGGTTTTTGGAGTGACCACCAGCCTAGTCTCGTGCCCGGACATTCGAGAGCGAGACCCCGAGTGAGAAAACCCGCCCCGCGCATGTGGGGGCTGCTTCCGCTGTTCGGCTACCGAGAGCCCGGCGCGCGGAGGGGGCGGAGGGATCTCACATTATCAATTCCCTTTTTGTTTCTTCTTCTTATTTCTAGAGTTTCAGCAACAACCGATTCTACATTTCTTCCACCTTGCTTGCTTCTCTTCTCCTTCTATTTAACTCCTCTTGTAGAGGCTTTTGCTGGCTCTTCATGGTCTGGACGATTCCATCCCGTTCTCCCTAACCATAGCCTGCAGCTTGGCGATATCCTTAAGTCCATCTACCATGCACTTCTGTAAGTAATTGAGGCATCCCTACACCCAGTCTATGTCAAAGGGCTCCGAAAATTGTGCAGGATAGGGTGAAGGGAGCTAAGCTTGTGCTTCCACTTGCAGGGGTCATGCCTGCCGCATTTGTAGTTGGTTTGTGTCTTCACCCTCATGCTGTGCCTATTTCGGTTGAGGGCATCCCTCAGTTTGCTGTTTCCTAATGCTCTTCTAGCCTCTATGTAAGTATTGACTTGCCAATATCGGTGAAGTCCTCCTTTAGCTTCTTGTTGCTCTTCTCCTCCATGGTCTTTCCTTTCTTGCTCTTCTTCTTTTCCCCAAACTCAAAGAATCTCTTCTTTCTAGATATAACCTGTCCGAAGCTCCCCTCTTGTTGGGCCCTTGCCTCTATCTCCTCCCTTCATCTTGCATTTTTCTTGATGCTTGTTTCCTCCTTCTAGATTCCTCCTTTGTCTGCTGCTTGTGCTTTGAAGAGAGTTGTTAGTTAGGGGCCGATCTTGGTCTTAGTGTGTGGGTGGGTGATCTTCCCGATTTGGTCTTTTAGGTTATTATACAACACCTCCACGCAAGCCACCTTTTCCCCTTCCTCTGCTACCTAACCAAAGGCCTTTCTAAACATGGAGTATGGCTTGTGGGTGAGGCTAATCATCTCCACCACAAAGCACTTATGCTTCTGCATATATCCTCGTCTAGAGTTCATGGGACTTTCAACTCTTTGGCCTTTCCTTCCAACGTGCCAAACTCCTTAATTAGGTCTTCTTCATTAGCTACCTTGATCTCTCCTTCTCCTCTAGGTAGTTTCAAGACTTCTGCCACGCGTATAGGGCATTGAACACCTTTTTCTCCCCTGCTGATGGAAGCGTGATGGTGTCGGTATTTTGTAGGTTCTCCAACTACTTCACGACCTTGTAATTTTGTTGTGGCTCCTTCTAGGGTAGCTCAGTGAACTCCTTTAGCCCCATCCTTTCTAGCCATTCGGCATGTCTGTCCACCTCCTTGTATATGGTGGAGGATAGAGGCTTGAACTCCAATACCATGGTCTTTGTTTTGGGAATGGAGGGGTTGAGATGAGAAGGTGAGAACAGAGTTTAGCAAAGAGGGAATTTAGTACGCATAGAGAATTTCTAAATGCAATTTGGTAACTAGGCTTTCGATGGAGAAGCATTTGGTTGTTGTCTTTGCCTTCCTCAACAAGTGACCATAATTGCTTCATATTATCATGATTGCCCAAGATTCTCCTCACTGCCCAATCATATTCTCATGATTGCCCCAGATTCTCCTCACTGCCCAATCATCAATGCTATGTGCACTATTCACAAGGTTATTAATGGCCGAGGACAAGATTAGGTGTTGGTGATGTGGCAAATTCCTTTTCACATCCATGCACCCCTTTTTGTGGTGACAATCTCCACTTTCTCGCCTGCGCCATCATGCTACCGCCACCTGGCTCCTCACTATTCTGAAATTATGTCCTTCTTCATTTTCTTGGCTGGACTCGGTTTCTGGTTCTTGAAGCATCTCTGGACTAGGAATATGATTCCCTTTTGGACACCTTCTCCCTTCATCTAACATCTTTCCATATAGTAGGGCTTTAGCTTGTATCCATTTACCAACTTCCTGAGTTTCACACCATCCAGACTTGCTAGCTCAAAAGTTCTTGTCCCCAACTTTTTGACAATCCTGTATGGGCCTTTCCATCTCATTTTCAATTTTCGTGGGTGGAGTCCCATTCTTCATGTGAATAGCAGGACATCATCTCCTTCCTTAAAGATCTTGAACCTTGTGTTTATATCCACTTGCAGCTTTTTTCTCTTTTGCACAATTTTTGCATCCAAGTGCTATTATGCAGTCTTCTTTCATCAAGCTTCAGGAGTTGTTTGATCCTATGCACCTCTAATTTTTTCGGAGAGAGCCTTTCAGCCCATTGCTATCCTGAGACTTTGTGTCAGGAACTCTGCTAAGTGTAACTTTGTATCCAAGTCGTTCCTATTCTCATTCATTGTCTTGATTTTAGGATTCCCTTGATGATCTTATTGGTGGACTCTACTTGCCCATTGTCTTGTGGGTAGTAGCCTATCAACTTCTTGTGTATTATAATGTGCTGCTCCGTTAGTTTCCTGATCACTTCATTGATGAAATGAGTCCCTTGATCATTGAACTATCTCTATAGGACATCTGAATCTTGTCATTATGGTTTCATAGAGAAACTTTTCTAAGGATGATGCCTTGCAGTCTCTAAGGGCCTTAGCCTCTACCCATTTTGTGAAATAATCAGTGCGACCAAGATGTGCTTGTTTCATGTCCTTTGAGTGGCTGGTTTAAATGGACAAAGTCCAGACCCCACTTCTAGGATGGATTATGAGGCATCTTGTCTACATCATTTGGTTGCCCAAGCCTCTAGCACATGTCACACTCCCTTGTGAACTTGTGTGCATCTTTTAATGCAATTGGCCACCATAGTTTTGCCTAGAACATCTTCCGTCCTATGACTTCTCTGAAAAAAACCAACCGCTTACACCTTGATGCGCTTCTGCTAACACATCACATTTCTTGTGCTCAGGGACATATCTCCTAAGAATCTAGTCAATGCCCATCTTGTAGAGCTACCCAACTACTATCATGAATGACTTGTTGAGTGAGCTTCTTTCTCTGATCTGTGGACATGTAATCCAAAAAGGACAAGTCGGAAAGGAATTGCAACATTTCATCATACCAACTGCTGGGTCTTTCTTCTTCTGTGAGGAAAAGCTACGCATCTAGGAAATCATCCTCCACCCCTTCTGGTTCTTCTCCTGTTTCCAATCTTGATAGGATCACTGCCTACTGCGTGCTTGTTCCTGAGGAGGGTGTGCCTTATGTTGAACTCAAATTCTTTCAATAAGAGAATGCATCTGGCCAACTTTCCCACCAGTTTTAGTTTGTTTATTAAGTATAGGAGAGCTCTGTGATCTACATGAAACTCAAACATCTTACTCTAGCAAGTAATGCCTGAACTTCTTGATGGAGTAGATCATTCCCAGTTATTCCTTCTCTAACACTGTTGTGGATGAGATAGGTAATATTTCCTGAAAAATGAGAAACATTTGGCATCTTTCAAAGATTCCATAAAAAAAGGTTGAGTTTTTACCTCTTTTTGTTGAAAAGTGGCCTACGCATGTGTACAACACTGCCAAAAAATGATAATATTTTGGGCACTTTACACGTTTCTTACAAAAATTGACATGAAAAAAAAGGCTTTGTTTTGCGTACTTTTTGAGATTATAATTGAAAATCTAAGTTTTCAAAAAACATGCCAAAATAGAGATGATGCTTATTATTTCCATCTTCAATCCTGAAAAAAATGGATACAACTATAAAAAGAAGCTATTTTCTAAACATATAGCTTATGGCATAGTTATGGCTCCTCATAATCACTGCTATCTATACCAACACCATCACTAGTTGATGTGCCTTTCCCTGAGAAGGTAGATGAGGCATCCTCTTCTTCACTATCCACAAATACCTTTTTTTTCTTCTATGTGTACACTTGAAGCTTAGACTCCTTGGGTCATCTGCCATGTTGGCATGATTGAGGATGTTTTATAGAGTGCAACCATAAAAAAGTATTTATATAAATATATTACAAAAGAGTTATCTCGATACAACTATTATCTTAATTATAAAACCCTATTTTGGCTCTTGAATGAGAGTAGTATTAAAATTCATTTTGAAGCTCTTAAGTACCACAATTTTCTAATTGATAATATATACTTTTTTTAAAAGAGTTCATTATGTACAGATGAATTTTAAAATATCATGAATAAGCTATTTAAAAGTTATCTAATTTTGAAAAAAATATTTACACACTTATTTTTAAAGAAGATGTGTCCTTGATGTGACAAAAAGGGGGTAAAATGGTAATTTAGTTATTAAATGTGTTGAGAAAGCATGAAAAAGATTGCTTTAAGAAACAAAAGTTTATACTTTCCAAAATACTTTTTTTGTAAAATATCAAGCAAGGACTTGGGTTTGAATCCTATTGGTTACTACACATGGTAAAGATATTTTAGCTACAACATTTGCGGCCAACTTAATGCAGAGTAAGAACTTCTTAGCTAAGAGTTGATGTTTTTTATCAACTTGATACAAAACATCAACTTTTATGAAAAATTGATATTTTGCATCAAGTTGATGCAAAACATCAACTTTCTACACAAAAGATCAATTTTTTTTACAAACTTGATGTTTTGCATCAACGTTATGCAAACCATTAACTTTTCCACAAAAGATGATGTCATCAACTTTCCCACAAAACTTGATGTTTTGCATCAACTTTGATACAAAACATGAAGTTTTGCGGAAAAGTTAATATTTTGCATTAACTTGATGTAAAACGTCAACTTTTCCATAAAACTTGATGTTTTGCATCAACACCACGTTTTGTGAAAAGTTGATATTTTGCATCAACTCAATGCAAAACATCAACTTTTAGACTAAAAGTTGATGTTTTGCATCGAGTTGATGCAAAACATTAACGTTTCCACAAAACTTGATGCAAATCATCAATTCTACCATAAAACTTGATGTTTTGTATTAAGTTTCAGATACTCCGGAGAAGAAAGTTGGCGGATCGGAGGTCAATTTTCACGAACGGCCTGTTTTAGCAATTCTATTTACGGTGGCATGCTTAGACGACCTATTCCATTAATTTTGAGTATCAACACGACTACATTTCAATGTGATATGCCGACGTCACAGAAGGATTGCTGATGCTTAGCATGCCAACACGGATGAAATTGCTAAAACAGGCTGTTCGTGAAAATTGACCTCCTATCCTCAGACTTTCTTCTCTGGAGCATCTGAAACTTAATGCAAAACATCAAGTTTTGTGGTAGAGTTGATGTTTTGCATCAAATTTAATGTAAAACATCAACTCTTACTCTAAGTTGATGTTTTACATCAACTTTGAATTAAAACATCAACTTTGATGTAAAACATCAACTTTTAGAGGGCTGTTTTATTAACTTTGAAATATTTTTACATTTTTTATGATATTTTTTATTTTTATCACCAATAAATATGTAAAAAATCATTCCAAATAGTAGATAGTAGCCAATAAAATAAAAAAAAATCATTGGAGAAGATTTGAAGGAGATAGAGCAATTTTAGTGAGAGGTGGTACCTGACAGATGCAGAAAAATTCAAACCAGAGGTTACAAAAATTGGTGGTTCTCATTCCCCTTGAAGAATTGGATCAAACCCTTCTAGGATATGTTGGAGCAATGTGTTGGGAAGCCATTGCAAGTTAAATCATTGAATTTGGACAAGATTTGAAGGATTTAGAGCATAATCTTGACTGGTTACTGGCGAGAATTTACTGGCGAGAAAAAAACCAGAAAATTTTTTGTGAAGGAGTTTCATTTGATTTCAACTTTGATCAAGTGTACATTGTTGGTGAATCATTGTGGGATGTTAATGCACACAATTTGCAAGCATTTGATGTGATTTGGAGAGATTTGGAGCATTACAGGTACTTCGTACATTGTAATCGAAAGGGTACATCTACTCTATTTTTTTGCAACAATGGGAGATGGTCCGATACAGATTGTTGGAGAGAAGCTTGACCGCACTAACTTTCAAGTATGGAAGTTTCGAATGAAGAGTTTTTTGAAAGGCAAAGGGTTGTGGAGTCTTGTCTCGGAGGAAGACTCGGAGCCATACCTACCTCCTCAACCAAATAATGCTCAGTTACTGGCTCACAAGCAATGGGTAGAGCGGTCTTCGAAGGTGTTGCATTATTTTTTCCATATGTGTAACAGATGCCTTGCTTATTCACATCCAAGATGCAGATACACCGAAAGAAGCATGGGGTATATTGTGTCGAATGTATGAGACAGACACTGGTGCAAGGAAGATACAACTAAAGCAACAGATTCACAGTGTAACACGAAGGAATAGGAGTATACATGAGTATGTTCAGGAAATCAAGGGTTATGCTGATTCCTTGTCATCAATCCATGCCCCGATGGATGATGATGATTTGGTTGCTCTCACATTGCGTGGTTTAGGCAAAGAGTACAAATCTTTTGACACTTCCATCTCAGTAAGGTTGGGAGGAGTGCCAGACTTTAATGAGCTTGTGTCATTGCTCATTGTGGAAGAATTGAAGCTTGGCCTTGGTGGTATGAGTGTTACAGGTGGTGCATCCTCGTCAAGCAATGATGAGCATGCAAGGAATCAGGCTTTTTACTCATCTAGAGGCTTTCGAGGCAGGGGGAGATTTACCCCTCGAGGCCGTGGAGGACGTGGTTGGAATGACAGGTCCACTCAACCACAATCAAATCAGAATTTTCAGAATTCACAGTCATCATTTGGATCACGTGGAGGTCGTGGATTTCAATCCCATAGGGGGAGATTTGGAACAAGTGCTCGTGGTAGAGGACGATGGCAAGGTCCTCAACAAAATTTGAATGGGATTGAATGTTACTATTGTGGCAAACTTGGACATTTGGCAAAAGATTGTTACAAAAAGCAGAATGATGTGAGGAATGGAAGACCACAACATGGAAACTATGCATCTACCAGTAACAATGATGGGAGTTCGAATCATCTTTTTGCAATGAAGCATGTTATGGGGACAATGGATTCTCAGAATGCTGGAGATGAGTCATGGTATATGGATTCAGGTGCCTCAAACCACATGACATGTCATGGTGAGTGGTTTGAGAAGATGCAACCATTGGATACAAATGGTTATGTGGTCACAGGAGATGATACTCAGCATCTTATAACACATGTTGGCAGTGTGCCTTTGAAGATGCATGATGGAAATGTGAAAAATATGTCAGAAGTGTTATATGTACCATCCATCACAAAGAGTTTGGCATCAGTAGGACAAATGGTTGAGCAGGGACTACAAGTCAGATTCAATGAGAAAGGCTGTTTTGTGGAAGATTTTAAGCATGGCTGTAGATTAGTTGCCAAGGGCAAGAAGGAAGGAAGGTTGTTCAAATTGGATGCAGGCATACCAGAATTGAGCTCAGCCATGTTCTCAAAGAGCAATGGGATTGTGCAGGACATTGACATGTGGCACAAGAGGATTGGGCATGTCAATATACAGAGATTAAAGAACATGCAAACAAGAGGCATTGTCAGTGGATTGCCTCGATTCAAATATGATGGACATATGCATGTTTGTGAAGCCTGTCAGTTTGGAAAGCAGGCAAGGTTGAGGTTTCCTAGAGAAGGAAACATGAGTAATAGACCACTTGAGATAGTGCACAGTGATGTATGGGGTCCAGCACAAAACCCATCTATCAAAGGAAGTCTATACTATGTGACATTTATAGATGACTTCAGCAGGATGACATGGATATATTTTTTGAGAGAGAAGAGTGAAGTGCTGGAAAAATTCATGGATTTCAAAGCTCTTGTAGAAAAACAATATGGCTGTTGGATTAAGTGTCTGAGAACAGATGGAGGTGGTGAATACACCTCAAAAGCTTTTGAGCATTTCTTGCGGAAGCATGGGATAAGGAGACAGTTGACATGCAGGTATACACCTCAACAGAATGGTGTGGCTGAGAGAAAGAATCGTGTCATATGTGAAGTGGCAAGGGCAATGCTCAATGAAAAGAGCATGCCAGATTACTATTGGGCAGAAGCATGTGCTACTGCAGTGTATATTCTGAACAAATCACCTACAGCAGCCATTCATGGAAGCACGCCAGAGATGCGGCTTACAGGATACAGGCCAGATATTGGACATCTGAAAGTCTTTGGATGTGTAGCTTATGTTCATGTGCCTGATGAAAGAAGACGGAAGTTGGATCCTAAGGCAAAGAAATGTGTATTTGTTGGATATGCACAGGATCGAAAGGCTTACAAATGCTATAACCCTCAAACTAGACAAGTAGTCATCTCACGTGATGTGGTGTTTGATGAGCTTGCTAGTTGGTACAAATCAAGAGATGAGGGAGTCATTGACACACTTGAGGCTAATGTGCCTGTGAACTTGCCATCACAAGCAAGTTCTAGCTCTATTACTATGTCTGGGCCAGCAGCAGAAGCTAAGAGTAGTAGCAGTGTACGTCCATGGTCAGGACGTCTGAGACATGAGAGTGTGAGCACTAGGAGTAGTGCTATGGATAAAGGCAAGAAGAAAGTTGAAGGAATTGGGATCACAGGCTATGAGTCCTCTAGCTCAGAGAGTTTGGATGAGGAGCTCGGGATACCTGTTGTACGCACACCTGGTGCTAGGCAGGACAGATATGTGCCACCACATGCTAGAGTTATAGGTGTACAGAGTGACCCGCATGCATTGCGGAGATCCCAGAGAGTCAGATATCCAGTGGAGAGATTGACATATAGAGATTTTGCTATGCACTATGCATACATGACATCTATGGTAAAGCATGTGGAACCTACATGCTATACAGAGGCTGTTGGAGAGCCTGTATGGGAGAAAGCCATGGATGAAGAGATGAATGCTTTGGACAAAAATGATACATGGGAATTGGCTGAGTTACCTAAAGGAAAGAATGCAATTGGATGCAAATGGGTGTATAAGGTAAAGTGCAAGTCAGATGGCAGCCTAGAGAGACATAAGGCAAGGCTGGTCGCTAAAGGATATGCACAAACTTATGGTCTTGATTATGATGAAACTTTCAACCCAGTGGCTAAGATGGCTACAGTGAGGTCTATCATTGCATTAGCAGCACAAAAAGGTTGGGCTTTACATCAAATGGATGTAAAAAATGCTTTCTTGAATGGTGATCTACAAGAAGAGGTGTACATGGAACAGCCAGAAGGATATGTACATCCAAAATATCCTACTTTCGTTTGCAGGTTAAAGAAAGCACTCTATGGTTTGAAGCAAGCACCTCGTGCTTGGAGTGACAAGATCAGCAAATATCTTGTCAGTATTGGATTTGTGGTTGGAAATGCAGACTCTTCACTTTATGTGAAGAAGACACATGATGGTATCGTGATGATAGTCATATATGTTGATGATTTGATTATCACAGGTGATTGTGGGAAAGGCATTGATGATGTTAAGGCCTCTTTATGCAAAGAGTTTGATATGAAAGACCTTGGAGATTTAAGGTTCTTTCTTGGCATTGAGGTGATTAGAACAAGCCAGGGTATATGGTTGGTGCAAAGGCAATATGCACTTGACATGCTGGCAAAGTATGGTATGACAGCATGCAAACCAATGTTGACACCATTAGAGCAAAACATGAAGCTTAGGGCTGATTTGGGTGATGAGCTTGATGATATCACCATGTACAGGAAAATGGTTGGTAGCCTTATCTACATGACCATTACGAGGCCAGATATCAGTTATGCAGTTGGTTTGGTGAGTCAGTTTATGCAGAGTCCTCGTAAACCTCACTTGGATGCTGTGAGACGGATTCTGAGATATGTCAAAACTACCGCGCATTATGGTCTTTTCTATGAGGCAGGAAAAGACATGCATGTCTATGGATATACAGATGCAGATTGGGCCGGTAGTGCATATGACAGGAGATCTACCAGTGGCTATGTTTTCAGCCTTGGTAGTGGAGCTGTGAGTTGGAGCAGTAAAAAGCAACCTACAGTTGCTTTATCTACCACAGAGGCAGAGTATCGTGGAGCAGCCATAGCTGCATGTGAGGCTATGTGGTTGAAGAAGTTGCTAGATGATGTCAGGATACAGAGTGATATGAGAGTTGTCATTCATTGTGACAACATGAGTAGTATTCAGCTTGCTAGCAACCCAGTTTATCATGCCAGGACCAAACATATTGAGGTCCACTATCATTTCATCAGAGAGAAGGTGCTAGATGGGCATGTTGATTTGAGATATGTGCAGACAGATGAGCAGGTTGCAGATATCTTTACCAAAGCACTTGGTAAGGATAAGTTCGAGTATTTCCGTACTCGATTGGGAGTCCTAGAGATGGACATGTCGAGCTTGAGGGGGAGTGTTGAAATGTCAAGCTCGTATACAGCTGGAGGATAGCACATGGGTGCTGACAGACTGACAGTATGGTAGATAGATATCGTGTGGTGTGTTTATGATCGCGTCCAGCTGGTCATGTGTGGTGTGGACATTACATTAGGTTTACTTTGCAGTGTGGACATAACACTATGTTGTGTTCTTCTTTGTGTGTGTGAGAGAGATGGTGACTATGGCTTCTCTCCTTCTTTATGGTTGATGATTATGGATTAGGGTTTGCTTCCCTTGTGTGTGCTGTCTACTGCTTCTGTTTTTTATCAGTAGGCCCTTCATCACCTTTGTTTTCCGACACGGTTTCAAAGGATGATGCTAAACTTTGTCGGGGGAAGAAGTATGCTAACTACTCCATTGACAACGACGGGTACTTACTCTACAAGGGTAGGGTGTGTGTACCAACTATTGGTGACTTTCGAGCATGCATTTTTAGAGAAAGTCACGATAGTCCAAAAGTGCTGGTCATCCTGGGATACAAAAGACCTATGCACTATTGGTGACTTTCGAGCATGCATTTTTAGAGAAAGTCACGATAGTCCAAAAGTGCTGGTCATCCCGGGATACAAAAGACCTATGCACTAGTCAAACGATAATTTTATCGGCCTAGTTTGTTCAAGGACATCCAGACTTATGTGCTGCAATGCAATAAGTGTCAGGTCAATAAGCATGAAAGGCTAAAGGTTGGGGGCTTGCTCCATCCTTTAAGCATTCCTTCCTCAAGGGAAATGGGAAATCATTTCCATGGATTTCATCACTAGTTTACCCACGACAAGTCGAGGGAATGACTCGGTCTAGGTGGTGGTGGATAGGTTAACCAAGATGGCAAAATTTATTGCCACCAAGAAAACGATAAAAACGCCAGAGTTGGCAAAACTCTTTATTGAACATCTCTACAAGCTATATGGCGTGCCCGCAGATATAGTGTCGGATAGAGATAGAAAGTTCAACAATCATTTTTGGAGGGAAGTCTTAAAAAAGTTGGATACTACTCTGAGTATGAGTATGGCAGATCATCCGGAGTCTGATGGTCAAACTGAAAGAGTTAACCGAATTCTCGAGGATATATTGCGTTCTTATGTTAGTAAGAAGCAATCTAATTGGGAAGAGTACTTGCCGTTATTGGAGTTTGCCTATAACAGCTCCAAACACTCAGCGACTAGATTTACACCATTCATGTTAATGTATGGATTCCAGCCGAGATCTCCGATGGCTGTAGGCCTAGAAAAGGAGAAGATTCAATCTGTCAAGGATTTCCTTGAAGATATGAATGATATGCTGGAGAGACGGAAAACTCTCTCACTTGTAGTAAGAGTAGCACGATCCACGTGTAGCTCAATCCAATGGGATTTGCATCCCTGTCGGAGCTAGGGATTCGACCCGTACCGGTGCACAAGAGCTTATCCACAAATGGAGAGAATGCTCATGGCTACCATCACTTGACACTAGACTAAGCATACACACAAGCTCAACTTGTCCTCATTCCTACACACCCCTTCATTCACAAACACAAGCAAGAGGAATACAATCACTATGCACTCAAGCAAAGAGAAAGACCTCACTCCACTCCTATCTTCCTACAAGCATGCACACATTCAAGCATCAAGCTTCCATGAAAGCTTCAAATCAATCCATGTACTCAAAAATGAAATACTAAAAGCATGCATAAGAGTAAAATGATTAGAGAAGAGGATGAGAAAGACTCATGACATTGCTAATGATTCAATGAAGAGATTTACCTCATACAATGATGTAGATGGGGTGAGAGAAGAGTCTTCACCTCTATGGAGAAGAGGGAGAGTAGGTCTCTCAAAGGAGCTCTTGCATGAACTAAGCCCAAAGTGTGTCTAAGCTCTCAAATGAGCCACCTTTTATACAAAAATTCTAGGACTCCCATAAGTCCCCATGTGGGATTATTGTGAAGCCCTCTCCCACATACATCTACAAAGTGGAACTCTTTACAAGAGCCCTAAGTATCTTTTTTTTGTTGCATCCTCGGCATCCTTGTATTGATCTTCATTTGCATGCAACACTCCCCCCTTCCTATTTTGCGCACGTCCTCGAGCGCGGTAGTAGCAAGAGCTGCAACAAAAAAACAATTGATACGAGTAAAGTCCTTTATTGAAAAGAAAAGAAAAGAAAAGAAAAATCAGCAATGATAATTTTCACACGTGAGCATACAAGTGCAGGGCTGATTATAGTTTTAATTAGTACTAAAATAGGTGAGTAAAGACTAGTCAAAGTGAGACTTAAGTAGTAGATAATGCTATGCAAAGGCAAGTGTCTTTGTACACCTCCGGTTATGACCGCAGTCTCAATGTCCTATCAGTATGTAAGTTACTCCTAAGTGGCAACCCTACTCCTAAGTATGAGCAAAGGTGATTGGAGCTCTCTCTTGTTGTTTTTTTTTTTTTTTTTGATATGTGTGTAGAAGGTGATAAAGATTAAGGTTCTATCCCCATGAGACCCAAGCAATGGCCAAGAGACCTCCGCCAAGAGAATCTAAAGACCGCTAAGTATCTCAAGGGCGACAGACCCTTTTTCTTTCTTTTATGACCTAAGGAGTACCCCTTGAAGATGAGGGCATCGGTCTTGAGGGCCCATAGTGTACCCCCGAGTCCTACCAACATCTATCAAGGCGATAGATTCCTCAAAGTTCTTCTTCTGAAGTTTTTAAACATCAGTGTTCACCCCATGGAAACCAAGGCATCGGCCCCAAGGTGCTTAAGACAACCTCAGGTCCTACCAAGCATTTCACATGGCGGTAGACACTTCCTGTCTCAATTTATTTTGGATATATATTTTTTAGGGCACATTTTCGTAAATTTTTATTACTCCTAGAACCTAGCTCATATCTAAGAGGTAGCTACCACTAAGGATAACTAATATACCTTGAAAACATAAGTACTTGGCATACTCCCTTGGTATATATCCTACACTGTCTTTGGATAGACATATCTTTTACTAAGTCTTCTAAGACTCTAGAATGCACTCACCATATTTTAACTACAAATCAAAAACTCAAACCAGCCAATATTGTGTACATGCAAACCATATATTCGAAAGATAAGAGCACTTAAAGAAATAAAGATTAAGATTTGCATACACCTGTTGTAGTGCCCTATTGATGTTGTTCGTTTGCCTTGAATAATTGCTGATTTTGTGCAGATTGCTCCTCCTTGATCTTTGTAAGCGTAGCATATCTCCCCCCTTCCTAATTCGTGTGCACGATAGGTGGACTGTAGGGGCGTATCTGATGCTCTTCTTAAGCTGAGATCTCTGCAAAAAGTTTTATTAACAAAAAGGAAAACAAAGGAATAAAATTTGTTAGTGGTGCCAATCACCGAATATAGCCGAGGGGAAAAAACCCAATGGGAGAAAAGTGCCCTGGCTTGTCGATCTTATTGTGGAGTCGTTGAACTTACCCTTGCGCTGGTGGTGGAGATTATCTCAAAAAGAACATAATCCTTTAAAGGCGTAAGGCACCACACTATTCAAACATTGATCTACCAAAGAGCTTCATTTGTAGTGCTAATGCCTTATCTTTGGTTTTAGGTATGTCCTTCTTGGGTGGGAATTTTATCAATTGTCGAGGAATTTGAGCAAGATAAGAGGATTTAG
Organism: Cibotium barometz; assembly: GCF_041138505.1. Lineage (NCBI taxonomy): Eukaryota > Viridiplantae > Streptophyta > Polypodiopsida > Cyatheales > Cibotiaceae > Cibotium > Cibotium barometz. The sequence goes on from NC_141083.1 coordinate 33,606,065, forward strand.
GCATTGAAATGCTAGAATCTATGCTCAAATGAGACTCCTTTGGACTTGTCTTAGGTACACCAGTTGATGGTTGAATCATGTAACAAGGAGAAATCGGGACAATAGGTGTTTCAATACATGTTTTAGGAAGATCAACACAAGTAGATTTGTAGGTGCTATCATAGCCCCCTTTCCTTTCTTGAAGAATTTGTGTTGATGTCTTTTGCACCCACTGATATGGAAAATCAAGGGTGGCTTTTTGAATCTTTTTGAAACACTCTTTTACCCCTGCCAAAGCATGGCATTTTGGAAGCCAAATTGCTGTTGCACCCTCATAATAACCTTGTGCTTTGAGCACATGTTTTGGGACCCATCGAGTAACAGTCCGAGGTTTAGGCTTGGAAATGATGTGCTTTTTAGGAGTTTTGGCAATTGGACTAGATGGTACAATTTTGTATGCATCTTTGGGTAGCCACATTGATAATTCCTTCTTGCCTGGCCTTCTTTGAGCAGCAACTAAAGTAGTTGGAACATGCCAGCCGTGGCCCTCACTTGAGTACTCATCAATTATCCACATCATTTGTGTTGGAATTCCAACAGCAGATTTTGATTGTGGGTTGGGTAAGGTAGAAACATTACCCTTTTGACACGATAAAGCTCGTGTAGTAGCAGAGACTTCCTCTACTTGTAGTGCTGGTGTGGACGCATCCCTATAGTACAAATCATCTAGAAGGGCACGTGGTTGTACCATTCGTATAGGAATAATATCATATCCATCTGAGTCACAAAATTGAATTGGCTTCGGTAAAGCACATGTCGATAATGTTGCAAGGACATGACTCCATTCTAATGGATCAATTAAATGCTCAGGGAAGGGTTGTGGAATGTATGCCTCGTCTGATACACTTCGATTACCCTTAAGTCTCTCAGTGTTGAAATCCCTACATGAGGCTCCACACATCCATAGATCTTCTCGCCCATCTGACAATGTAACTTTTGAGCCCTCAGATGAAGCAGAATCAAACTCATCTATTGGAGACCTTGTTACATCACGATATGAGTGATTCCTTAGGTTGACCCTTGTGATGACAGAATCATGTCGGAGGTACAAGTAATTGTATCCCCAATCTTGTATCATTTTAAATTGTCGCATGAATGGTCTACCCAATATCACTTCGTAGTTTGGATGCTTTCCAAAATCCACTACTGCAAAGGTATGCTCATATTCAATCCCACATGTGGTGACCAATATGTTCTCAAGCAGCCCAAGGGGATGTTCTAAGCTTCCATCTGCTAGCTGCAAGCGCATCCTGGTACTCCTAATAGCTGGTTTGCCCCACTTTTCCCAAATGGACCTTGTCACAATGCCCACTCCTGCTCCACTATCAAGTATTGCAGTTGAAGATACTTTTCGCACTTCTAATGGAAGGGTAGCATTTCCCTGATCGTCTTCACAAAATTTTCCTACTTTGTTGATAGGAACTGGCATTACATGCTTTGTCTCAGGGTGTATAGTACACTCTTGGTGACCCTTTTGTAGCAATACCTGCTCTGACAAACATGTGGCAATATCATTCCACAACTCAGGTTTAAGCTTTATCAATTCAAGCAAAGGTAAGTTACAAGCCACTGGTGCAGACAAAATAGCCTGCACCATACTCATATCTTTCTCCTTTGTCAACCTTTTATGCATGGAGGGTATCCTCAAGGTTTGAGAACAATTCTCATATTCTCCCAGATATGATGGTAAGGTTTTCATTGTATGCTTACTTCTAGGAGAAACAATTGTTTGAACTTCCTCCTGGATGCTTGGGTGTCTAAATTTGTTTTCCGAGTCTCTGGTAAAATCCACCTCAGAGAATGGAGGCGAATTAACAGAAGACATGTTTTCATTTATTTTCTCATTTACAGCGGCCCACATGTCATTTGCCATGTCCTCATTAGCATCAATAATTTCATCATTGCATGGGAAGACAAGGCTAGGTGATGGTAGACTTTCTTCTTTCAATGGAGTGTCAATTGGTGCAGACCTTTCGCTCTGAGCTTGTGAAATGAGCTCACTTTTCATTTCCCGACTTGATGACACTTCTGGTATGGTTTCTAATGTTGGCTTAAGAGCGGCTGGGCCACGAGGAATAGGTGGGGGTGGTCCCTCAAGTATCGACTGAGCTTCCCTAATGATTTGCTGATGTACAGCTAGATTGATCTTCTCCTCACGAGGGTTTGGGTATTCTTGAAGCTTCTTGGGTAGCTCAGATAAGGCTGTAATGCGACTTTTATGAGCATCAATGATGGCCTCTAGAGTCTCATTCACTTTATCCACAAAAACAGAACCCCCAGAACTATCCTCAGTCGTACTAGCCTTATCTTGTTTAACACTAGGCTCAGGTTGAGGTTGATGTTCCTCACGCACTTCCTGGGATGTAAAAGTTTTATCCGGTATGTTTTGTTTAGAGGTTTCCTGAGAACTAGAAGTGGATGCACTTTTAGTTTGCTTGTTTCGGTTCTTCTTTCTCCTAGTGGTCTTTTTTCTACTAGACTGTAGGGTCTTGTCCACTAGATTTGTCTTTGCGTCCCTAGTTCGAGGTGTCTCATCAGTCTGTATTTCAGCGTTTCTTGTCTGTGATCGAGTCATGACTCTAAGTGGCACGACATCATCATTCTCAGATGAAGGTGGTGATGGAATTGCGCCTACAAGGTTGAGTGAAACCTTTGGTTGAGAGGTGCCTTCCTCATGTGGTTTCAACAGACAATCCTTTGGGAAGTGTTCGACACAACACCCTAGACAATATCTCTCTATTGGTGGAAATTGTTGTGCTGTTGTATTGGATCTAGATGCTTGCCTTGAGCGATGTGGACAATCACGAGCCCAATGGGGTTCTCCACACTCATAACAGGGGCCCATTGGTTTGGTCTCTACTTTCCTTGGCTGCCATTGACCTGAGGGGCCTGGAGTCCTAGGTTGGTAGCCGCCTAGCAACATTAAAGAGTTTTGTTCCCCTGGTTGAGTCTCCAGTGCTTGGCTTGGGTATGCGGGACTTTCAAAGATATTTTCTTTGGATGAATATGATACATATTCTTCTTCCACATAGCCTGGGTTTACCAATTCTCTACACATATTTGAATTGTCGTAGTCGACAACCCTCACAGGAGCAGTCCCTGGAGCAGGAGGTTGAGCACCAAGAACAGGTCGTACTTGTTCTTGTGTCATCGGTGGCTTACGTTCAAAACTAGTATACTGTTGATACATTTGTGGAGCCACTCCACCTCTCGGCTGCTCACGTTCCTGTCTCATTCTCGCAATGCGATTACAATCCTGGGTGGTATGAGTAAAGTTCCAAGCACAGGCTTGGCACCACTTTTTTGTGGGTTGGTTTGTGACTAGAGGAGAAAAGGTATTACAGTCCTCTGTTTTATGGTCACCGCCACATGCTCCACAAAGATGAGGACCTGTAGGAAGTATACTCCTCATTCTCTGCTGCTGTTGTTGTGGCTGCATGGGTGGACGATAGGTTTGTCCTAATCTCCTTAGCACTAGGTTGGCTATCTGATCTGGATTTATCAGCGCGCTAGACCCTGAACTTTGATCATCACCCCATTGATTTCTAGGTTTCACCTCAGGACCAGAACCATCTTGGAATTTGAAGTTATCGGTGAAATCCATAGCATCATGGCAACACTCATTGAAACTTGTATGATTCTTTGCATAGAGATGTGTATGCAGTGTCGAATTTTTGAGGCCTTTTAAGAAGAGAGAAATTAATCGACTTTGGGCGGGCTTCTCATCTTCTGGGCAACGATTAATGTACTGCTTCATTCTATTTACACAGTCTCTAACACTCTCATTCTCGCCTTGCTTGAAAGAGTAGATGTGTGCTACCATGTCATGTTGAATTCCCATCAAGGAAAAAGCAGCAATGAATCTCTCTTCCAAAATTCGTAAAGAAGTTTTGTCTGAAGCCTCTAATGCCTGAAACCAAGCAAGGGCTTTTCCTTCAAGAGTGAGTCCAAACCCTTCTATTTGAGTATGCTTATCAGCAACTTGCTCAGCTCGAACTACTTGTCTAAAAGCTGCTACATGGTCGTATGGATCTCCCGACCCTTCATATTTCTTTACCAATTTCTGAAGAGTTGATGGCCTTACTTGTCGTGAATACTCATCATAGGGCCTACGGCCTCTCACTCTCAGTGGAAATTGTTCCTCTCTTTGGAAAGATGGTCCACATGTTTCCAAAATTGGTGTGGGTACCCTATTACCAGCCTCACCAAACCCCTCCAAAGATCTTGTCACCCTCATTTCAGTTGGTGCATTTATGGGAGGCCGAGTTGGCTCCCCTATCCTCCGATTGTTATAATGAGAAAGATGTTGTTGTGGTGTGACCGGTGGTCGCACATTTGTTGTAGGACGATATCGTGGAGCCAGAGTTGGACTACTAGCTGAGGTCCACTTAGATGTTGAAGGTCCCTCTCTAGTGAACTCTCGTAGGGGAGGAGCAACAGTGTCTCCAAGAAAGGCTGTCTCTCCTGGTTTGGCTGTATGTGTTGAGAACACTTCCATGAATAATGGTTGTCCTTTCCACGTGAGTTCCCTAATCTCTTTCCAATCTAACGTTCGATATTCATTGGCCCATTTATCAACTATTCTGTGCATGTGTCCTGCACGCTTCTCAACTACCACCACATGAGCTAGAGGAAGATCTAGCTGTGGCAATTTAGTCGTGGCATAATATCCCTCTAACGAATCTTTATAGACCTCTTGAAGTTGGTCATCCTGTAAGACCTTAGTCACAGGAATTTGTCGTACAAACTCCCATTGGCTTTCAGTCCCCTGATCCAGTTTGCTCTTACCTTTCCTATCCCTTTCCAAATTTAGATCTACAAGAAGTAAATCATCTATGGATGGCTTTGAGGACTGGGCATTGGATGGTCCAGGCATGTCCGGCTCGATGAGCCAATCATCTCTAGACACCCTTGCTCTGGAAAGTTCTGATAAGTCTAAGAACTCGGTTTTAGAGAGCTCCCCTAATTTGTCTACCTTTTCTGGATGGTAGGTGACTTCGTAGCGAACACCATCTCCACCCATATACATGTTACCCTGGTCATTGACTAGAGGTGCTCTATCAAGTTCTGAGAATATGTCGGCTATCTTAACAAGATACCGTTGTTGTGGGTCCCTAAAGATCTCAGCTCCTTGAGCATTTGTGTAGACATATTGGAGTCTCACATTAAGTGTTAATCCCATGGTGTCAGCTTCAAATGGATTAAAGGATCTTGAGGGTGTTCTATTTGGGGCTACGGGATGACTATTTGTCGGCACTAGATTGTCCATGGACAATGAACTAGTTGTTCTAGAGGAAATGGTATCGGATTGGGATTCCGAAAGGGTTTCAGCAATATCTGCCAAATTTCCTACCGATTGGGTCCCACTTTCTTGCGTAGGCACTCTAGAAGGTGCCCTAGGTCCTATGGCAGAATCTACACAACGTCCCGACCGCAAGTGCATAAGGTCAAAATTTTGTTTTGGTTTTGTTATGTGTTTTTGTTTTATTTTGTTTTTGTTTGTTTTGGTTTTGGTTTTTGTGTTTTGTTTTTTGTTTGTTTTTTTTTTTGATAAAAATATATATATATATGTATATATATATATATATTTTTCCCTACCTAACCACTAGAGACAATTAAAAATGGGTCTGTGTGGCGTAACTATCTACCCTATTTTTTTGTTATTTGTTTTTTTTTAAATGTTTTTTTTTTGATTTTATGATTTTATGATTTTTACTTTTTTTTTTAACACAAAAATTATGAATCACACTAAAAATACTAATTATGCACAAAGTTACAAAAATTAAAAAAAGCAGGTTACACTAATTAAGAACTACAAAATATGCAAAAAATAATAGACTCCTAAAAAATCAAAAAATTTCCTTTTGTTTGTTTTTTTCTCCTTTTGTTGGTTTTTATTGTTTTTGTTTTTTTTTGTCTTTTTTTTAATAAAATGAATAAATTTCGTGCCAAATAAAAAATTATAAATCTACTAATTATGCATGCAATAAAAATAAAAAATGCAGGCTACCTTAAATTATGCAAAATTTTGTACAAAAATTTAAATAATGAACAGTGGATTCAAAAAATAAAAATTATTTTTTCTTCTTTTTCTTTTTTTCTTTTCCTTTTGTTTTGTTTTGTTATTTTACAAAAAATTAAAACAATGCAAATTACCCAATTATGCTAAAAAATACAGAAATGAAAAAATAAAAAAATATGCACACAATATGGACTCCTAAAAAAAATAAAAAGAATTTTTATTTTTTTTATTTTTTTAATTTTTTTTAAATTTTTTCTTTCTTTCTTCTCTCTATATATTTTTTTTTAAAGATTTTCCACTATTCTCTTTTTTTTTAAATTCTTTTTTTTCTTTTTTTGTCCTCTTTTTAATGCCTTTTTCTTTTTCTTTTTTTTTAAAAAAAATATTATATTTTTTTTTATATTTAAAAATACAAAAAAAACTTAAAAAATAAATAAAAATAAAAAAAATAAAAAAAAAGAAAAATTTCCACCTACCTTATCCGCACCGCTCGGCTTGCCCGGATTCGTCGCTGGATTCTTCGCTGGCGCGCGTGGGTTGCCTTCAACACCTCAACTTCACTGCCAGGCGCCCACTCCACCGCAGCCTTCGCAGCTGCCTATCACCGCTTGCTCTGTTCAGTAGTCGCTTTCCACTGCAGCCGCCGACTAGTCAACCTCACTGCGGACCACCTTCTACACTCTGTGCTTCTTTGTCTGTGCGGCCGAGGTGGCAGCCCTGCGGGCGGACGCTGCCGTTGAGAAGCCCAAGCCCCTCGACCCTCCTCTTTCTTCCTTGCTTTCTTTGCCTTCAGCAGCCAGTTGGCGCTGATGCCTTCACCGCCTCTCCTCTTCACTTCGCCGGATTCTTCAGCGAGCTCGCCTTTGCCTGCTGGCCACTCCACGCCTTCGTCGGTCAGCAGAACTCTTCACGCCACTTCATTCGCAGCCAGGCTCACCTTTGCTCTTTCTTCTGCATTCACTGACGCCTGCTGCGCTAGCCTTCCACACCTCTCCCGCTGGTCGTGCAATCACCGGCGCGGCCAGTCAACGCTTGGTTCACCTCCTTGCCAGGCACTCCTTGCCAGCCCAGCAGCAGCCACTTCGCATCTGCCTTCGTCTCCTACACCGTTCTTTCTTCTTGCGGCCACCTCGGCTCCACGTCCCAGCTGCCGCTTCTTTTTCTTCTGCACTCGCCGAAGCCAACACCGCCGGCCGCTTACGCCCTTCACCTACGCCACCTCATCCAGCTTGCAGCCGACAACCTCTCGCTGGCCTTCCACGTAAATGTTATATATATATATATATATATATATATATATATATATATTAAAGCTGTTTTGGCCGCCTACTCCAACCACCTCCAACGCCTTCGCTAGCCAGACGACCAACGTAAACACAAAAAAAAAACGATTATATATATATATATATATATATATATATATAATTGTTTGTGTGTTTTTTTTGTTTTTTTTTTTTAAACAAAACGTCTCCTCCACGATGCTGCATTTCAACGCCACTGTAAAAGATAGAAATATAAATCTATATATATATATAGATGTATATATATGTATTTTTTTTAAGGCCGCCTTCTCTGCAAGTTTTCACTTCTTTAATTCTTTTTGCTGCGCCTTGAGTGACGTGCGGCTAGAGTGAAGATCAATGCAATATTCTCAAACAAAATAAAAAATAAAAACAAATTTCCAACCTCTCCTCTCTTCCTTTCTCCCTTCTCTTTCCCTCTCTCCTCTCTTTCTTAAGCGGGCTTCACGCTTGAGAGTCCATGGAGCTTGCATAAGCTATGGAAGAGCTTAGCAACGCACCTCTTTTATTTTTTTATTATTTTTTTTTTAATTTTTCACTAATTACAAGTTTAGCGAAAAGCATGAAAGCATGAAATGGCAAAAGAAAACAATGAATGTAAGCATAATGATGGTACTTGAAAAGCAATAAACAATAAAACATAAAAAAAACAATGCGGGAGAAACCTCAACCGCTCAATGGTTTACCTTATCCACTCACACCGGGATCACACACCCAAACTTAACCTAATCACTCAATGGTTTTGCAACCAAAAGAGGAAATAGTGGTGGTTTCCACACACTCTCAACCGGATTTGAGTCTTCTCCCCGGCAGCGGCGCCAATGGAGAGACGGAAAACTCTCTCACTTGTAGTAAGAGTAGCACGATCCACGTGTAGCTCAATCCAATGGGATTTGCATCCCTGTCGGAGCTAGGGATTCGACCCGTACCGGTGCACAAGAGCTTATCCACAAATGGAGAGAATGCTCATGGCTACCATCACTTGACACTAGACTAAGCATACACACAAGCTCAACTTGTCCTCATTCCTACACACCCCTTCATTCACAAACACAAGCAAGAGGAATACAATCACTATGCACTCAAGCAAAGAGAAAGACCTCACTCCACTCCTATCTTCCTACAAGCATGCACACATTCAAGCATCAAGCTTCCATGAAAGCTTCAAATCAATCCATGTACTCAAAAATGAAATACTAAAAGCATGCATAAGAGTAAAATGATTAGAGAAGAGGATGAGAAAGACTCATGACATTGCTAATGATTCAATGAAGAGATTTACCTCATACAATGATGTAGATGGGGTGAGAGAAGAGTCTTCACCTCTATGGAGAAGAGGGAGAGTAGGTCTCTCAAAGGAGCTCTTGCATGAACTAAGCCCAAAGTGTGTCTAAGCTCTCAAATGAGCCACCTTTTATACAAAAATTCTAGGACTCCCATAAGTCTCCATGTGGGATTATTGTGAAGCCCTCTCCCACATACATCTACAAAGTGGAACTCTTTACAAGAGCCCTAAGTATCTTTTTTTTGTTGCATCCTCGGCATCCTTGTATTGATCTTCATTTGCATGCAACATATGCTCAGAGCCGCACGTGAGAGCACTCGTAGCGCTCAGGATTACGCTAAAACTTATGCGGATAAAGGACGTAGAAAGGTGACCTTTGCAGAAGGTGACTTTGTATTCCTCAAGGTACAGTTAGAAACCATGAAAATGGGAAAGTGTGATAAATTTTCTCCGAGATATTGTGGTCCTTTTAAAATCCTTAAGAAGATTGGGGACGTAGCATATAAACTTGAGTTACCGGAGAGTTCTCAAGTCCATCCTATCTTCCATGTCAGTAAACTGAAGAAATCAGTTCACGGGTTAGAGAACGCAGTTTCTCCAGAGATTTTGGTGGACTTGATAGAGCCACCAAAGATACCACATGAACCTGAAAAGATTCTACAGTATTGTGATAGACAAACCCGACATAAAGTGTACCAGGAGATACTTGTTAAATGGACAGATAGGGATGAGGAGGTAGCTACCTGGGAACGCCGTAGGGCAATTTCCAAAAGGTTTCCCCAGTTTGTTTTCGAGGACGAAAACTCTTCTTAAGGGGGGGTAATGTCACGTAGGCTGTAATGCTTGTGATGACTGACGGCAGCAGACCGGATGGCCATGTCCGGGGTTCAGTGGGAGAGGATGCCCATGCGGAGTCATGGGCGGCCAGGCTAGTGTGGACAGCAGGCCACACACTATATAGCCTGGGGGATGAGGGGCAATCCTCATTCTTCCTCTAAGGCTAGGTGGTGAGCCAGAGGCCGTCCCCTCCTGTGGTAACGCCCGTAGCGGCGTTACGGATATCTAACACGTATCTTGGATAGTTTCCCTTTTTCCTTTTACATCTTCCTAGGTACTACCTATTGGCAAGATTTAGTTACAAGGTTACAAGAAAGTTGTTTCTCAACGGATATACAAGGCGACGAAACTGGTGGTGGCAAGGTTGGGCACCGATAGTTGGATGACCCCTAATAGTAAGCCCTAATAGGACAATTAGCATTTATTGTGTGACAACATGAGTAGCATACAAGTGGCCAGAAACCTAGTATACCATGCTAAAATAAAGTACGTTGAGTTACATATCACTTTGTGAGGGAGAAGGTTCTAGCAGATGATGTAGGTCTGGTATATGCTAGCACAAAGGATCACGTGGCTCTCACATCTTCACACGAAGACATTGGGCACATAAAAGCTCCATAGGTTTAGGAGCTTACTTAGAGTACAATGTGTAGAGTTGAGCTTGAGGGGGAGTGCTGAGATATTAAGCTCAACTATAGTGCTACTGACATTGATGACCCGCCTCGGTGATAGCTTCCACATTTATGCCACTGGCATGGTTGGTCAGAATATGGTTGATATGCTTCCACTGGATGACAGGCTATGTGACAGCCACTTTGGAGTACTAGAGTTATGGCATTGTTATAGTGCCAGCACATATAATTGAGTTCACACTATAGACCAACCAATTTATGCTATTGTAGGAGAGTAATTTCCATTATAGTATGTACTCTTATATTTTTAGTTATATAGTGGTAGAGAAGAGAAGAAGATATAAGACAATTCAGCTATCCATCTCTATTATGTCATCTCTATTATGTCTTGCTCTCTCTTGTGTGTGTGCTTGCTTCCAAGGAACTTGATCAAGCTCTCTCTCTCTCCCCTATATTCTCTTTACTAGGTACACTAGGTAGGAATACCAAGTAGAGGTGTGGCGAAGTAGGTGGGAGCTATATATATAGCTATAGGTGCTCAAGAGATACAAGGAAAGGTGGGAGAAAAAATGAAAGTTTGAATTATAGGTAGGAGAAAATATGTCAAGGTGGTAATAGATAGTCATTGTGTTGCTAAGGGTGTCAATTAACAACATAATAATAGCAATACACCATAAGCAACACAATTTGTGTTAGTAAGAGACACCCATAGCCTTTTTTAAAAACCTCTTTAAAAGATGGGTTTTTTTATCAGAAAGTGTTGCTAGGGGTGTCCCATAGTGACACCCATAAATTTTTTCACTATATTCATGTCTTGCTACTATAGCCCCCATAACCTTATAGTGATTTTATGGTAATGCATATATAGTCCTTATGGACACTATGTATACATGCATAGACACTATGTAAACATATCGATTATGCATACATGTCTGTATACAAAGTCCTTCTACATGTCTGTATACAAAGTCCTTCTACATGTCTGTATACAAAGTCCTTCTACATGTCTGCATACATAGTCCTTCTATACATGTCTGCATACATAGTCCTTCTACATGTCTGCCCTCTATACAACCATAGATACTATGTATGTACGTCACACATGCATAGTAGACAATATGTATGCATACCAATCATGCATACATAGTCCTTATACATGTCTGCATTCCATGCATGCATAGACACTATGTATGCATGGGGTTATGCATTAGGGTGTATGCATATTGCCTAAGCCCTTATGCATTAGGTCTTATGCATAATCCCCTTATGCATTAGGGATTATTCATAAGTCCCTAATTCATAAAAGCTTATGAATCATGCATGAGCCCTTATGCATATGGGCTGCTAGTAAGCATAAGCCCTTATGCATATGGGCTGCTAGTAAGCATAAGCCCTTATGCATTTATGGATTATTCATGAGCCCTAATGTTACATAATGTAAGATTCCTCCCTCCAGCTTTTTAGGTGTACAGGTGTAAGAACCTCCCCTTCTGATCTTATAATTATTACCCTCTCTTAAATTAAAGAAAGATCCTATTTTACCCTATTTTAGATTAGAGAGAGAAAATGCCTAGAGGGAGGTAATCCAAAATTGAGATATTTTTGGATATAAAAGTCCTCCTAGTGTCTAAAATGGTTTCCCCTAAAACAAAATCTCAAAAAGAACTTTCCAATGTGCAATTGGAATTAATTGAAAATAGGTATAAAGGACCTTAGCCTAAGGGTCTAGATTTTCAGAAATTTTTGGATTATGGCCCAATTAAGGTTCATAGGAACAATCTAAGTGTGGAAAGGAGATAACTCCAATTTATAAAAGAAAAATACCAAAAATGAGTAAATGCCCACATAAGATGAAGAGTTGACTGAGTATAAGGTTTATTAGTAAAAAACTATGAATATTACTTTAAAAATGAGATATTTTGGATATAATGACACTTTTTTGACACCTTGGTATAAGGAGAAGGGGGCTCTTCAAGAAGGCACCTATTTCACATGTGTGGAGGAGTTTTAAACTCAAAAATAATAAGATATTTTTATCTCTACTCTCTCTTGGATCAAACCTTGATAAAAAAGGGAGCCAAACTGGTCCAGATCTTGTCCAAATTCAGCCAAACTGAACCTGAAAAATTCTAGAAACTAGTTAGACTTGGTTAGAGGCCTCCCTCACCTATAAATAGACCCTTAGTCCTTTGTAAAAAAATATGTGAACTATACCATACCAGTATTATACTGAAATAATGATATTTTCTATTATCCTCTAAAAATCCTCTACAATTTGGAGAGAATGGAGTTTCTCTCTCTCTTATACCTTCTTTGGAGTCTTCATCAACATACTAAACCAAATGATTGGTTGGGGGCCTCTCCTTAGACTAAAGAATCAAGAATAATAAGAGGTAAAGTGTGATTTATGGTCTTTTTCTTAATATCTAAATGTTTCTCACTTCTCAACCCCTCTCAAGCTTGAGAAGTATTCAATTGAATGGCTCTTTAATGCAATTGAAGCTCTCTAATGGATTTTGGTGATTAAACACATAAAGTTTCCATTTATGCTTAAATTTAAAATATTTTTAAGCATATCTCTCTCTCCCCCAAAGAATGGTCATTCTTATGACTTATTTTATATTCAATTAATGCTTCTCATGGAGAAATTCTCTATTCACAAATCAAACTCTAGGCTTGTGAAGCTAGAGGTTTAAGAAAATGGTTTTTATACTTATATGCTTGAAAAATATGGTAATATTATGGGATAATCCTTAAATTGAATTTAATGCTAAAAGATAGTTATACTATCATAATTATTTTACTATGTCTTATTCTTTTCATAAAAATTAAAAATTGCCACAATATTAGCAGCAGCAGCGGAGCTATGGCAAAAATTTTAAGAAATTGATGCATAATTCATTCTTATTCATAATGTGAAAAGAGGACTTCCTATCATATTCTAGAATTGAATATCCTAAGTTAAAAGAATGGTTTTTGTCACATTCAATGGAAAACTAATTTTTAAGTTCATGTGTAATTAAATAATTAAGAAACGAGAAAATTATGGTAATTATATTTAAATGGTAAAAGAGGAATTACTATGACATTTGGAATTCAATCATTTAGATGGGAAAAGAGAAATTCCTAGCATATTAGAATTATTGGTATTTTATTTAAATTCAAAGATAAATTTTAGATAAATTTATTTTATCTATGAGAAATAATAAAATGGTAAAAGAGGAAATTTTATGACATTTGGAATTCAATAATTTAGATGGGAAAAGAGAAATTCTTAGCATATTGGAATTATTGGATATTTTATTTAAATTCAAAGATGAATTTTAGATAAATTTATTTTATCTATGATAAATATTTAAATGGTAAAAGAGGAATTCCTATGGCATTTGGAATTCAATCATTTAGATGGGAAAAGAGAAATTCCTAGCATATTGAAATTTTTGGATATTTTATTTAAATTCAAAGATGAATTTTAGATAAATTTATTTTATCTATGAGAAATATTTAAATGGTAAAAGAGAAATTCCTATGACATTTGGAATTCAATCATTTAGATGGGAAAAGAGAAATTCCTAGCATATTGAATTAATGGGTATTTTAATTTAGATGAATTTATTTTATGAGAAATATTTGATGATAAAAGAGGAATTCCCATGGTATTTGAGATCCACGAAATCATATGGGAAGAAGAGGAATTTTTAGTATAATTCAATTTATGATTATTCATCAAAAGTGGAAATATGGGTAGAATTGATTTTTGTAAATCCCATGAATTCTTTTATTCAAAAGAGGAATATTAAATATAATTCAATTGACGAATTGAGAAGGAATATGAAAATAGTCGTCCAGAAAAAGAATCTTTATCTAAGCCGTCAGGCATTTTTCTGAAAGATGTTTTGGACTTGTGTACATATGAATGCATGGTGTGAATAAAGGCTTTGCTCGGGAATGCGTTGCCGGGTGTACAGGGTGAATGGTTTTGTTTTGGGCTTGTTACAGACCTGTCTGGAACGTGATCCGCTGGAGGTGGTTTTAGCTGTTCGGTCGCCTGAATATGTGTGCGCGTCCAAGAAATGAGTGGGCATCGTGGGTTGTGTTTGAAGGTGTATGAAAGCATGGGGAGAAATTATAGTTGAAAGGGGCCAATGTAGCTTTGAGCATTGGTGTGAAAAGCATTGATGATGGCCATCTTATAGGCCTCAAATAAAATAAAATAATGATCAACGTGGCCAGCTGGGTAAGGTTGGCGTGGAGGCTTAAGCTACCGCCAGCGAGGAGTTCCAGAAGGTTGGCAAAGAGGTGGACCGATGGCTGAAGAGAGAGTAGCAATGGGAGGGAAGGTGCCTGTGGCTAGCTGCAGCCCCACAGGTGCAACTGAGAGCGCAGCTTGGAAGCACAGGGGCTACGAGTGCTTGGTCTTGGTGAAGACGGCGGTGGCTGGGTTTTGAAGCGCTAGTTGGTGTGAAGCACAGCCGCCGCGCAGACACAAGGCCTCACTGACCAGTGGGAGAAGGCAGTGACTAGAGATGGTAACTGAGGTGACAGGCTGGTGTCAAAGGTTCTCGGCCGCAGGCACACGCAAAGAAGGAGGCCGCCTTTGAAGTGGTAACGCAAAGAAGGAGGCCGCCTTTGAAGTGGTAACGCAACTGACTGGTGCAAGTGAAGGCAATGGAGGTGTCCGTGGGGTCGCCGATGGTGGTCAACAAGGACAGAGGTGTGTGGCCGCTTTGTAGAAAGAGAGGGAGGCTTCTTCAAAGAAGGCGTTGTAGTGGCTTCGAAGGCAGAGGGAGCCTGTGAAGGTGGGGTGCAGCTGACAAAGGGCAGGCGACTGGTGGAAGATGCCTTGGGCTTTCGATAAAGTGAGAGAGGCTGGATGCGTGGAGAGCTCACGAACTGTGGGACGTTGAGAGCTGGGCTGCTTGGCTGGTGGGGCCGGTAGCATTGCAGAGAAGCTTCTTGTGAGGTGGCAGAGGAAGGGTTTGTTGTGAGGCTAGCAGAGGATCAGCACAGAGACAAAGAGAGACAGAGAGAGAGATGTTTGGGTAGCTGCTGTGCTGGCGACACACACAGAAGTGATGGGCTGCAGAGAGAGTTGAGGGTTAGCTGGTGGGGCGCCCTCTGAAGTGAGAGTGGCCGGGTTATTTTTGGTGTGATTGGCACAGCATGCAGGCGAGAGGTTCGTGGTGATTGAGGATGTGGTGTATCCTCGGCAGTGACTGACAGGTCAGAGTGTTGATGTGTTTGAGGTTGCAAAGGCTTGGTCGTTAGACGCAAGGTCGTAATTCCTGAGGTGGTGTGGTCGTGGTGGAATTCCCTTGGCAGTAAATCCAGGCCTGAGTGTTTGTAAGTTGTGTGAGTAAGGCTTCTGTGTCGGGAGAAGCTTGTATGAAGTGTTGTCTTCTGAGAATAAATGCTGGGTGTTTACTTTGTCTATGGTGCCCCTGTTTTGTGCTGTCTTTCTGGCGTGGGTGGGTGGTGAATTGTGAGAAGTGTTCCAGCCGGTGGCTGGTGGTGCCTTAGTTGTGTTAGTGTTTTCCAAGTTTGGGAGGTGAAGGGCTATAGAGGCATGGTCTTTTCTTCTTTTTTTCACCTCACACCAAGCAATTGGCAAAAATTTAGAAAAAGTCCCATTATCGATATAAAAGTAGAAAAAGCTACTAAATGGGAATAGGATGTGCGATGGATGTGATAAGATGTAAATGAGATGTGAGAAGATTTAAATGAGATGTGATAAGATTTAAATGAGATGTAAATGAGATGTGATAAGATTTAAATGAGATGTGATAAGATATAAATGGGATGTGATAGGATGTGGTGTACTAATGAAAATGAATGTGGATGAGATGTGAAGTAAATGGATGTGGATGTGAATGATGAGAAGAGAATGAGAAGAGAGGATATGTGAAAGGGTGAGATGGGAACTAAATGGATGTGGATGTATGCGAAAGAATGGATGTGGATGTGTATGTGATGAAGTTTGAGCATAGGAAACTTGATGTTAATCTGGCCCAAACACCACCACGGATAAGGGTTCTAGAGCTGGAGGGTTATTCCTAGGGTGACCATGATTTACTATGGCCATGGGTAGAGGTAGAGGAGTAGGAGGACTTTTGGGGACACAAAGTTGACTAGACACTTCTGGCTAGAGCACTTGATAGAGAGGGATTTCATGATGTGACCTATAGAACTAGAGCTCACATGAGAGCGTGTATTGGGCCGCATGTAGACATGATGAACTACCACAGACTCAAATTTTTTGGAACTCTTGACTCACAAGAGTCCCCAACAAGATCGCCAAAGTTTTAGTGTACCTATAGAAGACTCAGTTTCCCATGGTGTAGGCACACCAAATCACTAGGGTCCTCTCTAGGGAAGTATACCCTCAAAAGTTGGCATGGGCTAGGGAGATGGTGACCACTCTCTCCCACTCCACTACGCACTCACACAAACTCAAGAATGGAACACACACAAGAGCTACCTAAAGCGACATGCACACAATGCAAGGCAAAAGTAGGCAAGAGTTGGGACATCAGAGAAACATGTATTTCATGGGGATCCCCTCTCAGTACTCCAGAGTCTCTCTATACACAAAGGGCATGGTCCTTTGGTCTATCACGAGCCGAGTTCTGAAGGTGGTCACTAACACATGCCATTGGAGTACCGAGCACAAGTAGGTGGGCACCGCTTCCCTTCAGTCAAGGGGGTAGTCAAACTTGGAAAGTACGGCCGCCAGAGATTCCCAACTTGTGTGACTAGTGGGTGGCCTTGTGGTTCATGAAATTGGGGTGCTGACTTGGGGGTGCCCAATCCTGGGGGTTCACAAGCTTTAGTGCCCGACCATTGACAGTGAGTGTGGCTACACTGCTGATGGTATATTGCCATTATCTTCATGCCATTGACAAGCCCATGTAGTGTGATGAGGTGAAAGATCTTGTTTTCAATTTTTGGTTAAGCCATACTGTGTTTCACCCAACAAAAAGGATGCATGTCGCAAGAACCTTGGTAGAAAATCTTATATTAAACATTCGATACACCTTCTCGATCAATCTCAGGTAACAACAACAACCCATGCTCCAACACTTGTGCTGATTTGGTGTGCTTTTATACATATTCCTTCAGTATAGATTCAAATGCTTTTTGATGATACCAAATACTAGATTAGATGTTTCCAACTGGTATACAAACAAATGCCAAATTCTCCACTCTTCCATGATTCTATCATCCTTGTCTATACATTGTTTCCTTCTTTTATCCATGTCTATGTGTATTATGTCCTGACTGTCAAATTTTCAATTAGCCACCACCAGTAGAGAAGTAATTAGATTTGCAGAATTAAAGGGGAAAGTGTTCTAGAGTCAGCTTTTGCTAGTTCTGTGTTTGGCTTAGTCAGCTAATGTTGTAAAAGAGGGTTGTTTTCTCTCTAGATCTGACTAGTTACTACCACATTAATGCTACAGACAAGCTGGCAAAAGTCAAATGGTCCTCCTTCACAAGGCAAGGCATGGTTCTAAACAGTTTTCAACTTGGGGTGATAATAAACAAAACCAAGAAAATTGGTGTAAAACCAGTAGGAGATTGGTGTTAAACTAGTAAGATACCTGCATAAACTTAGGCTATAGAAAAAACAAGCTTAATAGGCTTTTTACCATTATTATACTGGTCCCAAACCAATATAATACACTTAGGCTAAAATATTAGTTTTGCTTTAGACAACACTAGTTTTGAAATAATATGTCACCAGTGTTAAACCAATAAGATACCAGTTGCATACACCTAGGAACCTATAACTACAAAAACCAGTTTCAAACCAAATATTTAACTTTCTATGATGGTTTTGTATTGAAGGTTGAACTATATTTTTTGTTTCAGGAGATGAATCCACAGGTACCAGTTCATCAACGAGCTTTTGAGAAATTAAAGCCATGCTTTGTGTGCAAGCCTAAGGTTTACCATGGAAACTATGATTTTTCTTAATTAACATATTCTTCATGGCAAGTTGTCTTTCCTCATTGAGTTGTTCTAAAACCAACAACTATTCAGTTAGTTTATTATCATCAAGCCTCTCATTCATAGCCACTCTCAAGCTAGGAATCATGAACTCCCAAGGCATTACTGCCTCTAGTCTATACACCATCTTAAAGGGTGTACATCCAATTGCAAACTTGTATGAGGTGCGATAGACCCATGAAGCTGGTGTTAGCCTTTATATTCGCAATCAGTGCATCAAGTCTCCATAGGGTTAGTCAAGATCATTATAAGGACTTGGTACTCTCTGCTTGGCCATTATGGATAATATAGTGTTGATTTGCAGTGTGTGCAATCATGAATGTAGTAGTAAGATGTTTGGTTACATCATTGATGAAATGTTTCCCTTGATCACTCACTAACGCAAAAGGTAATCCAAAGTGTCTAATGATGTTTTGATAAATAAATTTAGCCATTGTCAGGGCCACAGAAAAGAAAGAAAGGATCTTGTAGTTCGGCAGGTAGGGTGCAAAAGTTTCATTTCGTTGTTCAAGGACAAGCTAACCAATTTCATCAAACATAACTATATTTATAGATGATAGGCTGACCAATTCAAAGATTGTTTACAAAAGTTCCCAGATGATGTGGTGGTCTCAGTGGTGGACTTTGCAGAAAATTACTCTTTCAAAGTGGAGAATGAAATCCAATCAATGCATTGGTATTTAAACCAAGTCACCATCTTGGTTCACATCTCTTACGTGTTGAAATGTCAAGCTCGTATACAGCTGGAGGATAGCACATGGGTGCTAACAGAGTGACAGTATGGTACAGTATGGTAGATAGATATCGTGTGGTGTGTTTATGACCGCGTCTAGCTAGTTATGTGTGGTGTGGACATTACATTAGGTTTACTTTGTAGTGTGGACATAACACTATGTTGTGTTCTCCTTTGTGTGTGTGAGAGAGATGATGACTATGGCTTCTCTCCTTCTTTATGATTGATGGATATGGATTAGGGTTTGGTTTTCTTGTGTGTGCTCCCTCTTGCTTCTGTTTTTTATCATGGTATCAGAGCCTAGAACTCATTAGTTGTGTTGTGAGAGTGAGTGAGAGAAGAGGGAAGAAGAAGAAGAAGCTGTGAAGATTTCCATTGAAGCTGTGGAGCAAAAGAAAGCTGTGGAGCTCACCTTGGATACAGATCTGAAAGCTAAGGACCACGGGTAAGTGCTATAAGACCCCCTCTGCGGATTGCAGGTAACAAAAAGCAAGTAACAGGCAAGATTCGTGTTGCCAAAGCAAGCAGAAAATTTCTGGTTTTGAAGCTTTCATGGAAAGCTTGTGAAGGAATGTATTTTGTCAAATGTATTGGGGAAAATACAAAGGAAACACAGAGGTTCTCATGTATTGTGAAAGGGCACATGTATTAGCAACACTGGAGCAAACCATTGCATGAAACATTGATGTATTTCAGGAGATTTATGAAAGAAAAATTCTGGTTTTTTTGACTCCTGCAAACCAGAGAATATATGCTCCGTGGAGGATCAAATGTGGCAATTCTACTCAAAATTGGAGCTTGCCCTTCATACCCATGATAGATTAGGTCATTTCTAAGAGACCTATCAACTCAATGGTGATAACCCCTCTCTCCTAGAGCCTCTGGAGCAGGCGGCGCATTCTAGAGCAGAATTCTGGACAGGTTTCAATAGATATCATGCCATTCACTCATTACTACACCATTTGATGCCATTAAAAGCTTGGGGAGTTGAGCAAAGGCATCGCTAAGGCATTGTGAAGCTTGGTTGCAGCTCATTTGATGTATTTGGAGCTCATTGAAGTCATTTATCAGAGGTGTGCAGGTTTGCAAAAGTTCTGTCCAAAAATAGAGCATCACTAATCAAGGTATTAATCCTTGTCTATATCAAATTGGCCTAATTCCTTTGGTACAAGTAGAGTCCTATGAGTTGCTAAACTTTTGATTCAAAAAGTTTTGAATTTGGATCAGATTTGAAGGAGATAGAGCACTTTTAGTGAGAGGTGGTACCTGACATATGCAGAAAAAGGCAAACCAGAGAGCTACAAAAATTGGTGGTTCTCATTAACCTTGAAGAATTTGATCAAACCCTTCTAGGATATGTTGGAGCAATGTGTTATGAAGCCAATGAATGCATAAACATCAAATTTGAACAAGATTTAAAGGAATAAGAGCAAGATCTTTGACTGGTTCTCTGGCGAGAAAAAAACCAGAAAAGTTTTTGTGAAGAAGTATCATTTGTTTTCAACCTTGATCGAGTATACATTGTTGATGAAGCATTGTGGGATCTAAAAGCACATATATTGCAATCATTTGATGTGATTTGGAGAGATTTGGAGCATTACAGGTACTTCATACATTGTGATCAAAGGGGTAGATGGTCCGATACAAATTGTTGGAGAGAAGCTTGACAGAACTAACTTTCAAGTGTGGAAGTTTCGAATGAAGAGTTTTTTGAAAGGTAAAGGTTTATGGAGTCTCGTCTCGGATGAAGACCCGGAGCCATTCCTACCTCCTCAACCAAATAATGCTCAGTTGGTGGCTCACAAGCAATGGGTAGAGCGGTCTTTGAAAGTGTTGCATTACTTTTCAATATGTGTAACAGATGCCTTGCTTATTCACATCCAAGATGCAGATACACCAAAAGAAGCATGGGATATATTGTGCCGAATGTATGAGACAGACACTGGTGCAAGAAAGATACAACTAAAGCAATAGATTCACAGTGTAACACGAAGGAATAGGAGTATACATGAGTATGTTCATGAAATCAAGGGTTATGCAGATTCATTGTCATCAATCCATGCCCCAATGGATGATGATGATTTGGTTGCCCTCACATTGCGTGGTTTAGGCAAAGAATACAAATCTTTTGACACTTCCATCTCAGTAAGGTTGGGAGGAATGCCAGACTTTAATGAGCTTGTGTCATTGCTCATTGTGGAAGAATTGAAGCTTGGACTTGGTGGTATGAGTCTTACAGGTGGTGCATCCTCATCGAGGTGGTATGAGTCTTATAGGTGGTGCATCCTCGTCGAGCAATGATGAGCATGCAAGGAATCAGGCTTTTTACTCATCTAGAGGCTCTCGAGGCAGGGGGAGATTTACCCCTCAAGGTCGTGGAGGACGTGGTTGGAATGACAGGTCTACTCAACCACAATCAAATCAGAATTTTCAGAATTCATAGTCATCATTTGGATCACGTGGAGGTCGTGGATTTCAATCCCATAGGGGGAGAGTTGGAACAGGTGCTCGTGGTAGAGGACGATGGCAAGGTCCTCAACAAAATTTGAATGGGATTGAATGTCACTATTGTGGCAAACTTGGACATATGGCAAAAGATTGTTACAAAAAGCAGAATGATGTCAGGAATGGAAGACCACAACATGGGAATTATGTATCTACTAGTAACAATGATGGGAGTTCAAATCATCTTTTTGCAATGAAGCACATTATGGGGACAATGGATTCTCAGAATGCTGGAGATGAGTCATGGTATATGGATTCGGGTGCCTTAAACCACATGACATGTCATGGTGAGTGGTTTGAGAAGATGCAACCATTGGGTACAAATGGATATGTGGTCACAGGAGATGATACTCAGCATCTTATAACACATGTTGGCAGTGTGCCTTTGAGGATGCATGATGGAAATGTGAAGAATATGTCAGAAGTGCTATATGTACCATCCATTACAAAGAATTTGGCATCAGTAGGCCAAATGGTTGAGCAGGGACTACAAGTAAGATTAAATGAGAATGGCTGTTTTGTGGAAAACTTTAAGCATGGCTATATATTGATTGCCAAGGGCAAGAAGGAAGGAAGGTTGTTCAAATTGGATGCAGGCATACCAGAATTGAGCTCAGCCATGTTTTCAAAGAGCAATGGGATTGTGCAGGACATTGATATGTGGCACAAGAGGATTGGACATGTCAATATACAGAGATTAAAGAACATGCAAACAAGAGGCATTGTCAGTGGATTGCCTAGATTCAAATATGATGGACATATGCATGTTTGTGAAGCCTGTCAGTTTGGAAAGCAGGCAAGGTTGAGGTTTCCTAGAGAAGGAAATATGAGTAACAGGCCACTTGAGATAGTACACAGTGATGTATGGGGTCCTGCACAAAACCCATCTATCAAAGGCAGTCTATACTATGTGACATTTATAGATGATTTCAGCAGGATGACATGGATATACTTTCTGAGAGAGAAGAGTGAAGTGTTGGAAAAGTTCATGGATTTCAAAGCTCTTGTAGAAAAGCAATATGGCTGTTGGATTAAATGTTTGAGAACAGGTGGAGGTGGTGAATACACCTCAAAAGATTTTGAGCATTTCTTGAGGAAGCATGGAATAAGAAGACAGTTGACATGCAGGTATACACCTCAGCAGAATGGTGTGGCTGAGAGAAAGAATAGAGTCATATGTGAAGTGGCAAGGGCAATGCTCAATGAAAAGAGCATGCCAGATTACTATTGGGTAGAAGCATGTGCTACTGCAGTGTATATCCTGAACAAAACACCTACAGCAGCCATTCATGGAAGCACGCCAGAGATGCGGCTTACAGGTTACAGGCCAGACATTGGACATCTCAAAGTCTTTGGATGCGTAGCTTATGTACATGTGCCTGACAAAAGAAGAAGGAAGTTGGATCCTAAGGCAGAGAAATGTGTATTTGTTGGATATGCACAAGATCGAAAGGCATACAAATGTTATAACCCTCAAACTAGACAAGTGGTCATCTCATGAGATGTGGTGTTTGATGAGCTTGCTAGTCGGTACAAAGCAAAAGATGAGGGAGTCATTGAGTCATTTGAGGCAGATGCGCCTGTGAACTTGCCACAAGCAAGTTCTAGTTCTACTACTATATCTGGGCCAGCAGAAGAAGCTGAGAGTAGCAGTGTACGTCCATGGTCAGGACATTTGAGACATGAGAGTGTGAGCACTGGGAGTAGTGCTATGGATAAAGGAAAGAAGAAGGTCGAAGGAATTGGAATCACAGGTTATGAGTCATCTAGTTCAGAGAGTTTGGATGAGGAGCTCGGCATACTTGTCTTACGCACACCTGGTGCTAGGCAGGACAGATATGTGCCACCACATGCTAGAGTTATAGGTGTACAGAGTGACCTGCATGCATTGCGGAGATCCCAGAGAGTTAGATATCCAATTGAAAGACTGACATATCGAGATTTTGCTATGCACTATGCATACATGACATCTATGGTGAAGCATGTGGAACCTACATGCTATACAGAGGCTATTGGAGAGCATGTATGGGAGAAAGCCATGGATGAAGAGATGGATGCTTTGGACAAAAATGATACATAGGAATTGGCTAAGTTACCGCAAGGAAATAATGCAATTGGTTGCAAATGGGTGTATAAGGTAAAGTGCAAGTCAGATGGCAGCCTAGAGAGACATAAGGCAAGGCTGGTTGCTAAAGGATATGCACAAACTTATGGTCTTGATTATGATGAAACTTTCAGCCCAGTGGCTAAGATGGCTACAGTGAGGTCTATCATTGCACTAGCAGCACAAAAAGGTTGGGCTTTACATCAAATGGATGTAAAAAATGCTTTCTTGAATGGTGAACTACAAGAAGAGGTGTACATGGAACAGCCAGAAGGATATGTACATTCAGAATATCCTACTTTTGTTTGCAGGTTAAAGAAAGCAATCTATGGTTTGAAGCAAGCACCTCGTGCTTGGAGTGACAAGATCAGCAGATATCTTGTCAGTATTGGATTTGTGGTTGGAAATGCAGACTCTTCACTTTATGTGAAGAAGACACATGATGGTATCGTGATGATAGTCATTTATGTTGATGATTTGATTATCACAGGTGATTGTGGGAAAGGCATTGATGAGGTTAAGGCCTCTTTATGCAAAGAGTTTGATATGAAAGACCTTGGTGATTTAAGGTTCTTTCTTGGCATTGAGGTGATAAGAACAAGTAAGGGTATATGGCTGGTGCAAAGGCAATATGCACTTAACATGCTGGCAAAGTATGGTATGACAGCATGCAAACCAATGTTGACACCATTAGAGCAAAATATGAAGCTTCGGGCTGATTTGGGTGATGAGCTTGATGATATCACCATGTACAGAAAAATGGTTGGTAGCCTTATCTACATGACCATTACGAGGCCAAATCTCAGCTATGCAGTTGGTTTGGTAAGTCAGTTTATGCAGAGTCCTCGTAAACCTCACTTGGATGCTGTGAGGCATATTTTGAGATACGTCAAAACTACCGTGCATTATGGTCTTTTCTATGAGGCAGGAAAAGACATGCATGTCTATGGATATACAGATGCAGATTGGGCCGGTAGTGCATATGACAGGAGGTCTACCAGTGGCTATGTTTTCAGCCTTGGTAGTGGAGCTGTGAGTCGGAGCAGTAAAAAGCAACCTACAGTTGCTTTATCTACCACAGAGGCAGAGTATCGTGGAGCAGCCATAGCTGCATGTGAGGCTATGTGGTTGAAGAAGTTGCTAGATGATGTCAGGTTACAGAGTGATATGAGAGTTGTCATTCATTGTGACAACATGAGTAGTATTCAGCTTGCTAGCAACCCAGTTTATCATGCCAGGACCAAACATATTGAGGTCCACTATCATTTCATCAGAGAGAAAGTGCTAGATGGGCATGTTGATTTGACATATGTACAGACAGATGAGCAGGTTGCAGATATCTTTACCAAAGCACTTGGTAAGGATAAGTTTGAGTATTTCCGTACTAGATTGGGAGTCCTAGAGATGGACATGTCGAGCTTGAGGGGAAGTGTTGAAATGTCAAGCTCGTATATAGCTGGAGAATAGCACATGGGTGCTGACAGAGTGACAGTATGGTACAGTATGGTAGATAGATATCGTGTGGTGTGTTTATGACCGCGTCCAACTGGTCATGTGTGGTGTGGACATTACATTAGGTTTACTTTGTAGTGTGGACATAACACTATGTTGTGTTCTCCTTTGTGTGTGTGAGACAGATGATGACTATGGCTTCTCTCCTTCTTTATGATTGATGGATATGGATTAGGGTTTGCTTCTCTTGTGTGTGCTCCCTCCTGCTTCTGTTTTTTATCATTACGTGCGCTCCGCGGCAATGGGTGATATCAAAAAGACCACCCATTTCTATATCTTTGATGACAAGGTCCATGACACCTTGTTTGTGCAACATTGTTTTCTTTTGCATAAGAGGTGGTTGAAAGAACAAAGCAGCAATCTACAACGGCATTGGGTGTGGTTTGATGGTGCAACATCACAATTTAAAGCAAGACATTCATTCTACTTTGTTTGTGAGGTACTTCAAACTCACTGGTCTTGAGATGATGCATAACTATTTTGGATCAGGACATGGCAAGGGTGAGCATGACGAGGCTGGAGTAGTAATCAAGAGAGAACTGAGACAAGTGAGTAGTTGAAGCCATATGGATGGACATTAGACACAATGCAGCAAGTGTGGTGGAATTTCTCAATGAAATGAGAAATAGTGGAAACCACATGTCGTCTAGAAAAAAAGTGAACTAGGTATTTTGGGAAATCAAGGTTGGTGATGTACAAAGAGATATACACTGGGATTGCATGCGTGTGAGTGGTTCCCACTCTTTGCATTGTGTGAATGGTTACTCAAGTATAGATAGGCATGCATTGAGATGTAGAAACTTGTCTTGTTTTTGTGATGCTTGTGTGCACGATCAGTGGAGAAGATGCCAAAATAAAGCATATGTGGAAATGTGGTAGTTCTTGAGGATACAACCCAAAGAACATTATGAAGATGTAGATGATGTTTCAAGCGATGATGGTTGTGTTGATGTGCCTATGTATGCTGGTCACCACGATGATATGAGTGATGCCCTACGTATAGGGCATAACTTTGCAGTCAATGATGAGGAAGAGGGTGAGGACTTCTACATTCTAAAGTGCTCTGCACCAAAGAGGTTGACAACTACGACCGAGAAGGATGCATGGCACAATCGCATAAAAAAAGACTCCCTTTGTGGTTGAAGGACATTTCTATGATAGAGTGGAGGGTCATAGTGATCTATACATCCAACTTGACAATAAGTTTCCCTTTTATCTTGTTGTGGAGGGTGAGCCAAATGTATACAGATTAACTAGTGAGGTATACAAGGACATATACAACAGCATGCCTTTTGAAGACATGCCATAGATGTAATCTACCTTCTAGTTGTGTAAGGGAGAAGATAATTAATTGCATGTGCCTATTAAGTTTACTTTTCATTGATGCAGTGGAATCATTTGTATCATGGGTAGTATGTTTACTTGTCATCAACGTAGTAAGTTTACCTGTCATTAGCCGTAAACAACAAGATCCACCCACTAAAGAGATCTTAACCATGTCTGAAAGTTAGTAAAGAAAACGAATGCGAGAACTACGTGCAACATCCATGTGCAAAGAATACTATAAAGGAGAACCATTTTTTAACTTGCACTGAGACTACAAAGAAAAACCAGCAATATGCTACACAAAAAGTGCTACATTCATGTAAACAATTTACATATTTTCAGTGAGACAAAGTGCTCTAGAGCACTACATCCCATGACAACGAAAGTAT
This sequence comes from Cibotium barometz, assembly GCF_041138505.1. Taxonomy (NCBI): domain Eukaryota; kingdom Viridiplantae; phylum Streptophyta; class Polypodiopsida; order Cyatheales; family Cibotiaceae; genus Cibotium; species Cibotium barometz. The sequence goes on from NC_141083.1 coordinate 33,632,757, forward strand.
TTAGTGTGTAGAGCACTACATCCATGTACAACAAAAGTATAAGCCAATATAGGGGAATTGACTTTACATGGCGCACTTGGTCTACCACATTATCACCCTCTAACAACTCCCTTGCGCATCCACTCTCCATATAGGACAATATTTGAGCTCGAGAGCATAAGCATTCTTCTATGTGCTGCATCGCTCGGACCTGATCAGGCTGTGATCTTGTATTGAAAACATCCTCTTCTATAAGATCCCTGTGCTCAGCTGACTCCACCCACCTATGCACAAAATCCAAAACATCCCTTCCTAAAAAATTAATCCACTGTGACTCTGTCTTCTTCTCAAGAGTAGGCAGGATAATGTATGTTTCATCCTGGCTTGTATAGCACTTGTAGTGGCTATTATCCAACAACAGTGTGTTCTTGTTGCTCAACTCTGGTAAGAGAGCCCAAAATTTTTTGAGGGTCTTGAAAAAAATGGGTTTCCCCCTGTACTCAAAGGAAGCAACCCCACATAGTTCTTGGCCCACCCACCTGGCCAACCTATTCTTTACAACTTGCAAACACAAATCAATCCTTCTTTGCAATTTTGCCAGCTTACAACAACTTGAAAAGATGCACAGGGGAAGAGAGCTTGAGCTCTTGCAAGCACACACACACTCACAAAAACCTAAAAGAGAACACACAAGGTGAGAGGCTGAAAACCTTCTTCTTCACACAACACAACACCCATATACAAGGATAAGAGTACACACCTATAAAAAGGTACTCAACCAAATACATACTAGGGCTCTCTATAGTGTGAACCCAACTAAATGAGCTGGCGCTATAACTATGCCAGTCTCAAGAATGGCTCACACAGCCTGTCATCCCACTGGCCACATATCACTCATGATCTCACCAACCATGCCAGTGGTGTAAGTGTGGGGCCTATCCCCCAGCAGCAGAGCAGGCGGGTCATCAGTGTCCATCGCCTCACTAGATGAGCTCGATATCTCAACACTCCTCCTCGAGCTCAACTCCATCTCATGTACACCAAACGAAGCCCTGAATCTGCGGATCTTCTCTGTACCCAATGCTATGGTGAAGATGTCAGCGACCTGATTCTCTGTGCTGACATAAACAAGGTCAACTAGTGGACCTCTATATGCTTTGTGCGAGCATGAAAAACTGGGTTCGTGGCCAACTGTATACTACTAATGTTGTCACAAAAAATGACAACTTTTCTATCCACTGATATCTGCAAGTAGCTTTCTCAACCATGCTACCTCACATACTGCCATAGAGCAGCACCTATGTACTCAGCCTTTGTACTGGATAGAGCAACTGTAGGCTGCTTCTTGCTGCTCCAAGTCATAACAGCACTCCCCAAAGAAAACATGAAGCCCCACTAGTAGATCTTCTATATCTTCTATCAGAGCCCAATCAACATCTGTGTACCCATGTACACATATCTGTGTCCTAGTTTCATAAAATAGTCCACAATGCAAAGTAGACCTCACATACCGCAGTATGCATCTTAATGCATCCAAATGTGGCTTCCGAGGAGCCTGTATAAACTTACTCACCAACCCAATAACATAGCTCAAATCCGGCCTAGTGATCATCTTGTAGATCAAGCTTCCTACTATACGCCTATACAGAGTAGGATCCTCCAAAATCTCTCCTGAATCTGCACTTAACTTGCCATTCTGATATCCAATGGCACTGAGATAGGCTTACAGCCTATCATACCATACTTGGACAACATGTCCAAGCCATACTGTCTCTGCAGTAATCCAATACCATGTGGTGACCTAATCACCTCAACGCCCAAGAAATATCTGAGCTCCCCTAGATCCTTCATCTCAAACTTCTGTCTAATCAAGATCTTTACATCAAAGATCTCTGCATCGTGGTCCCCCGTAATGATGATCAGGTCATCTACATAGATGACAATAAGCACAACCCCTCTATCACTGTGTCTCACATACAACGAGAAATCTGCATTGGCTACATGAAAGCCAATAGTGATAAGATATTCAAAAATCTTGTCAGACCATGCTCTTGGTGCTTGTTTTAAGCCATACAAGGCTTTCTTCAACCTGCAAACATGCTCGGGGTGACTCACATCCTCATAACTAGGTGGTTGCAATGTATACACCTCTTCTTGCAAATCCCCATGCAAGAATGCATTCTTTACATTCATTTGATGTAAAGACCATTGCTTTGACGCAGCCACTGCTATCACTACTCTCACTGTTGCCATCTTGGCAACTGGGCTGAAAGTTTCCTCATAATCAATGCCATATGTCTGCGCATATCCTTTGGCTACCAATCTAGCCTTATACCTGCTTATGCTTCCTTCACTGTTATGTTTTACTTTGTACACCCACTTGCATCCAATGGCTTTCTTGCCTTTAGGCAGTTGCACTAAATCCCAAGTCTCATTTCCATATAGTGCATCCATCTCCTCATCCATAGCTTTCTCCCAACACACATTTCCCAAAGCCTCATCAATGCATGTGGGCTCTACAACCTGGACAACTTTTGCCATGTATGCATAGTGATGTGCCACATAATCATCATAGGTAAACCTCTGTACAAGATTATTCACTCTCCTAGATCTTTGCAGCTTTGCATTCATGGATTCCACAGCCTTCTTTACACGTGTTCTTAGCTAGTATTCTAAGCTCCTCTCCCAGATCTTCGCACTTTGCATTCATGGCTTCCATAGCCTTCTTAGCTGGTATCCTAAGCTCCTCATCAAGGCTTATCTCTAAGCCACTAGACTCTCCATCAACATGAGAATGCCCTGCAAAAATGTCACGCATACTAAGGGGCTCAACCACTTTCTCTTTGCCTTTATGTGATGTACTAATCACATTTGCAGGACTAGTATTATGACGCAGCCTACCACTCCACGGTCAACTGAACCACTAGATGTGGACTCTCCTGGTCCACTCAAAGACTGTGATTGCAGACTTGCATTCCGTGCAATCAGACTTCCACTCACATCAGCCCCAACACCTTCTTTTTCAACAGTATACCAGCTGCTCATCTCATCAAAAACAACATCCCTGCTTACCCTCAACTCACGTGTAGCAAGGTTATAACACCTGTATCCCTTTTGCTCAAGGGAATATCCAATAAACACACATTTTTTAGCTTTTAGATCCAGCTTAGTTCTCAGTTCATCTAACACATGCACATATGCAATGCATCCAAAGACTTTCAAATGAGACAAATCAGGTTTTCAGCCAGTAAACCTCTCCTCTGGAGTTACATCATGTATGGTTACAGTTGGAGTCCTGTTTATGATGTAAACTGTTGTAGAAACAACCTCAGCCCAACAGTTATGCGGCATATTCTTCTCTCCCATCAATGCTCGTGCAATCTCAGCAATGTGCCTGTTTTTCCGCTCAGCAACTCCATTTTGCTACGGAGTGTATCTGCATGTAAACTATCTCCGAATACCATTCTTCTTCCAAAATTCAGAGAACTCATTGGAGAAGCTCTCCCCCTCCATCTGACCTTAGGCACTTTACATATTTCCCTGTTTGCTTTTCAACCATAACTGTGAAATTTTAAAAATGAGTGAACACCTCACCCTTCTCCTTCATGAAGTATACCCACACTTTCCTTGTGTGGTCATCAATAAACATAATACCTGTAGCCTCCCATAGAAGACCCCATACATCTGAATGCACAACATCTAGTGCATTTTTGCTCACATTTTTGTCGCGTGGAAATACATGCTTTGTTTGCTTTCCAAATTGGCATGCTTCACATATTTTATGCATACCTTCATTTTTAAACTTTGGCAGCCGTGGCACAAATCCTTTAGTCTGCATAGACTTCATTCTCTACACATTAACATGTCCAATTCTTTTATGCCAAATGTCTGTGTCTGCAACAATTCCCGAACCATTTTGCAAACATCGTAGCACTCACTTCATGCATGTTTACATTCAATGTAAACATTCTGTCCACTCTGTTTCCTTTTGCAACCAACCTGCACTTGTCTTTAAAGTCTTCAACATAGCAACCATCAGGGTTAAACCGAACCTGCAAACCCTGCTCAATCATCTGGCCAACTGAAACCAGATTCTTTGCTATGTTCGAAACATGAATCGGAACATGAAGTACATCTGCAAGGTACTTCACTTTGCCATCCTGCATAGACAATGACACATCTCCAACATGGGCAATTAGATGAGCAGTGTCATTCCCTGTTTCCACAAAACCTGGTCTTTCAAGGTTTTTCATCTCCTTGAACCACTCCCCATGACTTGTCATGTGAATGGAAGAACCTGAATCAATGTACCATACATCATCTTTATGTGCTACTTCAACATTTTCAGACATGGCATTAACAACATGCTGCATAACAAACAACCTTTCATTATCCTCATTGTTTTTGCTCGAGGATGCATAGTTGTTTTGCTGCAATTTTCCATTTTACATGTTGGCTTGCTTCTTATAACAATCTACCTGCACATGTCTAAGCTTACCACAATAAAAGCATCCATGTGTATCATTATACTATCTTTTCCAATTTCCACGACCTCTTTGACTCCCCCTGCCTCTGAATTGGCCTCTTCCACCTACGTGTTGTTGTTGTGAATTCTGGGACTATAGTTGTTGCTGCTGCTACCACGTTGGCTTCACAAGAACCCAAAAAGAGAACCCACGACCATTTTGAATATTGATAGCTCTAATGTGGAGAGGCATTTGTTGATCTCCTGTTGGCCAATCCTTCCCACCCCTATACCAAGTTTAAAAGTCGACCAAGGCAAAGGTACACTTTTCATGGTATTTTTGGCTTGTGTAAAAATTATTTGATTGGGTTTTAATAAGATATACAAACATTTAGTGTTCCTTGGCAAGTTCGATCTAGTTTATGACTATTGAAAAATCATATTTTTGATTCATTCTGTGCAGCTCTATTTTTTTCAACTCCATATATGTGTTAAGAAGAGTTTCTGGATTTTGTTGAAACTCGATAGCTTAAGAGATTTGAATTTTAAAAGTGGCTTTTTTTTCAAGACTGGTGTTTAGAGACTCTCTCGGGAATTGTTTTATGGTGCACTCTCTTAAAGGATGTGGGTGTTTCAGATAAGCATTCCTCTCCTTGTAATAAAAATGTTTGGATATGATGCCATGGGATCTTGAGGGACTGGGGAGGAATCTTACATCCTCTCCCACTTAAGAAACACGAGATGTCCTCATCTCGCAAAATGGGGGTAATCCTGCATCAGCTCGGCTTCTTTCTCTCCTGTGGCATCTTCAAAAGGATAGAACTTCCATTTGACTAATAATTCTCTCAGAATTCTGTTCTTAAGAACCTTCTCTCAAACATCAAGGATTTCTTCAGGTTGGAGTTCCATCTGCCCTTGGGTTGAAGAAGTTAAGAGTTCATCATTAAGCACATAATTCAGGATCAGTACATACTTCTTAAGTAGGCTGACATGAAATACATTATGTACTTTGAGATGAGGAGGCAGAAGAAGTTCATAGGCTAAGTCACCTACTTTCTTTGTAATCAGATATGGCCCACAGTACTTAGTTTGAAGAAATCAACGCTTTTTTCCTAACCGAAATTAGGCACAGCTGTTGATCTAATCATTTGAGAAAATCAACGCCTTTTTCCTAACCGAAGTCACTAACCAAAGTCAGGCACATCCATTGATCTACTCATTTGAGAAATTCTTTAGGTTTTTATTTAACTACCTGAATTCTAAGCGTATTCCTATTATTTTAATTTAATTATTAAAACTCCACTGATTCCAGCCTATCCGGCCCATGGGTTAGCCACCACCACCCAACCATTGGAATTGGTAGAACCAGACAATTACTCACCCACCCATAATTGAATGCCTTTCTTATCTTTTGCTTTCGAATATAGATATGCACACACTCCTCTTTAAAACTTTAACATATAAAATAATCCATTGGCAAATAATTATTGGTTACAGATGTCATAACTGAAAAATTCCATCAAGTCCCTTGTTTCTCAAAAAACAATATCACTCTGGACTCTCCATTGAGACCAACTAGTCAGCAACAACGAGATCCAGTAACAGATTACAATAATCATTTTGTCCATCGTACATATCTTCCACGACATACGCATGGGTTTCATAGGCACCATGAGCCCGTGCATATCCTGGTCAGAACCCTCAAGAATCCTCCTTAGGTGTCCTGGCACTTCACTCAGGGACCACTTCGTCAGCCCTCACCCATCGTACCAGAAGGGCACCATTTTTCAACCATACAGAGGCTGGTTAAGACCTAGGCAGGCTTTGCCGCGTGAGCCATCCTTTTTGAACACTCCTCGCCAGCTGTTGCAACCGAACTTCCCTTAGAAAAACATATACCAAATGCTCCCTCCAAAATTCTGCCATAAGATAGTCCTTTAAGAAAACACAATTTCTAAGCAAGTTTTTAGTTTGATTTTCTTTTAAATACAAGGAGTATTTCTTGAATAATTATCCCCAAAACTTGTTGATCGGAATTCAAAATTTCATACCAGAATTCCTCGAATTCTATAACCTTGATCCACAGATCAATTCGAAAGGCCTCAAACTTAGTTTCAGATTTGGCGGGAGTTTTGAGTGTAATTTTCTAAACTGGTCACACTTTCTTTCCTCGAAACTGATGAAAGAGTTTGGTCCTGGTCATAGTCTAAGTTAAGGTTCGAGTCAGATAAGATTTTTCCTGAACTATCTTTCACAAAAAGGTTTGGTAATTTAGTTACTATTTTACTAAATTTCTTTCTTTGGCTGGTAGTATTGTAGACAGGAGATCTACCAGTCGTTTTATGTTCTCATTTGGGAGAGCTGCTATGAGTTGGAGCAATAAGAAGCAGCCCCCAATAGTTGCCTTGTCAAGTACAGAGGCAGAGTACAGGGGTGATGCTATGGCAGCTTGTGAGGTAGCTTGGTTTCAGAAGCTACTTGGTGACATGGGAGAGCCCATGGATATGGAAGTTGTCATATATTGTGACAACATGAGCAGCATACAGTTGGCCAGTAACCCAATATATCATGCTAGAATGAAGCACATTGAGGTGCATTATCACTTTGTGAGGGAGAAGGTTCTAGCAAGAGATGTAGATCTAGTATATGTCAGCATAGAGGATCAAGTGGCTGACATCTTCATGAAGGCACGCACAGAGAAGCTCCACAGGTTTAGGAGCTTACTTGGAGTGCAATGTGTAGAGTTGAGCTCGAGGGGGAGTGTTGAGATATCGAGCTCAACTAGTGCTACAGTGGACATTGATGACCCACCTAGGCGATAGCTTCCACATCTACACCACTAGCATGGTTGGTGAGAATATAAGTGATATGCGGCCAGTGGGATGACTGGCTATGTGAGAGCCATTTTGGATTACTAGAGACTGGCATAGTTATAACACAAGCTCATTTAGTCGAGTTCACATTATGGACCGACCCTTGTATGTTGTAGTAGTTGAGTACTAACCCATATAGTGTGTACTCTTATCTTTATGTTGCGTGGGGCAGCTCGTTCGTGGGTGTCTCCTGTTGCGCACCTCCTCTGCTACAGAGGTGAGATGCAATCGCTCCTTTCTTCCTGTGTGTTGCTCAGAGCGTCCGCATGTTGAGTCGTCTATGATGTTCTATTTGCTGGTTTGATTTGATGAGAACCTTGATTAGTTATTGTTTAGTTGCTAATTAATGCTTGTTTAGTTTAATTTGTTTAGTTGTTGTTTAGTTGCTGGTTCAATTTGATGAGAACCCTACTAATCTTGTTTAATGCTTAATTAATGTAAGGTTTATAAGGCTAAATGGGTGTTAGGTACGATTTAGCATATATGAAATTTTTGGGGCAGTGTCCATGCATGGGGACTAGGTGGCAATTAAAAGGGGGTGTTGCTTTTCTTCATGCAGGGGTGCTCGCTACTACGTTGCATGGGCGTCCTCTACTCCTTTCTTCATGCGTGCTGGTCTTTTCATTCTAGGGGGACACCTCGGTCATGGCACCTTCTCTGCTGGCTGAGGTGAGATGTGGGTCGCTCCTTTCTTCCTGCGTGTTGCTCAAAGCGTCTGCGTATGTGGTGGTCTATGATAGTCTCTGATTAGTTGTTGATGTGGTGGTCTGCGATGGTCTCTGATTAGTTGTTGCTGGTTCAATTTGTTTAATTGCTAATTAATGCTTATTTTGATGAGAACCCTGATTTGATTAGAATGTGACTAATCTTGATTAAGCTTGTTCTTTTTATAGATTAATCTTAATTATTCTTTATTGTTCTTGTAATTTATGTGCGTTGGCCTCGTGAGGGCTTATATGGCTTAGGTAGGGTCGTGGGTGCAATGCGATGTTGGTTGGGGTAATAAAAGGGCACCTGTGTGGGGGCTCTTGGCTTGGGAACTCACTGTTGGGTCGTAGGTTATGTGTTGTGGGCTGAGGTTGGGCTAGGTCTGTTTGACTATCATAGGCTCTGTGTTGTGGGGCTGGGTCTATTTGACTATCATAGGCTCTGTGTTGTGGGGTTGGATTGGGTTGGGGTTGGGTTGGATTGGCTCTGTGTTGTGGGCCATGGCACCTCGCCGTCCTCAAGGGCTTACAGACATCACAAATGTAGGTAAAGACGGGAAAGTCTTGGAGGCTATTGCATCCACGAATGTCCGTGACAAAGGCAAGGGCATGGGGCAGATTCAACAAAACCTCATATTCTCACACCCCTTGAAGGAATAAAGTGGTTAGAAATCTACATACGGTGAAGACGAGGGCAAGATCTGTAGGTTCTGACCCTAGCGTTAACAATACCACCAAATGCAAAAAAGCACCGCTCGTTAGGTTGACCAAGCTGCTTGAGGTTTCTGTGACTATCGGTGTTGGGAGTGGTGACATATATATTGCATTCTAGGAACCACTAGAAGACTTTGTCCGATCTGAATGTATTAGTGGTTTGTTTGCTCTTGAGAAGGGTGGAATATTGAATCATATCCACTTCCAAATGGTCATTAAAATAGTGGCAGTTTCCTTGATCTCTGTAGGCAACCTTATCAAAAAAATATATTGCATGGGATGTATCAAAACCAAATGGGGGCATTGTTATGTGCAAGGGTTTAAAACAAGTTCGCTTGCACACATTCGAAGGCATGTTAGGTTATTGCATGAAAGATATGTTTAAACCTCATTTTAAGTTTTTTTGTCACAATGTAATGGCAAGAAGAAATTACAAAGGGGCGGGAACAATATGCATTGTATGGGACTGGAGATTTAAAGAACAAAGTCTCTATGTCGCCAGTGAATGTATTTGACCAAGCATATGTGTACATGGATAACTTGCATGGGAGCTATTTTCATGTGACTTTCAAGAAAGAAATGGATCATATGTATATGGCTTGGGGAAACATTGGAGTTAACACTTTTGTGCATGCTATGCACGGGGAAGTACTACCCCTCTGCCCACTGGCTGATCTCCCTAAAACTAGAAATGGGATGGATAAAAAAAGAGCGGCCGCAGCATGGAAAGTGATGAAGATACTGCATCTCACTCAACTGATCAAATGATGAAGATACTGCATCTCACTCAAGTGATGAAGATACTGCATCTCACTCAATTGATCAAGTGATGAAGATACTGCATCTCACTCAACTGATCAAGTGATGAAGATACTGCATCTCACTCAACTGATTGATGTTGATCAAATTTTCTTTTTGGATTCTCCTCGTTATTCACAGGTATTATCTGGATGTGGATGCTGGCAATGAAGTAAATGAAGAAGATGATGGGAAGCCCGGTTCGAGAAGCAACCCCATCAATCTTGAAAGTGACAAAGATGTGTTGTTTTGTGGAGAGGGTGGTTCCTTGTTTGAAGAAGGGGAATCATGGATCTTTTCTAAATGGCTCCGACTATGTCCCTTTGTTCTATGCTTGTAAGACAACCAAAGATGCTATTTTCATGTGACTTTCAAGAAAGAAATTGTTTGATGCAATGTAAATAGTACTTTAGCCTTGTACATAACCATTGAATTTAAAATATTTATTGCAAACCATTGAAACCAAGGTCTAAACCTACCAAAAAAAAACTAAGGTAAGAGCCTTAGTAAATTAATGTAAAAAAAATTCCCGCCCTTAATTAATGCAAAAAAATTTTTAGTGAATAGGTATGCGAAATTTTTGTGCAGGGATACTTGTACCTAGATCACCCATTAAGAGCCATAAAGAACTCCACACATCACGAAACCTTACATTACTTCAAACTCAACCTCTGAAGTATGCAACGTTGCCTAATCATGATGGTTCCCTCAAACATGCTAATGTGCTCGTAAGCTAAAGTGAAAACAGTTGCTGTACAGGCTTCGTCCTCATAGTTGGGAGAAAGAACATGCCTTGTCATAGAAATCCTAGATGGCGATACTAGACTTAGTTATCCTCACTAAGCATTGCTAGGAGCAGTGGGGTAATCCAACACTTCAACTAGCCGGAATGGTTATAAAACTAACTGACGGATCCTCATATAAACCATTAGGGATGTACAGGATTCAAACATCAAATCAATTAGCTTAGCTTTGAAACATACCTTTATCCGTGATGGATTTTCAAAGACCTAGAACATTTGATGCAATTCTTGGTCATCCATTCAAGCGTGACACATGTTTCGTTCATGATTGGGACACAAATAGAATCTACTTAGAAACAATAAGGACTTCACTATGGGAATCAACCTCAACATATGGAAGTCTCAACCTATGGGTAGATTGCTTTTCGCGATGGCGAGTCTCTACGAAGAGAACTAGCATCTTTGTTGGCATTGCCCTAATGGATAAATATCAAACTTGTAACAAAGTCCTTGAGGATGAGCTTAAGGAACATGCCCATGACCCTTGTTTTTATTTAAATAGCACGGCATGGTGTAAATATAGGGTACCGTAGATACCAGAACGGTAACCTACTTGCTTCACTCTACTTTACTATGAGTGTTGTGCCCACTAACATAAAGCAAGACCATGTACCTTCAAGCTGGTTTGGGTTCCAAACTAAAGGGATTCACAAGCCATAACTTATGGTGTCATGTGAGTGTAAGGGTGGGCTTAAGCTTATAAGTTAGGGGGGGGTAAGGGGGATCTTATGGGGGGGAGAGGTGGGGGAGGGTGCGAGTAGTGGAGAATGTAAGCAAGGGATTGGTTTCTACTTGTAGTTCATAATATGTGATCTAGTCTTGTAGGTTGAAAACTTGATAAGTTTATCAGTTTTTTAAGTTGACCACCCATGCAAAGGGTTTTAGGAGGATACATGCAGGCCTTTGTGCTTCTAGCAATTACACCCAAGATAATTACATGGGTTGCATCTTACCACATGTCACATGTATTATAGTAATACCTACTATCTGATTTTTAAACCTTAAATAGGGGGTACTTAAGTTTCATAATTATTAGGAATCATAAGCCTAGAAAGGGGTATAGTTTTTTTTAAAGAGAAACTTAAATAGGGGGTTTTTATGAGTTTCATGCACGCAGGTGATGTCCCCTTTCTATGGGAAGTGAATCCCCTAGGATTCCAAATTATAAAAGATATAAAGCTCAAATGAGCTCTTATCAACCATATCCAAACCATGATATTGTGACCACGGAGATGTGGAAATCTTCTAACCTACCAAGCACTTAACATCCACCCAAATTGGCTTACCTTCTCTAGTGAAATTTGTGTGTACATACACAGACATATATCATATATATACATACATGTTTACAAATGTGATACACACACACACACACATATATGTGTATGTATGTATGTACATACATACATACATACACATTCATACATACATACACACATGTATACATAACATATATGTATATGTATATATGTATGTATGCATGTATGTATACATATATATGTATATATGTATACACTAGCTTTGGACACCATTGCTTCATATCTTGAATGTATGACCTTTTGGTGTATCTACCTTGACTCCTTGATGTAAGGTAATGGCAGTAGCTCTTGTTAACCCTAGGAATGGGTTAACAAACGCACCATGCAAGCACACTTGTAGGTGATTCGTATTGCTTTTTCACCTGCAAGTAAGGGACCCTATTACTACTCCAACAATCACACCTAGCAAGATCTATTGAGTAAGGCCAGATGCACATGCCTTGGCCTCTCCTGTACAAGATTTTGGGGTTTAACAATTTCTCTTAACACCGAACTTTCACACTACACTTATAATTTTCCATGGGCATGGATAACCTATTTTCTAGCCTTTGGCCCCTTCCATATTCACTTAATCGCGTGGCCTTGGGCCCAAAATGGACATGAGGCCCTTTTTAATGTTGTCACATATACATACATACTGATAGCCATTTTTTCGACTCTCCACATTACCACAGGGAGCTACCTCGGCCAAGGAAAATCACATAAACTCTTTATCATAAATACCTTTTCATTGTAAATAGGCATGTGTGCGTTAGGGACTTTACCCATATCTTCTATATATTTTTATATTATTAAAAAAAAGTTTTTGTTAGCTACTTATCAAAAATAAATAAAATTATTACGGCCCATTTTGTGTAAATATTTCATTTCATATATATGGGGGTCTTAATTTTCTCTAATTATGTAAATACTTCATTAGGTGTGTGTATTACAAAACCTAAGTATATTTTATTAATTATTATTATTATTATTTCTTCATAATACTTTTGGACCATCATTGTACATATGCTTCAACTTCACCATGCATAAGTAAATCCTATGCCCTCACATTTCTACCCACACCGTGTAGAAAGCCTACTACCTAAATCACTTTTTCCCTTAGACTATTTCATCTTTTATTCTCTCATCTAGCCTAAAATAATGAGGGTCTCCCTCCCTTTTGATTTCCATAGTTTAGTATTTTTTAAATATATTTTTTACTATTAAGTATTTTTTATATATTTTATTTTATATATTTTCATTAAATAGTTTTTCATATATCAATTATTTTTGTATATTTCATTCACGATTAGATCTCTTTGTTCATTTTATTTTCCTATCATAATAACCATATTATCATGATATGTTGACTCGTTAAAGTACTAGCTTGTTTTTTTTCTTATTATATCTTTAAAAAATAGAAAAAAATCTCCTCCATGCAAGTTTCCACATACACTTGAGTCTCTAAGGTCAAGATATGATGTATTGGGGGCTCACTCCTGGAGCTATCAAGAAATTCCACCAATGGGGACCCACACAAAGATTTTGAAAATTCAAAAAATACATGATCCTGTTGAATTTTTTGCACCCGCCTTCACTCCGAATTTGGACTGGTTATCAAAAGACAAAAGTTAACTCGTGAGCTCAGAAATATGCTCAAATTTTTTGAGAATTTTTGGAGCTAATGGCGGTGAGATATGAATTTTTTATTGGACCCTAGTCTGCCCACTTTTTGGCAAGGTACACCTAGTCTCTTCTCACCTCCCTTACACATTCATCACCTACACACTTACTCGTTCCTTTCTCACTCCATTAAACCTGCAAAGTTCATGTCCTCTCTCACCCTCTCCATCTTTGCCCTCTCCTTCCATCTCCATTTGCTTTCATATCTACTCTACACCCATACCTCATCTCCATTTCTCTCTCTACTACTCCCATATTACTAAATTATTTTCCCAATCTCAAAAAATACATAAAATTCAGCATGAACGTATCATATTAACCTCTGCAAATATGGGATTTTCATCTACAAAAACCCCCATGTTCCTCACCTCAATCAACTTTTGTGCGTCGACTTCTGCAAGAAGGAGACCGGCGGTTAACTTAAAGATCTACACATGGGAGAGTCCAAGCTTCTTTGAGCTTTCAACCACACAAAGGATCTTTCCAAATCTTTACTCCTCTCACTCAACCACTCAGCCCGTTTCACCCATTTGTATATTGTACTACTAACCTTAAATAGTGATTACTAACTACTAACTAAACATATGTAAATAAGCACCCACTCTACTACTTTTTGAGTAGGCATTACTGCAAGTTATTTGCTCGAACCTCTACATCACACTCTCCTCTCATCTTCAATAATTCTCTCACCTTGATCCCACATCCATGTGACAAGGGATAAGAAGAGGCCCACTCTCATTCCAAAATAAAAAATCCATAATCTATGATTTCTCATAATAAAATTGATTAGGCTTAATCCTAATTGGGACTTCTCAAACCTATAAATAGAGCCCCTCCATTCCTTGTGGAGAGGGGGATTACACACATTGTACACCACTCCCAACTCTAGTGTGTAAGGAGATAGTGAACTTGTGAGCTCTCTCTATACATCAATACCTTTGATTGCATAGAGAAGCTTGAAGCTAGTTATGTCATTGTGAGGGATTGAGTGATGCCATACTCCCTATCATAATTGTATCTTGCCCTTGTTGCATAAATAAGATTAGTAGTTTGGGTGCAATTGTGTACGTCTTGGACTCCTACATCTCCAAAGTTGATTTAGCAAAGCGGTCCGATGTTTGATTTAAGGTAAATTCGATCCTTGTATTTTGTGGTGTGATTTTATGCTTGGCGGCTTGAGGGCTTGTTTTTTATTTGTTGCCTTTCAATCCATGGTAAGAGGGTCGTATGGTGAGAGGGCTCCCGTAACTTTAAGACCATGTGTATACCGACAACAAAATCAAGCTTATATTGTCTCTCTAAGTTCTTCTCCAAGTTTGGTGTGCATCTATTTGTGTTATGCTAGTCTCCTCCACACACAATATCATATGTTATGAGTGTTTGTTGAGGGTGTGTGTGCCTTTTGATTGATGTATATGGTTAGCTTGTATTGATTGGCTGCAAGGAAAGATCTTTGGTGTCCTAGTTCACACACATAACTAGGTGGTGTCCCTTTTCTTGTTGAGTGTGTGGTTTTGGGATTCTTATGTTTGTGTTGCGTTGTGCCCCAAGCCCATTGAGCAACACGGGAGCCTTGAGGAGTGCTTAGAGCCCACTCTTCTTGTTGCCCGCCCCGGACTGCCTCAATTTTGGTGCCCCCACTGAGGAACGAGCAGTTTTTGAATGGGTATTTAACACATAAATTTCCTTGTGTGCTTGTTGGGTATCTGATTCATATTTTAAGAAGGAAAGTTGGTACTTTTGTGTGATCTTTTATGAATAATCCACCTTCTCCTAATCCTCTTGGGATTCAATTCAACCAGTTTCATTGGGTGTGCTCCATTAGAGTTAATGTTTGCATTGATAGAAAAATTTTCTACAGCATGGTGCTTCTTTTTGGTCCAGAAAGACTAAGAGAGGTTTTAGCATCACCTAATCCTGTCATACTTCCCATCGTAGATTGATGTGCATATTTTCATCTTGTTTTGGCTTAGTTTTATGAATCAAGAAGACTTATACCGTAGGCTAATTTCTTATGCTAGGCAAGAAATACACATAGTTGCTGGTAGTAAGTTGCAATTTCAACATGTCATTCGTCGTATGCTTGGACCTAGGCAAGAAATACACATAGTTGCTGGTAGTAAGTTGCAATTTCAACATGTCATTCGTCGTATGTTTGGACCTAGGCAAGTAGCAGCCATTAATGCCTCAGTTAATCCATTTATTTTGCCTTTGATTCGTTATGACATAAGCTTTGATGTCTACATTTTCATTCTACTTTGAAAAGAAAAAAAAAGAGTGAGAGAGTGAAAGAAGACCTTTGTGCAATCATATTTGTGGTTCTTTTTCTTAAGCATGGATACCACTAGGCAAATGAGTGGCTACCCCTTATTCTTTGGAGAGCCCGGTGAGGATGCCGAGTTGTTCTTATCAAACTTTAGAATGGCACTCCACATAAAGAGAGTGGTAGGAGACCAAGAGTGCTTAGACATGTTTGAGTTGCTACGAAGAGATGCTTCCACTTGGTTTCAATCTCTACCTGCACATGCACGAGTAGATTACAAGGGGGTCATACAACTTTTTAGAGACAATTACTTCACTCCTTTGAACACACAAAAGCTATGGCAAGAAATAGATGCTCATAAGCAAAAGGATCTAGAGGACTACTTGAGTTATAAGCAAGAATTCTTATGTCTTTGGACTCTTTGGTTGCGTAGTCTTCCTAACCCTGGAGATGGTGCAGAATTCTTGAAGAAAGAGAGATTTATTGCAGGGATGTACCCATCACTAAAATTGCAAGTAGAGTCAAGAGAGCCCACAACATTTGATGTTGCTGAGGCTAGGGCTACCAAGAAACTCCGAAAGATGAGGTGTATGCTAGGGGGGGGCTTTATCTTTGATGATTCAAAGTCTAGGGAAGAGGTACAGTCTTGCACTCGTAGAGAACTTAGGTCACAGTCGAGGTGATAGAAAAGTTAAATGAGTCTTTAAATAACTTGTCTATCCACTTTGCACAAGCTGTGGAACAGAAGGGCCAAGCCAAAAGGGTTGAAGAACGAGAGCCACGACCTAGGCGACTCTTGCAATGTTGGAATTGTAGAGAGTCAGGGCATGGGATGTATAATTGTCCTTGGACTCGTGGGGAGCCAGGGAAGCCTAACATGAATTATCCAATGATGAATGCAGGTGAAGGCACTAGTCAACAACAACCGATGATTTTGCAAAGGCCCAATGCAACAAGACCACCTCCACAAGGAGTGGAAGGAATGCCGCCCTTAAAGGACCCAAATGTACATGTGGTAGAGGTAACAAAGGCCAAGGAGGTAGACATTGCAGCAAATGGTATCAAACGAGGACGTGGAAAAGATAAGGAAAAGGAGGGTGTGGCATCACAAAGTGACCATGGACGAGGAAAGAAAGTGAAGGAAAATAAGGAAGTCAAGAGGAGATGACGTCCTATAAACCTCCAAGATTTTCCCCTTGGACATGGTATGGCTCCATACAACCTTTTGGAAGACATGAGAGGTAAGGGTCCTGATATCTCGTGGCCTCAATTTCTAGCCTTATGTCCACAAGTTGGGAGAGAATGAACAAAGGCCGTGAGCACTAGGAGAAAAACAAAAGAGAATGTGCCTGTTGTAAAAATTTCATAAGCCGAGATGGATGAGGACATTACACCTATTTTAGATTGCTACATCAAGGGAAGGCTAGTTAAGAAAGGTCTAGTAGATGGGGGTGCACAAATTTGCATTATGACAGAGGACCTTATGCAAAGACTAGGCATGCATATTCATGAAACACCTGAAATTAAGGTGAAAATGGCAAACAATAGCAAAGCAAAGTGTCTTGGGATTTGTAAGAATGTTTTTGTTGAAGTTTTTGGCATCAAGAAGGTTGTTGATTTTTATGTTATGTCTACCAAGGGAAGTGGTTATCCATTTATCCTAGGTAGACCATGGCTAATGAGAATGCGAGCTTTGCAGGATTGGGAAAATGGAAAGTTAATTTGCAGGAATGAAAATCATAAGAAGATTATCTTTGACATGAAGGAGCAACGACGAGAGGAGATAAATGAATAATCTTCTCAAGGTGAAACAGAGGAGGATTGGACCGATGACACCTCAGAGGAAGAAAGCAGTAGTAGCACTATGGAAGAGGAGTCTTCCATCGAAGTCATGGGGGTAAGATTCAGAGAAAAAGACAAAGAGACACCCTGTCAAGGTTTGGAGGAGGTAGGCTCTCAAGAAGACCAAATTGTGTGAATGTATGAATGTGGATGTGAAAATGGATGTATGGATGTGGATGTGGAAATGGATGTATGGATGTGGATGTGAACATATGAATGCGAATATGTATGTGAATGGATATGAAGTCGATATGAACGAATGGATGAGACGAGATGTCAAGTGAATCAAAATGTGAAATGAATAATATAATATGTGAATGAATGAGATGTAATGAGAAATGGATGTGATGAGACGTAATGTAAATTAAGAAAGATAGGAATGGATGTTATGTGAAGTGAATGAATCTGATGAGATGGGATGGAAAATGATGTATCTGGTCAAGAATGGATACACTTATGAATTGGGTTTGGGTTAAGTAATATGGATTGATGTGGAACAAATTGGAAAGATGTGAATTCATTATAAAAACTGTATTTGTGATCTGTTTGTAAATGACTGTTTTATGCTGGGGAAGCATTTTGACTATCTTGAGAATGTGGTCGTGAAGACCTACCTGATAAAGTTGCAACTGCTGTACGGAGAGTCAATGGAGGATGTTACGCGTAGCAAGGTCGACCGAGGTCTTGACCAGCCTCGGTTCGATTTAAATGGTGAGCTTCCAGTACGGTGGATGAGGGACCAAGGAAGTGGCCTATGAGTGAAGCGCTAGGTGACCTGCGAGCGAAGGATCCTAGAGAGTGCTGACCATACGGTGCTCATGCTCTGGGTCGTCAAAGATACCCACACGTGCGTCGTGGAAGATATTGGAATAAGGAGTAAGAGTTGTTTTCTGAAACCGGGCATGGATCTGGTTGATTGACCTTGCTGGTCCTCAACGGATGAGTCCATGGCTCTTTTATATGGATCTGTTGGTTGATCTTGCTGATCTTCAACAGAGATTCCATCTTGATTTTTATAAGTGATTATATTACCGAGTACTATGAGTTAGGAACTATTGAAAAGACCCCTGAGAGAACAGGTGGTGAGCGTTCTGGTTGCCAATGATGCCATAGATACTCTAATGAAGGAATGATTGGAAATTAAGATTCAACCAGATATTTTGCAGGATTGTGATCAGTGATACTATGGTTTCATTAAGTGATTATTTTAAAGATGACTGAATTTGTGAAAAAGGCAATTTAATATTGGTGGGTGTGTAAGTGGTGTGACTAGTCTTATGTTTGCATAAACATCCGGCTAGGCATTAGGAAAATTTTGAGCTCATTTTGGGGCCCTGTAAGGAAGTTTGACCGGAATATTCCCTCCAAAAAGGGACACTGGATAAAATTTTTACAAACGAACTCCAAATTTCTCGGACCTCACATATTTAGATTCTACTCTTCAAAAGCTATCCATTGATATATAACACGATAGGGTTCGGAGAAGGGACAAGATAGATACCTAGAAGATTCCTTTTTGCCTAGGAAAGATTCACGTAAGTAGATTATTCTACTCTTCAAAAGCTATCCATTGATATATAACACGATAGGGTTCGGAGAAGGGACAAGATAGATACCTAGAAGATTCCTTTTTGCCTAGGAAAGATTCACGTAAGTAAATCTACTTACGTGAATCTTTCCTAGGCAAAAAGGAATCTTCTAGGTATCTATCTTGTCCCTTCTCCGAACCCTATCGTGTTATATATCAATGGATAGCTTTTGAAGAGTAGAATCTAAATATGTGAGGTCCGAGAAATTTGGAGTTCGTTTGCAAAAATTTTATCTAGTGCCCCCTTTTTGGAGGGAATATTCCGATCAAACTTCCTTACAGGGCCCCAAAATGAGCTCAAAAATTTCCTAATGGGGCCTGGGAACTCTTTTCCCTGGTACCCGGGACAAAATCTAACCAAATTCCTAATTGGATCCCATCACTACAGTGGTTGGGCGGTTGGCTAATCCATTAGGCTGGACTGATGGATCCGTAAATCGAGACTCAATTTCTGTTTAGTTCGATAGATGAAGTAAATCGCGGACAAAAATTGTTCTATGGAAAAGAATCAACGGATGTGCCTCTCAATGAGGAAAAAAGCGTTGATCTCTATGATCCAAGTACAGTCTTTTTCCCTGATCTGACTATGGGACTTACGGGTTCGGTCAGATGAGCTCAGTTAGCTAAGACTTTTGACTACGTTAGGGAAAAGTTATCTTGGTGGAATCGCCCGTGCTTTCCAGGCAAGAGAAGTTTTTTCGAGTTCGGTTTGGAAGAATCGAGGAATTAGTCACCTGTCCGGATATCCATGGGCGAGGCCCTGAGTGTGGAACCCTGCCCCGCGAGATGTGGTACTTCCGCTGCTAGCACCCCGAATCCATTGCACGGTGGGGACAAGGATCTTATAGTTGGTATCAGAGCTATTTGGCTAATGAGGATCAACCGAGAAGCTAAATATGTCAAAAATTTATCAAGAAGCACCAAAAGGTTCTAATTGTGTGATAAAATTCATACAATTTGATATTCAAACTGAAATTCGTAATTGGTAATTGGGTCTTCAGATGGAAGTACCGCAATTGTGTGAAATCCCTGACTTGCTTGAGGCCTAGACATGATGGTATTTACCTTATAGTTCCAAGAACCATGACTACCTGTATATACTGAGGGTATAGCTCTTTACTGGCAATATATACGAGTAAATCTAAGACTTGGAATTATAAGCATCAATGCTATCCAGATGATGAATTCGAATGTGGTTGATATGATTTTTAAATTCTGGTTGTGAACAAATGAATTGATTTGGATTCTGATTGAAAAATGATGATTCCTGAAATTTGGTTGAAATGTAATAAGCCAAGCAAAACCACAATGAGGATGAATGGGACGAGTCCCTGTGATAATGTTCGTAGCTAGAATGACGTTAATGACTTCAGCCAATCACTATGAGATTAGTGGATTGTGCTGCGAGATTACTACTGTTAACTTTTGATCAATAGATCAAGTTAAGGGTTGATAAATTAAAATTTTGAAAATTTGAAATCCCCATAGAAAAATTCAGTCTGATGGACCATTATTGTGTTAAAGATATGAATGAGATAATTCTGAATGAATTGTTAACTAATAATGCGTTCTATATGAGCATCTTTACCCCTTGACTCTGTGGGGAGCCGACCTATTTAGAGAACCCCTGTAAGATTCCTTCCCAGCCTCTCAAAATATCCAGCATATTCCCTTGTAATCAATTTCCTCTTCAGAAATATAAGAGATCTTGTCTCTGCCTGTTTTGGCATAGAGAGAGAAAATATTCTAGAGAGAGAATATTCAGATTTTGAATATTTTTGGATAGAAAAATATCTCATCTTATTAAAATGAGTTCCCCTGAAACAGAAATTCAGAAAGATTTTTTCAATGTGCAATTAGAATTAATTGAAAATGGGTATAAAGGACCTTAGCCTAAGGGTCTAGATTTTCAGAAATTTTTGGATTATGGTCCAATTAAGGTTCCTATGGGCCAATAGCATCAATCCATGTGTAGGGAGGAGATAAATCCAATTTTGTAAAAGAAGATACCCAAAAATGAGTAAATGCTCACATAAGATGAAGAGTTGACTATGTACAAGGTTTATTAGTAAGAAACTATGAGTAATATAAAAAATATGAGATATTTTGGGTATCCAAAAATGAGTAAATGCTCACATAAGATGAAGAGTTGAAAATGTACAAGGTTTATTAGTAAAAAACTATGAGAAATATTAAAATTATGAGATATTTTGGGTATCCAAAAATGAGTAAATGCTCACACAAGATGAAGAGTTGAAAATGTAAAAGGTTTATTAGTAAAAAAACTATGAGCAATATTAAAAATATGAGATATTTTGGGTATAATGATTCCATTTTGACACATATGTAAGGAAGGGGAGTTCTTTAAAGGAGCTGAATATTTCACATGCTTGAATGAGTTTTAAACTCAAAAATAATGTGATATTTTTATCTCTCCTCTCTCTTGAACCAAACCAAATCAAAATGGAACCAAACTGAATCAAAAAGGAACCAAACTAGGTCCAAATCTAGTCCAAATTCAACCAAACTGAATTTGGAAAATTCTAGAATTTAGTTAGCTTTGGTTAGAGCTTTCCTCTCCTATAAATAGAACATGAGTCCTTCGAAAAAAATAGAAGAATTTTACTATACTAGAGTTATGCTGAAATAATGCTAATTTCTACTATTCTCTAAAATTCTCTCCAAATTGAAGAAATTGGAGCTTCCCTCTTTCTTCAATCCCCATTGGTGGCTCCATCAACATACTTAACCAATTGATTGGTTGGGGGCCTCTACCGTGAACAAAGAATCAAGCAATTTGTAAGGTAATTAGTGAATTTTGATCATTTTCTATAATTTCTCAATGTTTCTCTCTTCTCAACCCCTCTCAAGCTTGAGAAGCTTAATTGGAATGGTTTTTGAATGTTATTGAAGTTAATTGATGAATGGTAGTGAAGAGTTACATAATTTGATGAATGCTATTGAAGTTAATTGATTAATGATAGCTAAGAATTACATAAATTTCCATTTATGCTATTGAAGTTAATGATTAATGATAGTTAAGAATTACATAAATTTCCATTTATGCTTAATTCTAATGGTTTTTATGTAATTTCTCTCTCTCACTCAAGAAATGGTCATACTCATGACCCATTCTCAATCCAAATAAAGCTTTTTCTTAATCCAAGATTAATCTATGCTTGAGGTCAAATTAATGGCTTTTTTCTATGCTTTTAGTTTATGTATTTCATGAATATTAATGATTCAACCCATTATTGGGTTAATGATCCAATTAGGGATCATTCTAATCATTTTCTTAATGATAAGCTTTATCCTTCAAAATAAATTGAGATTTATCAGTCATAGTAGCGGAGCTATGGAAAATTTTTTATAAAAATTACACATAAAATAATTTTATTCAAAGCATGAAAAGAGAACTTCCTACCATATTCTAGGAATTATCATCCTAGATTAATTGAAAGAATTTTATTGTAATCATGGAGAAATTAATTTTTATGTTATGCATAATTGATGATTATTTTATTGTAAAAGTGTTACTTTTATCATATTTGGATTTCATGCATAGAGGTATGCATAAAAGAATTATTATTTTAATATAAAAGTGTTTCTTTTATCATATTTGGATTTCATGCATAGAGGTATGCATAAAAGAATTATTATTTTAATATAAAAGTGTTTCTTTTATCATAATTGAATTTCATGCATAGAGGTATGCATAAAAGTTGATTATTTTATTATAAAAGTGTGACTTTTATCATATTTGGATTTCATGCATAGAGGTATGCATAAAAGTTGATTATTTTATTATAAAAGTGTTACTTTTATCATATTTGGATTTCATGCATAGAGGTATGCATAAAAATTGATTATTTTATTATAAAAGTGTGACTTTTATCATATTTGGATTTCATGCATAGAGGTATGCATAAAAGTTGACTATTTTATTATAAAAGTGTGACTTTTATCATATTTGGATTTCATGCATAGAGGTATGCATAAAAGTTGATTATTTTATTATAAAAGTGTTGCTTTTATCATATTTGGATTTCATGCATAGAGGTATGCATAAAAGTTGATTATTTTATTATGAAAGTGTTACTTTTATCATATTTGGATTTCATGCATAGAGGTATGCATAAAAGTTGATTATTTTATTATGAAAGTGTTACTTTTATCATATTTGGATTTCATGCATAGAGGTATGCATAAAAATTGAATATTTTATTATAAAAGTGTGACTTTTATCATATTTGGATTTCATGCATAGAGGTATGCATAAAAGTTGATTATTTTATTATAAAAGTGTTGCTTTTATCATATTTGGATTTTATGCATAGAGGTATGCATAAAAGTTGATTATTTTATTATAAAAGTGTTGCTTTTATCATATTTGGATTTCATACATAGAGGTATGCATAAAAGTTGATTATTTTATTATAAAAGTGTGACTTTTATCATATTTGGATTTCATGCATAGAGGTATGCATAAAAGTTGATTATTTTATTATGAAAGTGTTACTTTTATCATATTGAATTTCATGCATAGAGGTATGCATAAAAGATATTCTTTTTATACTAAAAGTGTTATTTTCATCATAAATGGATTTTATGCATAACTTAGATGCATAAGAGAAATTCTTTTATTCTAAAAGTGTAATTCCTACCAAATTGAATTTATGCATAGGA
The DNA here is from genome assembly GCF_041138505.1 of Cibotium barometz. Lineage (NCBI taxonomy): Eukaryota > Viridiplantae > Streptophyta > Polypodiopsida > Cyatheales > Cibotiaceae > Cibotium > Cibotium barometz. Next base: position 33,656,456 of record NC_141083.1, read on the forward strand.
AGATGCATAAAAGAATGGAATTTCAATTCAAAAGTGTTATTCTCATCCAAATTGAATTTATGCATAGGAAGATGCATAAAAGATTGAATTTTAATTCAAAAGTGTCGTTTTCATTTAAAATGAATTTATGCATAGGAAGATGCATAAAAGATTGATTTTTATTTCGAAAGTGTTAGTCTCCTTATAAATGAAATTTATGCATAAATAAATGTGTGGAGAAATCTTATATAAGAATTCTCCTGTATTCTATAAATAGATATGGGAAGTGATAGGATGTGATAAGATGTGTATGAGATGTGATAGGATGTGATAAGAGGTGTATGGGATGTGATAAGATGTGTATGAAAAGTGATAGGATGTGATAAGAGGTGTATGAGATGTGATAGGATGTGATAAGATGTGTATGAGATGTGCTAGGATGTGATAAGAGGTGTATGGGATGTGATAAGATGTGATAAGATGCATATGAGATGAGTTAGGAAGTGATGAGATGAGTCAAGATGTGATAAGATGTGTATGGGATGAGGTAAGAAGTATATGTGATGGGATAAGATGAATATGGGTTGTGATAGGGCAAGCATGGATGTAGATACGAATGTGGATGTATGTATGAATGAGGATGTGAAAATGGATGTATGCATGTAGATGTGGATGTATGCATGTGAAAGTGGAAGTGGATGTGGATGTATGGGTGTAGGTACGAATATGGATATATGTATGTGGAAGTGGACGTATGAATGAGGATGTGAAAAATCATATATGCATGTAGATGTGGATGTATGGATGTGAATGTGGATGTGGATGTGGATGTGGATGTATGGATATGGATGTGGATGTGGATGTGGATGTGGATGTGGATGTGGATGTATGGATATGGATATGGATGTGTATGTATGAATGTGGATATGGGATGTGGATGTATAAATGAGGATGTGAAAATGGAGGTAAGCATGTAGATGTGGATGTATGGATGTGGATGTGGATGTGGATGTGTGGATGTGGATATGGATGTGTATGTATGAATGTGGATATGAGATTTTGATGTATAAATGAGGATGTAAAAATGGATGTATGCATGTAGATGTGGATGTATGGATGTGAATGTGAATGTGTATGTGAATTAATGTGTCGTCGATATAAGGAAATGGATGAGAATGAGTACACATTGAATGGAATGTGGAATAAGTAATGTGGACTAAGGAGGGATAATGTGGAAAGACGAGAGTTCGATTTAGAAACTGTATTTTGTGACTGTTTGTAAATGACTGTTTTATGTCAAGAATGCTGGGGAAGCATTTTGACCGTCTTGTGGATTAAGGTCATGAAGACCTAACTGTTAAAGTTGAAATTGCTGACGGAGAGTCAATGGAGGACGTCTCACGTAGCAAGGTCGACCGAGGTCTTGACCAGCCTCGGTTCGATTTAAATGGTGAGCTTCCGGTACGGTGGATGAGGGACCAAGGAAGCGGCCTATGAGTGAAGCGCTAGGTCACCTACGAAGGATCCTAGAGGGTGCTGACCATACGGTGCTCGGGCTCTGGGTCGTCGAAGATACCCACACGTGCATCATGGAAGATATTGGAACAAGGAATAAGAGTTGTTTTCTGAAACCGGGCATGGATCTGGTTGATTGACCTTGCTGGTCCTCAACAGATGAGTCCATGGCTCTTTTATATGGATCTGTGGGTTGATCTTGCTGATCTTCCACGGAGGTTCCATTCTATTATATGAATATATTGCCGGTTACTATGAGCTAGGAACTATGGAAAAGGCCCCTGAGTGAACAGGTGTGGTGAGCGTTCTGGTTGCCAATGATGCCATAAGTATACCAATGAATGAATGACTGGAAATAAGGATTCAACCAGAGACTATGAGGATTGTCATCAGTGACATAATGGTTTCATTAAAGGATTGTTTTAAAGTTAGCTGATGCTAAGAAAAAGGTAATTTCATATTGGGTGTGTAAGTGGTGTGACTAGTTTTATGTTTGCATGAACTTCCGGCTAGGGGGCCTTGGAACTCTTTTCCTTGGTACCCGGGACAAAACCTAACCAAATTCTTAATTGGATCCCATCACTACAGTGGTTGGGCGGTTGGCTAACCCATGGGACTGGATGGGGTTAGGCTGGACTGATGGATCCGTAAATCGAGACTCAATTTCTGTTATTACGATAGATGAAGTAAGTCCCGGATAGTAATTGTTCTATGGATAGGAATCAACGGCTGTGCCTCTTGATGGGGAAAAAAGCGTTGATCCCAATGATCCAAGTGCAAGTTTCTTCCCTGATCTGACCGAGTATCTTTATAGGTGCAGTCGGATCAGTTTGATCACTAATGGTCTTGACTACGTTAGAGTAAAAAGTTATCCTGGAGGAATCGCCCGTGCTTTCCGGATAAGGGAAGTTTTTTCGGGTTCGGTTTTGGAAAAACCGACGGATTAGTCTTTTGTCCGGATATCCGTGGACGAGGCCCCGAGTGTGGGACCCTGCCTCGCGCTAGAAGTGCTACTTCCGCTGCTAGTACCCCGAATCCGTTGCGCGGTGGGAATGGGGATCTCATAGTTGGTATCAGAGCTTTTTGGTCAATGAGGATCAACCGAGAAGCCAAATATATCAAAAATTTATCAAGAATCAAAAAGGTTGTAATTGTGTGATATAATTCATACAAATTGATATTCAATCTGAAAATTCATAAATTAGTAATTGGATCTTCAAATGGAAGTACCGCAATTGTATGGAACCTTGAGTTACTTGAGGCCTAGACATGATGGTATTTACCTTATAGTTCCAAGTATTATGACGACCCGTATATACCAAGGGTATAACTGCAGCTCTTTACCGACAGTATATACGAGTAAATCTAAGACTTGAAATTATAAGCGTTAATGCTATCCAGATGATGATTTCGAATGTGGTTGATATGATTTTAATTTTGTTTGAGAACTGATGAATTGATTTGGATTCTGATTGAAAAATGATGATTTCTGAAATTTAGTTGAAATATAATAACCAAGCAAAACTACAACGAGGATGAATGGGACGAGTCCTTGTGATGATAAATGATGATAATGATTTCAGCAAATCACTATGAGATTAGTGAATTGTGCTATCAAATTGCTATTGTTAACACTTGACCGTTAGATCAAGTTAAGGGATGACAAATTGAGATCTTACTTGACTGAAATTCCCGTGGAGGAATGTTCAGAAGGAAATTTTTGGGTCTAATGGACCATTATCATGTTAAAGATATGAATGATATGATCTGAATGAATTGTTATTTAATGATGAGTTCTAAGGGATATTTATCCCAGTATTCTGTTGGGTTGACCAGAATATAAGGAACCCCAGAATAAAATTGGATCTTAAGAAAAAGAGTTGTCCTCTACCTTGCGAGATGAGGACATCTCGCACTTTTTTAAGTGGGGTAGAATGTAAGATTCCTCCCGAGCCTTCGAGGTATACAAGAGTAAGAATCTCCCTTTTTGATCTTATAATTATTCCCTCTCTAAAATAAAAGAAAGATTCTGTTTAAAAAAAGGAAAACCCTCTCCCTAGAATACTTCTCAGAAGTCACGCCTATTTTAAGGATTCAGAACAATGAGTTCAGAAGTGAAAATCGGTGTTTTGGATACCAAGGTTTTGGTTTTCATTCGAGTACGGCCCAAAAGAAGTTCTTTATCTATTGGGGAGTATAAGAAGTTATCCCCCAGATATTGTGAGCCTTATATCTGAATTCAATGAAAGTAGGTGACTTAGCCTACAAGCTTCTTTTATCTCTTCATCTCAAAGTTCTTAAAGCCTTCTATAGAAAAATGTGCGAAACCCAAATCATGGAAAGACGGTAAAACTTCAGTGGCAAGATACCGTTGGCTTCTAGGTTATGCTAGCTCCTTCCTTTATATAAGTCGTAACTTTTACTTGTCGCTCACAGTAATCTTACTTCCATCGATCTCCTTACTTTCTTAATCTCCTTCATGGCTTGGCAACAAGAATTAGTTTTATCCATGATGATTTCTCACCTTCAAGACGCAAGCGAGTCTGTGAAGAAGGATTTTATAGAACAGTATGGGCGCTCACTTTTTCCTCACCTAGGAACTTCTGTAGCTCAGACCAAATGGCGGACCTATCAAGATATAACTAGGGTAACACCCTGGGGTCAGCAGCACTTTCGTAACAATGTCCGCTTGGCCATGGTTATTGAAGCTTTGGGTTTGGGTCCCCGATACTACTGTGTCATGAGATCAAGACATCTTGGGTTTTCTGAGCGGGTCTTCTTACTGGCGTGTTTTCTTCCTCATCAAAAGATATGCCTTTACCCCATTTTTGGCTTGCCTCTCAGAGGTCCTTTTGTTAGATCACCTCATACCACTGAGATAGGTGCGGCAATAACCAACAGAATTATTCCCATAGATGAGTTACCTTATACGTGCGCAGCTTGTGAGTGCTGCTTTTGTGATCATATGATGGACGGACTTATGGAAGTGTAAAGAGTTCTTCTATCTTTACTGTATATATTCCAAGAATGAATAAAGTTTAAATCTTGTTCTTGTCTTGACCCTTACTCTCTTTAAGACCTTTTTATTTGGTGGTTAATCTTAATTAAATTTTTCTCTAAGTCTCATGTTCGTGCATCTTGCGAAATTATCCCAAGTTTGCGAGATGAGGACATCTCGCGTTTTTCAAGTGGGAGAGAATGTAGGATTCCTCCCCAGCCTCTCAAAATGTCCAGCATATTCTCCTGTAATCAATTCCCTCTTCAAAAATATAAGAGATCTTGTCTCTACCTGTTTTGGCATAGAGAGAGAAAATATTCTAGAGAGAGAATATTCAGATTTTGAATATTTTTGGATAGAAAAATATCTCATCTTATTAAAATGAATTCCCCTGAAATAGAAATTCAGAAAGAATTTTCCAATGTGCAATTAGAATTAATTGGAAATGGGTATAAAGGACCTTAGCCTAAGGGTCTAGATTTTCAGAAATTTTTGGATTATGGTCCAATTAAGGTTCCTATGGGCCAATAGCATCAATCCATGTGTAGGGAGGAGATAAATCCAATTTTGTAAAAGAAGATACCCAAAAATGAGTAAATGCTCACATAAGATGAAGAGTTGACTATGTACAAGGTTTATTAGTAAGAAACTATGAGTAATATAAAAAATATGAGATATTTTGGGTATCCAAAAATGAGTAAATGCTCACATAAGATGAAGAGTTGAAAATGTACAAGGTTTATTAGTAAAAAACTATGAGAAATATTAAAATTATAAGATATTTTGGGTATCCAAAAATGAGTAAATGCTCACACAAGATGAAGAGTTGAAAATGTACAAGGTTTATTAGTAAAAAACTATGAGCAATATTAAAAATATGAGATATTTTGGGTATAATGATTCCATTTTGACACATATGTAAGGAAGGGGAGTTCTTTAAAGGAGGTGCATATTTCACATGCTTGAATGAGTTTTAAACTCAAAAATAATGTGATATTTTTATCTCTCCTCTCTCTTGAACCAAACCAAATCAAAATGGAACCAAACCGAATCAAAAAGGAACCAAACTAGGTCCAAATCTAGTCCAAATTCAACCAAACTGAATTTAGAAAATTCTAGAATTTAGTTAGCTTTGGTTAGAGCTTCCCTCTCCTATAAATAGAACATGAGTCCTTTGAAAAAAATAGAAGAATTTTACTATACTAGAGTTATGTTGAAATAATGCCAATTTCTACTATTCTCTAAAATTCTCTCCAAATTGAAGAAATTGGAGCTTCCCCATTGGTGGCTCCATCAACATACTTAACCAATTGATTGGTTGGGGGCCTCTACCATGAAAAAAGAATCAAGCAATTTGTAAGGTAATTAGTGAATTTTGATCATTTTCTATAATTTCTCAATGTTTCTCTCTTCTCAACCCCTCTCAAGCTTGAGAAGCTTAATTGGAATAGTTTTTGAATGTTATTGAAGTCAATTGAATGGTAGTGAAGAGTTACATAATTTGATGAATGCTATTGAAGTTAATTGATTAATGATAGTTAATCAATTACATAAATTTTCATTTATACTTAATTCTAATGGTTTTTATGTAATTTCTCTCTCTCACTCAAGAAATGGTCATACTCATGACCCATTCTCAATCCAAATAAAGATTTTCCTTAATCCAAGATTAATCTATGCTTGAGGTCAAATTAATGGATTTTTTCTATGCTTTTAGTTTATGTATTTCATGAATATTAATGATTCAATCCATTATTGGGTTAATGATCCAATTAGGGATCATTCTAATCATTTTCTTAATGATAAGCTTTATCCTTCAAAATAAATTGAGATTTATCAATCATAGTAGCGGAGCTATGGCAAAATTTTTTATAAAAATTACACATAAAATAATTTTATTCAAAGCATGAAAAGAGAACTTCCTTCCATATTCTAGGAATTATCATCCTAGATTAATTGAAAGAATTTTATTGTAATCATGGAGAAATTAATTTTTATGTCATGCATAATTGATGATTATTTTATTGTAAAAGTGTTACTTTTATCATATTTGGATTTTATGCATAGAGGTATGCATAAAAGAATTATTATTTTAATATAAAAGTGTTTCTTTTATCATATTTGGATTTCATGCATAGAGGTATGCATAAAAGAATTATTATTTTAATATAAAAGTGTTTCTTTTATCATATTGGATTTCATGCATAGAGGTATGCATAAAAGAATTATTATTTTAATATAAAAGTGTTTCTTTTATCATATTTGGATTTCATGCATAGAGGTATGCATAAAAGAATTATTATTTTAATATAAAAGTGTTTCTTTTATCATAATTGAATTTCATGCATAGAGGTATGCATAAAAATTGATTATTTTATTATAAAAGTGTGACTTTTATCATATTTAGATTTCATGCATAGAGGTATGCATAAAACTTGATTATTTTATTATTAAAGTGTGACTTTTATTATATTTGGATTTCATGCATAGAGGTATGCATGAAAGTTGACTATTTTATTATAAAAGTGTGACTTTTATCATATTTGGATTTCATGCATAGAGGTATGCATAAAAGTTGATTATTTTATTATAAAAGTGTTGCTTTTATCATATTTGGATTTCATGCATAGAGGTATGCATAAAAGTTGATTATTTTATTATGAAAGTGTTACTTTTATCATATTTGGATTTCATGCATAGAGGTATGCATAAAAATTGATTATTTTATTATAAAAGTGTTACTTTTATCATATTTGGATTTCATGCATAGAGGTATGCATAAAAATTGATTATTTGTAAATAAAAGTGTTGCTTTTATCATATTTGGATTTCATGCATAGAGGTATGCATAAAAGTTGATTATTTTATTATAAAAGTGTTGCTTTTATCATATTTGGATTTCATACATAGAGGTATGCATAAAAGTTGATTATTTTATTATAAAAGTGTGACTTTTATCATATTTGGATTTCATGCATAGAGGTATGCATAAAAGTTGATTATTTTATTATGAAAGTGTTACTTTTATCATATTGAATTTCATACATAGAGGTATGAAATAAAAGATATTCTTTTTATACTAAAAGTGTCATTTTCATCATAAATGGATTTTATGCATAACTTAGATGCATAAGAGAAATTCTTTTATTCTAAAAGTGTAATTCCTATCAAATTGAATTTATGCATAGGAAGATGATAAAAGAATGGAATTTCAATTCAAAAGTGTTATTCTCATCCAAATTGAATTTATGCATAGGAAGATGCATAAAAGATTGAATTTTAATTCAAAAGTGTCATTTTCATTTAAAATGAATTTATGCATAGGAAGATGCATAAAAGATTGATTTTTATTTCGAAAGTGTTAGTCTCCTTATAAATGGAATTTATGCATAAATAAATGTGTGGAGAAATCTTATATAGGAATTCTCCTGTATTCTATAAATAGATATGGGAAGTGATAGGATGTGAGAAGATGTGTATGAGATGTGATAGGATGTGATAAGAGGTGTATGGGATGTGATAAGATGTGTATGGAAAGTGATAGGATGTGATAAGAGGTGTATGAGATGTGATAGGATGTGATAAGATGTGCATGAGATGTGATAGGATGTGATAAGAGGTGTATGGGATGTGATAAGATGTGATAAGATGCATATGAGATGAGTTAGGAAGTGATAAGATGAGTCAAGATGTGATAAGATGTGTATGGGATGAGGTAAGAAGTATATGTGATGGGATAAGATGTATATGGGTTGTGATAGGGCAAGAATGGATGTAGATACGGATGTGGATGTATGTATGAATGAGGATGTGAAAATGGATGTATGCATGTAGATGTGGATGTATGCATGTGAAAGTGGAAGTGGATGTGGATGTATGGGTGTAGGTACGGATATGGATATATGTATGTGGAAGTGGACGTATGAATGAGGATGTGAAAAATGATATATGCATGTAGATGTGGATGTATGGATGTGAATGTGGATGTGGATGTGGATGTGGATGTATGGATATGGATGTGGATGTGGATGTATGGATATGGATATGGATGTGTATGTATGAATGTGGATATGGGATGTGGATGTATAAATGAGGATGTGAAAATGGAGGTAAGCATGTAGATGTGGATGTATGGATGTGGATGTGGATGTGGATGTGGATGTGGATGTATGGATGTGGATATGGATGTGTATGTATGAATGTGGATATGAGATGTGGATGTATAAATGAGGATGTAAAAATGGATGTATGCATGTAGATGTGGATGTATGGATGTGAATGTGAATGTGTATGTGAATTAATGTGTCGTCGATATAAGGAAATGGATGAGAATGAGTACACATTGAATGGAATGTGGAATAAGTAATGTGGACTAAGGAGGGATAATGTGGAAAGACGAGAGTTCGATTTAGAAACTGTATTTTGTGACTGTTTGTAAATGACTGTTTTATGTCAAGAATGCTGGGGAAGCATTTTGACCGTCTTGTGGATTAAGGTCATGAAGACCTAACTGTTAAAGTTGCAACTGCTGACGGAGAGTCAATGGAGGACGTCTCGCGTAGCAAGGTCGACCGAGGTCTTGACCAGCCTCGGTTCGATTTAAATGGTGAGCTTCCGGTACGGTGGATGAGGGACCAAGGAAGCGGCCTATGAGTGAAGCGCTAGGTCACCTGCGAAGGATCCTAGAGGGTGCTGACCATACGGTGCTCGGGCTCTGGGTCGTCGAAGATACCCACACGTGCGTCATGGAAGATATTGGAACAAGGAATAAGAGTTGTTTTCTGAAACCGGGCATGGATCTGGTTGATTGACCTTGCTGGTCCTCAACGGATGAGTCCATGGCTCTTTTATATGGATCTGTGGGTTGATCTTGCTGATCTTCCACGGAGATTCCATTCTGTTATATGAATATATTGCCGGTTACTATGAGCTAGGAACTATGGAAAAGGCCCCTGAGAGTGAACAGGTGTGGTGAGCGTTCTGGTTGCCAATGATGCCATAAGTATACCGATGAATGAATGACTGGAAATAAGGATTCAACCAGAGACTATGAGGATTGTCATCAGTGACATAATGGTTTCATTAAAGGATTGTTTTAAAGTTAGCTGATGCTAAGAAAAAGGTAATTTCATATTGGGTGTGTAAGTGGTGTGACTAGTTTTATGTTTGCATGAACTTCCGGCTAGGGGGCCTTGGAACTCTTTTCCTTGGTACCCGGGACAAAAGCTAACCAAATTCTTAATTGGATCCCATCACTACAGTGGTTGGGCGGTTGGCTAACCCATGGGACTGTGGATGGGGTTAGGCTGGACTGATGGATCCGTAAATCGAGACTCAATTTCTCTTATTACGATAGATGAAGTAAGTCCCGGATAGTAATTGTTCTATGGATAGGAATCAACGGCTGTGCCTCTTGATGGGGAAAAAAGCGTTGATCCCAATGATCCAAGTGCAAGTTTCTTCCCTGATCTGACCGAGTATCTTTATAGGTGCAGTCAGATCAGTTTGATCACTAATGGTCTTGACTATGTTAGAGTAAAAAGTTATCCTGGAGGAATCGCCCGTGCTTTCCGGATAAGGGAAGTTTTTTCGGGTTCGGTTTTGAAAAAACCAACGGATTAGTCTTTTGTCCGGATATCTGGATGAGGCCCCGAGTGTGGGACCCTACCTCGCGCTAGAAGTGCTACTTCTGCTGCTAGTACCCCGAATCCGTTGCGCGGTGGGAACGGGGATCTCACAGTTGGTATCAGAGCTTTTTGGTCAATGAGGATCAACCGAAAAGCCAAATATATCAAAAATTTATCAAGAATCAAAAAGGTTGTAATTGTGTGATATAATTCATACAAATTGATATTCAATCTGAAAATTCATAAATTAGTAATTGGGTCTTCAAATGGAAGTACCGCAATTGTATGGAACCTTGAGTTACTTGAGGCCTAGACATGATGGTATTTACCTTATAGTTCCAAGTATTATGACGACCCGTATATACCAAGGGTATAACTGCAGCTCTTTACCGACAGTATATACGAGTAAATCTAAGACTTGAAATTATAAGCGTTAATGCTATCCAGATGATGATTTCGAATGTGGTTGATATGATTTTAATTTTGTTTGAGAACTGATGAATTGATTTGGATTCTGATTGAAAATTGATGATTTCTGAAATTTAGTTGAAATATAATAACCAAGCAAAACTACAACGAGGATGAATGGGACGAGTCCTTGTGATGATAAATGATGATAATGATTTCAGCAAATCACTATGAGATTAGTGGATTGTGCTATCAAATTGCTACTGTTAACACTTGACCGTTAGATCAAGTTAAGGGATGACAAATTGAGAACTTACTTGATTGAAATTCCCGTGGTGGAGGAATGTTTAGAAGGAAATTTTTGGGTCTAATGAACCGTTATCATGTTAAAGATATGAATGATATGATGTGAATGAATTGTTATTTAATGATGAGTTCTAAGGGATATTTATCCCAGTATTCTGTTGGGTTGACCAGAATATAAGGAACCCCAGAATAAAATTAGATCTTAAGAAAAAGAGTTGTCCTCTACCTTGCGAGATGAGGACATCTCGCACTTTTTTAAGTGGGGTAGAATGTAAGATTCCTCCCCAGCCTTCGAGGTATACAAGAGTAAGAATCTCCCTTTTTGATCTTATAATTATTCCCTCTCTAAAATAAAAGAAAGATTCTGTTTAAAAAAATGAAAATCCTCTCCCTAGAATACTTCTCAGGAGTCACGCTTGTTTTAAGGATTCAGAACAATGTGTTCAGAAGTGAAAATCGATGTTTTGGATACCAAGGTTTTGGTTTTCATTCGAGTACAGCCCAAAAGAAGTTCTTTATCTATTGGGGAGTATAAGAAGTTATCCCCCAGATATTGTGAGCCTTATATCTGAATTCAATGAAAGTAGGTGACTTAGCCTACAAGCTTCTTTTATCTCTTCATCTCAAAGTTCTTAAAGCCTTCTATAGAAAAATGTGCCAAACCCAAATCATGGAAAGACGGTAAAACTTCAGTGGCAAGATACCGCTTTATATAAGTCGTAACTTTTACTTGTCGCTCACAGTAATCTTACTTCCATCGATCTCCTTTCTTTCTTAATCTCCTTCATGGCTTGGCAACAAGAATTAGTTTTATCCATGATGATTTCTCACCTTCAAGACGTTAGCGAGTCTGTGAAGAAGGATTTTATAGAACAGTATGGGCGCTCACTTTTTCCTCACCTAGGAACTTCTGTAGCTCAACACCCTGGGGTCAGCAGCACTTTCGTAACAATGTCCGCTTGGCCATGGTTATTGAAGCTTTGGGTTTGGGTCCCCGATACTACTGAGTCATGAGATCAAGACATCTTGGGTTTTCTGAGCGGGTCTTCTTACTGGCGTGTTTTCTTCCTCATCAGAAGATATGCCTTTACCCCGTTTTTGGCTTGCCTCTCAGAGGTCCTTTTGTTAGATCACCTCATACCACTGAGATAGGTGCGGTAATAACCAACAGAAATATTCCCATAGATGAGTTACCTTATACGTGCTTAGCTTGTGAGTGCTGCTTTTGTGATCATATGATGGGGACTTATGGAAGTGTAAAGAGTTCTTCTATCTTTACTGTATATGTTCCAAGAATGAATAAAGTTTAAATCTTGTTCTTGTCTTGACCCTTACTCTCTTTGAGACTTTTTTATTTGGTGGTTAATCTTAATTAAATTTTTCTCTAAGTCTCATGTTCGTGCATCTTGCGAAATTATCCCAAGTTTGCGAGATGAGGACATCTCGCGTTTTTCAAGTGGGAGAGAATGTAAGATTCCTCCCCAGCCTCTCAAAATGTCCAGCATATTCCCCTATAATCAATTCTCTCTTCAGAAATATAAGAGATCTTGTCTCTACCTGTTTTGGCATAGAGAGAGAAAATATTCTAGAGAGAGAATATTCAGATTTTGAATATTTTTGGATAGAAAAATATCTCATCTTATTAAAATGAATTCCCCTGAAACAGAAATTCAGAAAGAATTTTCCAATGTGCAATTAAAATTAATTGAAAATGGGTATAAAGGACCTTAGCCTAAGGGTCTAGATTTTCAGAAATTTTTGGATTATGGTCCAATTAAGGTTCCTATGGGCCAATAGCATCAATCCATGTGTAGGGAGAAGATAAATCCAATTTTGTAAAAGAAGATACCCAAAAATGAGTAAATGCTCACATAAGATGAAGAGTTGACTATGTACAAGGTTTATTAGTAAGAAACTATGAGTAATATAAAAAATATGAGATATTTTGGGTATCCAAAAATGAGTAAATGCTCACATAAGATGAAGAGTTGAAAATGTACAAGGTTTATTAGTAAAAAACTATGAGAAATATTAAAATTATGAGATATTTTGGGTATCCAAAAATGAGTAAATGCTCACACAAGATGAAGAGTTGAAAATGTACAAGGTTTATTAGTAAAAAACTATGAGCAATATTAAAAATATGAGATATTTTGGGTATAATGATTCCATTTTGACACATATGTAAGGAAGGGGAGTTCTTTAAAGGAGGTGCATATTTCACATGCTTGAATGAGTTTTAAACTCAAAAATAATGTGATATTTTTATCTCTCCTCTCTCTTGAACCAAACCAAATCAAAATGGAACCAAACCGAATCAAAAAGGAACCAAACTAGGTCCAAATCTTGTCCAAATTCAACCAAATTGAATTTGGAAAATTCTAGAATTTAGTTAGCTTTGGTTAGAGCTTCCCTCTCCTATAAATAGAACATGAGTCCTTTGAAAAAAATAGAAGAATTTTACTATACTAGAGTTATGTTGAAATAATGCTAATTTCTACTATTCTCTAAAATTCTCTCCAAATTGAAGAAATTGGAGTTTTCCCATTGGTGGCTCCATCAACATACTTAACTAATTGATTGGTTGGGGGCCTCTACCGTGAACAAAGAATCAAGCAGTTTGTAAGGTAATTAGTGAATTTTGATCATTTTCTATAATTTCTCAATGTTTCTCTCTTCTCAATCCCTCTCAAGCTTGAGAAGCTTAATTGGAATGGTTTTTGAATGTTATTGAAGTTAATTGATGAATGGTAGTGAAGAGTTACATAATTTGATGAATGCTATTGAAGTTAATTGATTAATGATAGTTAATCAATTACATAAATTTCCATTTATGCTTAATTCTAATGGTTTTTATGTAATTTCTCTCTCTCACTCAAGAAATGGTCATACTCATGACCCATTCTCAATCCAAATAAAGCTTTTCATAAAGCTTTTCCTTAATCCAAGATTAATCTATGCTCGAGGTCAAATTAATGGCTTTTTTCTATGCTTTTAGTTTATGTATTTCATGAATATTAATGATTCAACCCATTATTGGATTAATGATCCAATTAGGGATCATTCTATTCATTTTCTTAATGATAAGCTTTATCCTTCAAAATAAATTGAGATTTATCAGTCATAGTAGCGGAGCTATGGCAAAATTTTTATAAAAATTACTCATAAAATAATTTTATTCAAAGCATGAAAAGAGAACTTCCTACCATATTCTAGGAATTATCATCTTAGATTAATTGAAAGAATTTTATTATAATCATGGAGAAATTAATTTTTATGTTATGCATAATTGATGATTATTTTATTGTAAAAGTGTTACTTTTATCATATTTGGATTTCATGCATAGAGGTATGCATAAAAGAATTATTATTTTAATATAAAAGTGTTTCTTTTATCATATTTGGATTTCATGCATAGACGTATCCATAAAAGAATTATTATTTTAATATAAAAGTGTTTCTTTTATCATATTGGATTTCATGCATAGACGTATGCATAAAAGAATTATTATTTTAATATAAAAGTGTTTCTTTTATCATATTTGGATTTCATGCATAGAGGTATGCATAAAAGAATTATTATTTTAATATAAAAGTGTTTCTTTTATCATAATTGAATTTCATGCATAGAGGTATGCATAAAAGTTGATTATTTTATTATAAAAGTGTGACTTTTATCATATTTGGATTTCATGCATAGAGGTATGCATAAAAGTTGATTGTTTTATTATAAAAGTGTGACTTTTATCATATTTGGATTTCATGTATAGAGGTATGCATAAAAGTTGACTATTTTATTATAAAAGTGTGACTTTTATCATATTTGGATTTCATGCATAGAGGTATGCATAAAATTTGATTATTTTATTATAAAAGTGTTGCTTTTATCATATTTGGATTTCATGCATAGAGGCATGCATAAAAGTTGATTATTTTATTATGAAAGTGTTACTTTTATCATATTTGGATTTCATGCATAGAGGTATGCATAAAAATTGATTATTTTATTATAAAAGTGTTACTTTTATCATATTTGGATTTCATGCGTAGAGGTATGCATAAAAATTGATTATTTTATTATAAAAGTGTGACTTTTATCATATTTGGATTTCATGCATAGAGGTATGCATAAAAGTTGATTATTTTATTATAAAAGTATTGCTTTTATCATATTTGGATTTCATGCATAGAGGTATGCATAAAAGTTGATTATTCTATTATAAAAGTGTTGCTTTTATCATATTTGGATTTCATACATAGAGGTATGCATAAAAGTTGATTATTTTATTATAAAAGTGTGACTTTTATCATATTTGGATTTCATGTATAGAGGTATGCATAAAAGTTGATTATTTTATTATGAAAGTGTTACTTTTATCATATTGAATTTCATGCATAGAGGTATGCATAAAAGATATTCTTTTTATACTAAAAGTGTGATTTTCATCATAAATGGATTTTATGCATAACTTAGATGCATAAGAGAAATTCTTTTATTCTAAAAGTGTAATTCCTATCAAATTGAATTTATGCATAGGAAGATGCATAAAAGAATGGAATTTCAATTCAAAAGTATTATTCTCATCCAAATTGAATTTATGCATAGGAAGATGCATAAAAGATTGAATTTTAATTCAAAAGTGTCATTTTCATTTAAAATGAATTTATGCATAGGAAGATGCATAAAAGATTGATTTTTATTTCGAAAGTGTTAGTCTCCTTATAAATGGAATTTATGCATAAATAAATGTGTGGAGAAATCTTATATAAGAATTCTCCTGTATTCTATAAATAGATATGGGAAGTGATAGGATGTGATAAGATGTGTATGAGATGTGATAGGATGTGATAAGATGTGTATGGAATGTGATAGGATGTTATAAGAGGTGTATGAGATGTGATAGGATGTGATAAGATGTGTATGAGATGTGATAGGATGTGATAAGAGGTGTATGGGATGTGATAAGATGTGATAAGATGCATATGAGATGAGTTAGGAAGTGATAAGATGAGTCAAGATGTGATAAGATGTGTATGGGATGAGGTAAGAAGTATATGTGATGGGATAAGATGTATATGGGTTGTGATAGGGCAAGAATGGATATAGATACGGATGTGGATGTATGTATGAATGAGGATGTGAAAATGGATGTATGCATGTAGATGTGGATGTATGCATGTGAAAGTGAAAATGGATGTGGATGTATGGGTGTAGATACGGATATGGATATATGTATGTGGAAGTGGATGAGGATGTGAAAAATGATATATGCATGTAGATGTGGATGTATGGATGTGAATGTGGATGTGGATGTGGATGTATAGATATGGATATGGATGTGGATGTGGATGTGGATGTGGATGTATGGATATGGATATGGATGTGTATGTATGAATGTGGATATGGGATGTTGAAGTTTAAATGAGGATGTGAAAATGGAGGTAAGCATGTAGATGTGGATGTATGGATGTGAATGTGGATGTGGATGTTGATGTATGGATGTGGATATGGATGTGTATGTATGAATGTGGATATGAGATCTGGATGTAAAAATGGATGTATGCATGTAGATGTGGATGTATGGATGTGAATGTGAATGTGTATGTGAATTAATGTGTCGTCGATATAAGGAAATGGATGAGAATGAGTACACATTGAATGGAATGTGGAATAAGTAATGTGGACTAAGGAGGGATAATGTGGAAAGACGAGGGTTCGATTTAGAAACTGTATTTTGTGACTATTTGTAAATGACTGTTTTATGTCAAGAATGCTGGGGAAGCATTTTGACTGTCTTGTGGATTAAGGTCATGAAGACCTAACTGTTAAAGTTGCAACTGCTGACGGAGAGTCAATGGAGGACGTCTCGCGTAGCAAGGTCGACCGAGGTCTTGACCAGCCTCGGTTCGATTTAAATGGTGAGCTTCCGGTACGGTGGATGAGGGACGAAGGAAGCGGCCTATGAGTGAAGCGCTAGGTCACCTGCGAAGGATCCTAGAGGGTGCTGACCATACGGTGCTCGGGCTCTCGGTCGCCGAAGATACCGACAGGGGTCAAGATTCCAGACTCCAGTCCCTTCCTTCTAGAGTAATCAGGATTCTATCCGCCAAAATCAGGGAAATCCCAGAGGTAGACCCTCTATCCAACCTGCAGTTTCAATCCAAAGTAATGTAAGACCTCCACCTCAGAATAGGGGAAGTCAAAGAGAGTTGTTCCCAAATCGGCTGTCCACTTCCAAGGCAGCAATGCTCAAAGTGATTGAAGAAGAAGAAGAAGATGAAAAAGATCATACTCCACCTGCGAGATGAGGACATCTCGCGTTTTTTAAGTGGGGTAGAATGTAAGATTCCTCCCCCACCCCTCATGATGTCCAATATCTTCCCCTGTAATCAATCCCCTCTTTAGAAATATAAAAAATCTTGTTTCTACCAGTTTTGGCCTAGATAGAGAAAATCTTCTAGAGAGTGGTAATTTAGTTTTTAAATATTTTTGGATAGAAAAATATCTCATCTTATTAAAATAAGTTCCCCTGAAACAGAAGTTCAAAAAGAATTTCAGAAGGTGCATTAGAAATTAAGTATAATCTGTTTAAGAGACATTATGCTGGGAGGTGAAGATTTTTTCGAAATTTTAAATTAAGGATCCTATGGACCAATAAGATTCATCCAAATGTAGGGAGGAGATAAATAGAAGAATAAAAGAAAAATCTCCCAAAAATGAGTAAATACTCACATAAGATGAAGAGTTGACTAAGGACAAGGTTAATAGTTAAAAAAGAGAGATATTTAGGTGAAATGATGCATTTTTGACACCTCAGTATGGGGGAATTCCCCTCATGAAGGAGGCGCCTATTTCACATGCTTGAATGAGTTTTAAACTCCCAAATAATGAGATATTTTTATCTCTCCTCTCTCCTGTTTCAACTAGATCCAAAAAGTGAGCAAAACTGACCTAAAAATTGTCAAAAATTGACCAAACTGATCCAAAAAATTCTAGAATCAGTTTGCTTGGTTAGAGGCTCACTTTTCCCTATAAATAGAAGCCCTCCCCTTTGTTGAAACTCAACAGTGTTTTTGCACTGTTACCTTGCCTCTCCCAAGTGCCAAAGACTGTGAATTTTACTCATAATTCACTAGTTTTTGACCTTCCCTCTTCCAAAAGATAGGTGGCCACTCTTGTTTCAAACAAGAGTTGAACCCTCAAACCATCAAACCAAACATACTAAAAATCGTTTTAAAAAAAAAGCGTGAAAATGACTTCGAACCATATTCGGGCTATGTTTTGAGGATCTAAACAACAAAATCACGAATGACTCAGAGAGACAAAGTTTTAGTACTCCAAAAATACTACAACTCTCATATAGAGTTTTTCCAAATTCTTTTTGGAACACCCTAAAAAGCGTGCTACGAAACAAGAAAAATTCCTAGAAAAAAATTTCATCTTGAGACAGTGATGGAAAATAGGTTTAAGGACCTCCTCTTCCATCAGGGAAGTTAGTAGCATGCACTTTTTTCGGAAAAATATCCCTAAGAGGTCGTTCACATGCGTGTAATGTCTAAACTAATTAGGACAAATGAACACTCGGTTGACCCAACGAAGAGTACGCCAGGCCTCCTAAGGCTGTATAACGGGCTGTGAGAAAATATAAAAGTAAGAAAAAAATCCAATCGAGCTTTGGTCCTTTACCTAGCATTTCCATAATTCCTATAGGAACCAACTCTTTCTAACCCTTGGATGCCCACACCTTGGACATACTGACTAGTCTAGGAAGGGGGGTAGCCCAAGGACTCAGTGAGTCCCTACCATCAAGAGTACTCACATAACGGCCTCAGTGACATACAAAAATACTGCCGTATAGATGTTGAAGGTATAGTTCTCTTAAGTTGAATGTTGCTAAGTCGGATATGTAGTAAGTCGGATATGTAAGAAGTCAGATATTTAGTAAGTCGGATATGTGCTAAGTCAGAATTATAAGGTGGTAGGAATGTATGATGACTTTCTTGGGATTTTGGAAGTTAAGATAGGTAACGGTTATTCAAGAAAAACGTTTTGGGGAACGAGTAACGTTTTTGAGCAAGGTAGAAAAGAAGGGGAAGCAATGTAATGAGAAGAAGAGAGAATGAAGCAGAATTTTGTGTGTTTTATCTCTTGTGTGACCTCACTCTATCGAATCTCTATCTGTGCATTGGTGTCTGAATTTCTGTTTTTGCCTAATCAACATGTCTCTTATTGAGCAATTGTGTCTGCTTGTTTTATTTATGTTTGTGTTGTTGAACCCCAACAATAGATCTCCAAAATTATGGCAAATACGATAGAACAACTGATCCTATTCAATTCATTCAAATGTTCCTAAGCGTATTCCTATTATTTCAATTTAATTATTAAAACTCCACTGATTCCAACGGCCCATGGGTTAGCCCCACCCAACCATTGGAATCAGTAGAACCAGACAATTACTCACCCACCCATAATTGAATGCCTTTCTTATCTTTTGCTTTTGAATACAGATATGCACACACTCCTCTTTAAAACTTTAACATATAAAATAATCCATTGGCAAACAATTATTGGTTACAGATGTCATAATTGAAAAATTCCATCAAGTCCCTTGTTTCTCAAAAAACAATATCACTCTGGACTCTCCGCCGTTGAGACACCAACTAGTCAGCAACAACGAGATCCAGTAATAGATTACAATAATCATTTTGTCCCCATCATACATATCTTCCACGACATACGCATGGGTGTCATATGAACCGTGAGTCCGTGCATCTCCTGGTCAGAACCCTCAAGAATCCTCCTTAGGTGTCCTGGCACTTCACTCAGGGACCGCTTCGTCGGCCCTTGCCCATCGTACCAGAAGGGCACCATTTTTTTCAACCAAACGGAGGCCGGTTAAGACCTGGGCAGGCTTTGCTACGTGAGCCATCCTTTTTGAACACTCCCCGCCAGCTGTTGCAACCGAGCTTCTCTTAGAAAAACATATACCAAATGCTCCCTCCAAAATTCAGGCATAACACAGTCCTTTAAGAAAACACAGTTTCTAAGCAAGTTTTCAGTTTGATTTTCTTTTAAATACAAGGAGTATTTCTTGAATAAGTATGCCCAAAACTTCTTGATGATCGAAATTTAGAATTTCATACCAGAATTCCTCGAATTCTTTAACCTTGATCCACAGATCAATTCGAAGGGCCTCAAACTTAGTTTCAGATTTAGCGGGAGTTTTGAGTGTATTTTTCTAAACTGGTCGCACTTTCTTTCCTTAAAACAAATGAAAGAGTTTGGTCCTGGTCATAGTCTAAATTAAGGTTCGAGTCAGATAAGATTTTTCCTAAACTATCTTTCGCGAAAAGGTTTGGTAATTCAGTTACTATTTTACTAAATTTCTTTCTTTGGCTGGTAGTATTGCAAACAGGAGATCTACCACCAGTCATTTTATATTATCATTTTGGGAGAGCTGCTATGAGTTGGAGCAATAAGAAGCAGCCAATAGTTGCCTTGTCAAGTACAGAGGCAGAGTACAGGCATGCTGCTATGGCAGCTTGTGAGGTAGCTTGGTTTCAGAAGCTACTTGGTGATATGAGAGAGCCCGTGGATATGGAAGTTGTCATATATTGTGACAACATGAGCAGCATACAATTGGCCAGTAATCCAATATATCATGCTAGAATGAAGCACATTAAGGTGCATTATCACTTTGTCAGGGAGAAGGTTCTAGCAGGAGATGTAGATCTGGTATATGTCAACACAGAGGATCAAGTGGCTGACATCTTCACGAAGGCATTGGGCACAGAGAAGCTCCACAGTTTTAGGAGCTTACTTGGAGTGCAATGTGTGGAGTTGAGCTCGAGGGGGAGTGTTGAGATATCGAGCTCAACTAGTGCTACGGTGGACATTGATGACCCACCTAGGTGATAGCTTCCACATCTACACCACTGGCATGGTTGGTGAGATTATGGGTGATATGCGGCCAGTGGGATGACTGGCTATGTGATAGCCAATTTGGATTACTAGAGACTGGCATAGTTATAGCTAAACATTATTTTCCTCTTTAGGAACTCACAAAACTATTAAAAAATGTCATCTAATGTTCCCTCTCTCTATCTGTCATGCCTCTCTCTCTCTTCCTCCCCCCCTCTCTCTCTCTCTCATGATACACTTCACAACTCTCTCTCTCTCTCTCTCTCTATCACGGCAGGTGTGTCGATGAGGAGTGCAACATGTATGTACTTGATAAGTAATGATAAGTAATGATGCACTTGTTGCGGTTGTCTCACGTTCATAATGTATTGCGCATGATGTTGAGTTCAGTAATATTGTTTGATATTCCGTTTTTGTTTGATCATTGATAAGTAATGATACACTTGTTGCGGTTGTCTCACGTTTGATGATGTATTGCATGATGTTGATTTCAGTAATATTATTTGATATTTCGTTTTTGTTTGATCATTGATAAGTAATGATACACTTGTTGATGTTCTCTCACGTTTGATGATGTATTGCTTGATGTTGATTTTAGTAATGTTGTTTATTATTCCGTTTTTGTTGTGTTTAGTGATATTTGCTAGATTTGCGAAGAAGACCACCATGCTTTCCCTTGAAGAGCGTAAAATCGTTCTACAAGCAATTTACATTGAAGCAGTCATCGCAGTGTCACAATGTTCAGAAGACATCGTCAAAAAGAGCAATTAGTCTGAGATCCTCATGCGAGATCTATTAGAGCAGATATGGGAAAATGCACAGCGTCGACTTCGAAGCGGAGGCAACATTGAGTTGCTTGATAGACAAAAGATAGCAGACTTCAACCATCAACATATAACACGAACTATTTTGGGGAGCATGCGTGTAGCATGCAATGATCTTAGAGATGCCGCCCCGCCTGAAGCTAATATGCATCGTCTACAGTTATGGGACACTGTATGGAGCGAGCAAAGAGCCAAGAGAAAGCGCATGAAGGTGTTGGATGTAGAGTCACTCCCCAAAAGAGTGCGCATTGCCCAGGACGTCGCTGCAACGTCCAGCCAGCCAGATGCGAGTGGGACGGATGCCATTAATCGCACAATCTATAATTCTATGTGCACACACCTCATTGGCGTCCAGCACGAGGCTCTGCTCGAAGGGCAAACAATAGGCTCTGGTGTTTTTGGCACAGTAAAAGAGTATACAGTTAGAGGTATATCATTTTTACCAGAGCACATTACTTTTTGCGGAAAGCACTACAAAGGAGAAGACAACGCCAAGTTTGAGAGCTTCTAGGCAGAGCAGGGCATGCAGGTTCTACACCCATCAATTGTTAGGTGTATTGCCTTCACAAAAGAATCTCCTTGGATCACTATTTTCCCATACTATAATGGCGGCTCGCTTGGTGATACTCTTCTGAAGGTCCCCTTCAGATTCAGTGAGTTCACCAGAGCAATTTTCTGTTTGGATCGAGGATGGAGAAAACCCCACCCGATAATATTCCTTTAAGTCATCTAGAACTTTCTAAAATAAAACAAATAGTAATAACCATGCCACATATTATGCATGCCCTGGACCTAGCGGCAGCACATTTGGCAAGAATTGTACATACCGACCTACATCCATTCAATGTAGTGTTGGATTTTACAAAAGAGTTGAAGCCACGTGTAGGTATTATCGATTGGGGGTTACTGCTGAGAGTGCCCAAAAAACGGATGTCTCTCAATTTTGTATTTGAAGCAGACAAGAACCCTGAGAAGGTGGCACAGGCGGTCTCCTACGCAGACAGAGAGCGAAATAAACGGCCGTGGATAGCCCCGAAAATTTATGATCCGTTTTTGGCAGATGCATACATGCCTGCATCTGATGTTTTTGCTTTAGGGTATTTATTACAAATTTTATATGACTTTTGACAGAAAGTACAAGAGTTGTGGATGGACAATAGTTCCTACGACAAAGTTACCATGGATACTATTATTTATAGAGTCAAAAATTGGATGTGTCTACCTAATCGTGACGAGCAAAAATCTGTTTTGCAAGTAGTGGAATTTTTTAGATCACTAAATATTGACCCGACGAGGGCACAACGTCCTCTTGTAGAGCTATCGGTGTCATTCACCCCAATTTTGTAATTTAACAGTATCAGGAGATTTAGTTTCAAGAATGGCTCTTTGTTTGTCTCTCTTCAAAATTTGATATGTGCACACTGTTTGAAATATTTTCTCATTGAGTCTGCAATATCTCTCTCCTCTTCTGGTGTTTAAGTTTATGTTTTCTCTTCAAAATTTTATGTGCGCCCATTGTTTGAAATATTCTTTGAGTCAACCAAGTGGATATTTCTCATTGAGTCTTTGCAATTCATATCTCATCTCGTGGTGTTAAACTTTAAGTTTTTCGAGGGTAATGGTCAATTTATCTTACGTTGATCTTTATAGTTCATTAAAATCCTAAAGTCATTTACATTCATGCAAATATGGCAGAAGCACAAGCAAACGAGCATAAAGAGTTAGCCAAGAAGGCATATGAGCGAATGAAGCCCTTGCACATGGACTGACAGCCCGCGAAGCTACGAGAACAGCATGCAGGTTGTCGAAATGGACAAATCCTACTTATGCTCAATGGAAAGACATAAATAAACGCGTAACCACAGAGATGATCAAGGAAATATGGCCATGTCCAGATGGCGAGATTAAGAAGGGAAGATGGAAGGTTTCGCGTTGCACTCATAATGATATCAAAATTAATGCCGAGCGCATTTTCTTGGAGGTGTACGGTTGTCCTCTCCACTCATAATGTTGACACTCCACTCTATTTTGCTAAGATGCTATATGCACAATTTATCCTAGAAACTCCAGTGGACTTCGCCTCCAGAGAGGCCACTGTCAGCACCCACGACATACGTGAAGAGACAGTGACCTTCACAAGGGAGGAACTTTCTCTCATGGTGGAGGGCGCTGGATTGGAGTTAAACAAGGTCAAAGAAAGCTTAGGGGCACAGCTAGGAGAGAAGGAGAAAGAAGCTGTATGATTATCTCAAGCGTCAACTCCTCCCCCGACCAATAGAGGGATTCAAGAGCAGCTCACAAAGATCAGCCAAGATGTACAGACCATCTCTTCACGTATAGCTCCTGTGCGCCAAGGGAACCACATCTCTGATACATCCTGATCTTGTGGGAGTTTCTGCTGAGGCTACTAGTTCCTCCACCCCCCAATGTCCTGTATGTTACAAAGTATTCGATGGGTGGAGCGGCCAGTATATACTGCCCTGTGGACACTACTACCACTTAATATGTTTAGTGAGGCACATGCAAAGTATTTCCACATGTGCATTGTGTAGTGTCTCAATAAATCAAGGTATTTATACAGTGTTCGGCATGGCTAGCGAATATAAACCACTAGGACTTTTAGATGCAACTCCTAGTGCAATTCGCAATTTATTTCAAGATGAAAGCTAAGAAAGACATAAATCCTACTTCTGTATTGATAATTTCTCCAAATATAATCATTTGTACAAGTATTTTTTATGAAATTAATGAAATGGCTTCTTCCTCTATGTCACTATCTTGCTCCAAAATTCTTTCACTGTTTACCCTCTCGTCTGCTAAATTAAGCTCATCTAAGTTAATGTCCAAATTGTCTTCTATCTCAAGGCTAGTGCACGATGTACGTCCAACATCAAAGTTCTCGTCTACTACATCATCACAATCGTACATCCATCTGGGCATATCTTCTTCATACTCTTTGCTTTCAATGTCAAGATCTTTTCTTTGCAATACATGTAAACAAGTTTATCTACTCGATCTGCAATAAGTCGATTGCGAATAGTACTGTGAATATATTTGTACATGCTCCAGTTTCTTTCTGAGCTTGAGTTTGAAGAGCACTGACTTAGAACCGTCATCGCAAGGTTGCGCAATAAAGCATAGTGCTCACCACCATTCATCATCCACCACTTCCATGCAGGTTGCTCTTTAGCCATTTGTTGAACAAGGGAGTTGGAAAATATACCCTCTTTCAATCGAAATGAGGTCATCTCCTTTATGCACTTTACACGATCATCAACATTATTATAAAAAGTGTTTACCACTTTATAAAAATCTTGAACCACCTCAATGTTGGACATCAAATCCATATTCCAGTATTCAGGATCTAGCATGTAAGCAGCACTCTGTAGTGGTGAATGCGCTCCAATCCATCTAGCATGGAAGTACTTCAATAGGACTTTTCTTTGTCTACTGGAGAATGGTACACGCCATTGCTTTTCCACCACTAAATGCTCTAATTTAGAATTTGGACTCTATTGGAGGTATCACTGGATCCAACATTGTCGTCCATCTCAAATAACCTATTCAAGCAAGCATATAACAATGAATACACAAATAAAAAAACAACAAAGTCATTCATGTATTACAAAACATACATCAGCAGACAAACTACTTCGAAACTATCTTGACAAACACAAAAGATCATCACATAACACAAAACTACTTCGAAACTATCTTGCAAGGTCTGACTACAAAACTACTTTGAAACTATCATGCACATTGAAGGATGCCTTTTGTACCCAATTAAGGATACTTTACACAATCAAAGATCTATGCTTGCCCAATACTCTAGTATAGGACAATAGACCTTCTCTAACATTCACAAAGAAAATCAAAGATCTATGCTTGCCCAATACTCTAGTATAGGGCAATAGACCCTTGTCTACTCTAAACTATATCAAGTATCAAGAACCAATACAAGCCCCTAATCAGGACTCTTGGTTCCATCAAACCATTCATAAAGCAGAATGAGGTAGATTACCTACGTAGCTCAAATGCAAAGCTAAATGACTCCAACTTTGTCCCTAAATCTCCGCAAGTATTAGCTACGAACCACACCCTGCCCCCAATTCAAAAAACTAAGGATGAGTGGCTCAATAGCCTTAGGAGTGCCTACAAGGAAAGACGACAGCCCCTAAGATAAGGACGTTCGTCCCAAGAGGACACTTCTAGCAACTCGAGAGCTCTACAAGTACTTTGAGGAGAGATATCATGCCCCAAAACAAGGACTATCTCCCCAAAAGTTGCCCGATGGGTGTCGGGCAATGTTTATAAACATGACAGAACCCCGCCGGGGTTCTTTTGTTTTCCCTGTGGGCCCGTCGGGATACGGCCCGCTGGGAAAACAAAAGAACCCTGGCAAGGTTACGAGACTAGTAGGTTTTGGCAGGTCATTGCTCAGGTCATGTGAATATACAATGTGATCACAAGTTTTAATATGTTAATAACAGGTTTTGTTAACGTGATCACGAAATTGTGAAGACGTTAATGAAATCCCTACTCCCAAAGCATGGTATAAAATGATATATGCATACTTGGTTACACAGGGTTTTTGCAATAGCCCAATTGAGAATACTCTCTATATTAAGAGGACTAAGGAAGTTTTATTGGTCATTGTGTTATACATTAATGACATGCTGCGCATGCCCTAATGATGATTGTATTTCAAGTTTTATAGCTGATTTTGTAAGATTCCTCCCCAGCATCTCAAGATGTCCAAAATCTTCTCCCTGTAATCAAATCCCTCTTCAAAAATATAAAAGATCTTGTTTCTACCTATTTTGACCTAGAGAGAGAAAAAGAATATTTAGATTTTGAATATTTTTGGATGGAAAAATATCTCTTCTTATTAAAATAAGTTCCCCCGAAACAAAAGTTCAAAAAGATTTTCAGAAGAAGGTGCATTCATCGGTGTACTTATAGCATCATTGGCAACCAGAACGCTCACCACCTGTTCACTCAGGGGCCTTTTCAATAGTTCCTAGCTCATAGTACCCGACAATATTTTTACATATAAAAATCAAGATGGAATCCTCGTTCAAGATCAACAGATCCATATAAGAGAGCCATGGACTCATCCGTTGAGGACCAGCAAGGTCAATCAACCAGATCCATGCTCGGTTTCAAAAAACAACTCTTACTCCTTGTTCCAATATCTTCCATGACGCACGTGTGGGTATCTTCGACGACCCAGAGCCCGAGCACCGTATGGTCAGCACCCTCTAGGATTCTTTGCAGGTGACTTAGCGCTTCACTCATAGGCCGCTTCCTTGGTCCCTCATCCACTGTACTGGAAGCTCACCATTTAAATCGAACCGAGGCTGGTCAAGACCTCGGTCGACCTTGCTACGCGAGACATCCTCCAGTGACTCTCCATCGTGCAGTTGCAACTTTATCAGTTAGGCCTCCATGACCTTAATCCACAAGACGGTCAAAATGCTTCCCCAGCATTCTTGACATAAAACAGTCATTTACAAACAGGTCACAAAATACAGTTTCTATATTGAACTCTCGTCTTTCCACATTATCCCTCCTCAGTCCACATTACTTATTTCACATTCCATTCAATGTGTACTCATTCTCATCCATTCACTCATATCGACGACACATTATTTCACATACACATTCACATTCATTATTCTACATACATATCCATGTTCGTACATCCACATCATACATCCAATCCCATATCCGCATTTGTGAGGTCCCTGTTCCCACCGAGCAACGGATTCGGGGTACTAGCAGCGGAAGTAGCACTTCTCGCGCGGGACAGGGGTCCCACACTCGGGGCCTCGCCCACGGATATCCGGACAAGAGACTAATCCGTCGGTTTGTCCAAAACCGAAACCGGAAAAACTTTCTTTACCCGAAAAGCACGGGCGATTCCACCAGGATAACTCTTTACTCTAACGTAGTCAAGATCATTACTGATCAAACTGATCTGACTGCACCTTTAACAGTACTTGGTCAAATCAAGGAAGAACTTGCACTTGGATCATTGGGATCAACGCTTTTTTCCCCATCAAGAGGCACAGCCGTTGATTCCTATCCATAGAACAATTTCTATCCGGGATTTACTTCATCTATTGTAATAATAGAAATTAAATCTCGATTTACGGATCCATCAGTCCAGCCTAACCCCATCCGATCCCATGGGTTAGCCAACCGCCCAACCACTGTAGTGATGGGATCCAATTTGGAATTTGGTTAGGTTTTGTCCCGGGTACCAAGGAAAAGAGTTCCAAGGCCCCCTAGCCGGAAGTTCATGCAAACATAAAACTAGTCATACCACTTACACACCCAATATGAAATTGCCTTTTCTTAACATCAGCTAACTTTAAAACAATCCTTTAATGAAACCATAGTACCACTGATCACAATCTTCCGATTTATCCGGTTGATTTATAATTTCCCATCATTCCTTCATCAGAGTATCTATGGCATCATTGGCAACTAGAACGCTCACCACATGTCCACACAGGGCCTTGTCAATAGTTCCTAGCCCATAATACTCGGCAATATAATCACTTATATAAATCAAGATGGACTCTCGTTGAAGATCAGCAAGATCAACCAACAGATCCATAAAAAGAGCCATGGACTCATCCATTGAAGACCAGCAAGGTCAATCAACCAGATCCATGCCCGGTTTCAGAAAAACAACTCTTACTCCTTGTTCCAATATCTTCCTCGACGCACGTGTGGGTATCTTCGGCGACCCAGAGCCCGAGCACCGTATGGTCAGCACCCTCTAGGATCCTTCGCAGGTGACCTAGCGCTTCACTCATAGGCCGCTTCCTTGGTCCCTCATCCACCGTACCGGAAGCTCACCATTTAAATCGAACCGAGGCTGGTCAAGACCTCGGTCGACCTTGCTACGCGAGACGTCCTCCATTGACTCTCCGTCAGCAGTTGCAACTTTAACAGTTAGGTTTTCATGACCTTAATCCACAAGACGGTCAAAATGCTTCCCCAGCATTCATGACATAAAACAGTCATTTACAAACAGTCACAAAATACAGTTTCTAAATCAAACTCTCGTCTTTCCACATTATCCCTCCTTAGTCCACATTACTTATTCCACATTCCATTTAATGTGTACTCATTCTCATCCATTTCCTCATATCGGTGACACATTAATTCACATACACATTCACATTCACATCCATACATCCACATTTACATGCATACATCCATTTTCACATCCTCATTTATACATCCACATCCCATATCCACATTCATACATACACATCCATATCCACATCCAACATCCACATCCACATCCACATCCACATCCACATTCACATCCACATTCACATCCTCATTTATACATCCACATCCACATCCACATTCACATCCATACATCCACATCTACATGCATACCTCCATTTTCACATCCTCATTTATACATCCACATCCCTTCTACATTCATACATACACATCCATATCCACATCCATACATCCACATCCACATCCACATTCATATTCACATCCATATATCCACATCTACATGCATACATCCATTATCACGTCCTCATTCATACATCCACATTCACATACATACATACGTCCACATCCACATTCTCATTCACATCTATACATCCACATCTACATCCACATCCACATTCCCATTCACATCTATACATCCACATTCATATACATCCACATCCACATTCCCATTCACATCTATACATCCACATCCACATCCACATTCATATTCACATCCATATATCCACATCTACATGCATACATCCATTATCACGTCCTCATTCATACATCCACATACATACACATACATACATCCATTATCACGTCCTCATCCACATCCACATACATACATACATCCACATCCACATTCTCATTCCCATCTGTACATCCACATCTACATCCACATCCACATTCCCATTCACATCTATACATCCACATTCATATACATCCACATCCACATTCCCATTCACATCTATACATCCACATCTACATCCACATACATACATACATCCACATCCACATTCCCATTCACATCTATACATCCACATCTACATCCACATTCACATCCACATTCCCATTCACATCTATACATCCACATCTACATCCACATTCACATCTATGCATATACATCTTCATGCATACATCCATTTTCACATTCATACATCCATACTCCCATCTACACATCCACACATCCACATACATACATCCATTTCCACATTCCATTCATGTAATCCCATATGCCTTCACATCTAATCTTTTACATCACATCCATTCTCGCCCAATCACAACCCATATACATCTTATCCTATTACATACACTTCTTACCTCATCCCATACACATCTTATCACATCTTAATTCATCTTATCACCTCTTATCACCTCTTATACACCTCTTATCACATCCTATCACTTTCCATACGCATCTTATCAAATCTTATCACATCTCATACACATCTTTTTACATCTCATACACCTCTTATCACCTCTTATCACTTTCCATACGCATCTTATCAATTCTTATCACATCTCATACACCTCTTATCACATCCTATCACTTTCCATACGCATCTTATCAATT
This sequence comes from Cibotium barometz, assembly GCF_041138505.1. NCBI lineage: Eukaryota > Viridiplantae > Streptophyta > Polypodiopsida > Cyatheales > Cibotiaceae > Cibotium > Cibotium barometz. Next base: position 33,686,640 of record NC_141083.1, read on the forward strand.
CTTATCACATCTCATACACCTCTTATCACATCCTATCACTTTCCATACGCATCTTATCAATTCTTATCACATCTCATACACCTCTTATCACATTTCATATCTTTAAAAAAAAAAAAAAGAGAATTCTTATATTTGATATAAGATTTCTCTACACATTTATTTATACATAAATTCCATTTAAGGAGACTAACACTTTCAAATTTAAAATCAATCTTTTATGCATCTTCTTATGCATAAATTCAATTTGGTAGGAAATTACACTTTTAGAATAAAAGAATTTCTCTTATGCATCTAAGTTAAGCATAAAATCCATTTATGAGGAAAATCACACTTTTAGTATAAAAAGAATATCTTTTATGCATACCTATATGCATGAAATCCAATATGATAAAAGTAACTCTTTTGATATAAAAAAATTTTCCTTTATGCATACTTCTATGCATGAAAATTAAAAATGATAAAAGTAACACTTTTGATATAAAAATTTTCCTTTATGCATACTTCTATGCATGAAAATTAAAAATGATAAAAGTAACACTTTTGATATAAAATTTTTTCCTTTATGCATACTTCTATGCATGAAAATTAAAAATGATAAAAGTAACACTTTTAATATAAAAATTTATCCTTTATGCATACTTCTATGCATGAAAATAAAAATGATAAAAATAACACTTTTGATATAAAAATTTATCCTTTATGCATACTTCTATGCATGAAAATAAAAATGATAAAAATAACACTTTTGATATAAAAATTTATCCATTATGCATACTTCTATGCATGAAATAAAAATGGTAAAAATAACACTTTTGATATAAAAATTTATCCATTATGCATACTTCTATGCATGAAATAAAAATGGTAAAAATAACACTTTTGATATAAAAATTTATCCATTATGCATGAAAATAAAAATGGTAAAAATAACACTTTTGATATAAAAATTTATCCATTATGCATACTTCTATGCATGAAATAAAAATGGTAAAAATAGCACTTTTGATATAAAAACTTATCCTTTATGCATGATATTAAAATTCAATTTCTCCATGATTGTAATGAATTCTTTCAATTAATCTAGGATGATAATTCCTAGAATATGGTAGGAAGTCCTCTTTTTATGCTTTGAATGAGATTATTTTATGCATAATTTTTATAAAAATTTTGCCATAGCTCCGCTGCTATGACTGATAAATCTCAATTTTTCTAAGGGATAAAGTTTATCATTAAGGAAATAAAAATGATCTCTAATTGGCTCATTAATCCATAATGGATTGAATCATCAATATACATAAACTAAAAGCATAGAAAAAAGCCATTAATTTGGCCTCAAGCATAGCTTAATCTTGGGTTAAGGAAAAGCTTGATTTGGATTGAGAATGGGTCATGAGTATGACCATTTCTTGAGTGAGAGAGAGAAATTACATAAAAACTATTAGAATTTAAACATAAATGGAAATTAACTTCAATAGCATTTATTAAATCATGTAACTCTTCACTACTAATCACCAATTAACTTCAATAGCATTTAAAAAAATCATACCAATTAAGCTTCTCAAGCTTGAGAGGGGTTGAGAAGAGAGAACCATTGAGAAATTATAGAAAGATCAATATTCACTAATTACCTTATAACTTGCTTGATTCTTTGTTCACGGTAGAGGCCCCCAACCAATCAATTGGTTAAGTATGTTGATGGAGCCACTAATGGGGATTGAAGAAAGAGGGAAGCTCCAAAAACTAGTGAATTATTAAATGAATTCACAGTTCTTGGCTTAGGTGGAGTAGAGTAACGATGCATAAACACTATCTATTTTTCAACAAGGGGGAGGCTTCTATTTATAGGAAAAATTGAGCTCCCAACCAAACAAACTGATTCTAGAATTTTCCAAATCAGTTTGGTCAATATTTGACCATTTTTAGGTTAGTTAAGCTAACTTTTTGGAACTAGACTTGAATGAGGAGAGAGGAGAGATAAAATATCTCAATTTTTATGAGTTTAAAACTCATTCAAGCATGTGAAATATGCACCTCCTTTAAAGAACTCCCCTTCCTTACATATGTGTCATAATGGAATCATTTTAATATTGCTCATAGTTTTTTTACTAATAAACCTTGTACATTTTCAACTCTTCATCTTATGTGAAATATGCACCTCCTTTAAAGAATTCCCCTTCCTTAAATATGTGTCATAATGGAATCATTTTAATATTGCTCATAGTTTTTTTACTAATAAACCTTGTACATTTTCAACTCTTCATCTTATGTGAAATATGCACCTCCTTTAAAGAATTCCCCTTCCTTACATATGTGTCATAATGGAATCATTTTAATATTGCTCATAGTTTTTTACTAATAAACCTTGTACATTTTCAACTCTTCATCTTATGTGAGCATTTACTCATTTTTGGATACCCAAAATATCTCATATTTTTAATATTGCTCATAGTTTTTTACTAATAAACCTTATACATTTTCAACTCTTCACCTTATGTGAGCATTTACTCATTTTTGGGTATCTTCTTTTTACAAATTTGGATTTATCTCTTCCCTACACATGGATTGATGCTATTGGCCCATAGGAACCTTAATTGGACCATAGTCTAAAGATTTCTGAAAATCTAGACCCTTAGACTAAGGTTCTTTATACCTATTTCCAATTAATTCCAATTGCACATTGGAAAATTCTTTTTGAATTTCTATTTCAGGGGAACTCATCTGAATTATAAGAGATATTTTTCTATCCAAAAATATTCAAAATCTGAATATTCTCTCTCTAGAATAATTTTTCTCTCTCTAGGCTAAAATAGTTAGCAACAGGGTCTTTATATTTCTGAAGAGGGTTGATTACAGGGGAAGATACTAGACATCAAAAAGGGGTTGGGGGAGGAATCTTACATTCTACCCCACTTAAAAAACGCGAGATGTCCTCATCTCGCAAACTGGGATAATTTCACAAGATGCAGGAATTATGAGACTTAGAGAAAAATTTAAATCAGGATTAACCACCAAGAAAAGTCTCAAAGAGAGCAAGATTCAAGATAAGAACAAGATTTAAACTTTATTCATTCTCGGAACTTATACAGTAAAGATAGAAGAACTCTTTACACTTCCATAAACCCGTCCATCATATGATCACAAAAGCAGTCCTCACAAGCTGCACAAGTATAAGGTAACTCATCTATGGGAATGATTCTGTGGGTTATTGCTGCGCCTATCTCAGTGGTATGAGGTGTTCTAACAAAAGGACCTCTGAGAGGCAAGCCAAAAACGGGGTAAAGGCATATCTTCTCATGAGGAAGAAAACACGCCAGTAAGAAGACCCGCTCAGAAAACCCAAGATGTCTTGATCTCATGACGCAGTAGTATCGAGGACCCAAACCCAAGGCTTCGATAACCATGGCCAAGCGGACATTGTTACGAAAGTGCTGCTGACCCCAGGGTGTTACCCTAGTTATGTCTTGATAGGTCCGCCATTTGGTCTGCACTACAGAAGTTCCTAGGTGAGGAAAAAGTGAGCGCTCATACTGTTCTATAAAATCCTTCTTCACAGACTCACTTGCGTCTTGAAGGTGAGGAATCATTATGGATAAAACTAATTCTTGTTGCCAAGCCATGTGTAAGATTCCTCCCCCAACCCCTTTTTGATGTCTAGTATATTCCCCTGTAATCAATTCCTTTTCTAAAATATAAAAGATCTTGTTTGTGGCTGTTTTAACCTAGAGAGAGAAATTATTCTAGAGAGAGAATATTCAGATTATGAATATTTTTGGATAGAAAAATAACTCATCTTATTAAAATAAGTTCCCCTGAAACAAAAATTTAAAAAGAATTTTCCAATGTGCAATTGGAATTAATTGGAAAGAGGTATAAAGAACCTTAGCCTAAGAGTCTAGATTTTCATAAATCTTTAGACTATGGTCCAATTAAGGTTCCTATGGGCCAATAGCATCAATCCATGTGTAGGGAGGAGATAAATCCAAATTGTAAAAAGAAAATACCCAAAAATGAGTAAATGCTCACATGAGGTGAAGAGTTGAAAATGTACAAGGTTTATTAGTAAAAAACTATGAGCAATATTAAAATGATTCCATTATGACTCATATGTAAGGAAGGAGAGTTCTTTAAAGGAGGTGCACATTTCACATAAGATGAAGAGTTGAAAATGTACAAGGTTTATTAGTAAATAAACACATATGTAAGGAAGGGGAGTTCTTTAAAGGAGGTGCATATTTCACATAAGATGAAGAGTTGAAAATGTACAAGGTTTATTAGTAAATAAACACATATGTAAGGAAGGGGAGTTCTTTAAAGGAGGTGCATATTTCACATAAGATGAAGAGTTGAAAATGTACAAGGTTTATTAGTAAAAAAAACTATGACACATATGTAAGGAAGAGGAGTTCTTTAAAGGAGGTGCATATTTCACATAAGATGAAGAGTTGAAAATGTACAAGGTTTATTAGTAAAAAACTATGAGCAATAAAATTTTGACACATATGTAAGGAAGGGGAATTCTTTAAAGGAGGTACATATTTCACATGCTTGAATGAGTTTTAAACTCAAAAATAATGTGATATTTTTATCTCTCATCTCTCTTGAACCAAACCAAATCAAAATGGAACCAAACCAAATCAAAAAGTAACCAAACTAGGTCCAAATCTAGTCCAAATTCAACCAAACTGACTTGGAAAATTCTAGAATCAGTTTGTTTGGTTAGGAGCTCAAATTTTCCTATAAATAGAAGCCTCCCCTTGTTGAAAAAAATATAATGTCTTATGCATTGTTACTCTACTCCACCTAAGCCAAAATATAGTCTCTTATGCTTTGTTACTCTACTCCACCTAAGCTAAAATATATAGTGTCTTATGCCTTGTTACTCTACTCCACCTAAGCCAAATTAGATAGAGTCTTATGCCTTGTTACTCTACTCCACCTAATGCCAAATTAGATAGTGTCTTATGCTTTGTTACTCTACTCCATCTAAGCCAAAATATATAGTGTCTTATGCTATGTTACTCCACCTAAGCCAAGAACTGTGAATTCTTTAATAATTCACTAGTTTTTGACACTTCTCTCTTTCTTCAATCCCCATTGGTGGCTCCATCAACATACTAAACCAATTGATTGGTTGGGGGCCTCTACCGTGAATAAAGAATCAAGCAAATCATAAGGTAAGTATATTGAATTTTTATGATTTCTCAATGATTCTCTCTTCTCAACCCCTCTCAAGCTTGAGAAGTTTAATTGGTATGGTTTTTTTTAAAAGCTATTGAAGTTAATTGGTGAATAGTAGTGAAGAGTTACATAATTTAATAAATGCTATAGAAGTTAATTTCCACTTATATTTAAATTCTAATGGTTTTTATAATTTCTCTCTCTCACTCAAGAAATGGTCATACTCATGACCCATTCTCAATCCAAATGAAGCTTTTCATAAAGCTTTTCCTTAATCCAAGATTAAGCTATGCTTGAGGCCAAATTAATGGCTTTTTGCTATGCTTTTAGTTTATGCACATTGATGATTCAATCCATTATGGATTGATGACCCAATTAGAGACCATTCTAATTGTTTTCTTAATGATCCAATTAGAGACCATTATGGATTGATGACCCAATTAGAGACCATTCTAATTGTTTTCTTAATGATCCAATTAGAGACCATTATGGATTGATGATCCAATTAGAGACCATTCTAATTGTTTTCCTAATGATCCAATTAGAGACCATTATGGATTGATGATCCAATTAGAGACCATTCTAATTATTTCTTTGATAATGAGCTTTATCCCTTAGAAAAAAAAATTGAGATTTATCAGTCATAGTAGCGGAGCTATGGCAAAATTTTTATAGAAATTACGCATAAAATAAATTCATTCAAAGCATAAAAAGAGGACTTCCTACCATATTCTAGGAACTATCATCCTAGATTAATTAAAAGAATTTTATTATGCATGGAGATGTGGAAGTTTGCATGTAGATGTAGATGTATAGATGTAGATGTGGATGTGGAGGTGGATGGATGCATGTAGATGTAGATGTATAGATGTAGATGTGAATGGAGATGTGGATGTATGCATGTAGATGTAGATGTATAGATGTGGATGTGGATGTATACATGTAGATGTAGATGTATAGATGTAGATGTGGATGTGGAGGTAGATGGATACATGTAGATGTAGATGTATAGATGTAGATGGGAATGGAGATATGGATGTATGCATGTAGATGTAGATGTATAGATGTAGATGTGGATGTGGAGGTAGATGGATGCATGTAGATGTAGATGTATAGATGTAGATGGGAATGGAGATATGGATGTATGCATGTAGATGTAGATGTATAGATGTAGATGTGGATGTGGAGGTGGATGGATGCATGTAGATGTAGATGTATAGATGTAGATGTGAATGGAGATGTGGATGTATGCATGTAGATGTAGATGTATGGAGGTGAATGTGAATGTGGATGTGGATGTATGCATAGAGATGTAGATGTATGCATGTAGATGTGAATGTACGCATATAGATGTGGATGTATGGATGTGAATATACGATATGCGATGTGAGGGAATCTGAAGTGATGAGATAGAAATGATGTGATGGGATGAGTATACATATAAATGGAATATGGAATAAGTAATGTAGATTGATGAAGGATAATGTGGAAAAATGAAAGTTAAAATAGAAATTGTGTTGTAAACTGTTTGTAAATACTGTTTGTAAATGCTGTTTGTAAATGATTGTTTTATGTCAAGAATGCTGGGGGGAGCATTTTGACCGTCTTGTGATTAAAGTCGTGATGGTAAAGTTGCAACTGCTGACGGGGAGTCAATGAAGGACGTCTCGCGTAGCAAGGTCGGCCGAGGTCTTGACCAGCCTCGGTGCGATTAAAATGGTGAGCTTCCGGTACGGTGGATGAGGGGCCAAGGAAGCGGCCTATGCGTGAAGCGCTAGGTTACCTGCGAAGGATCCTAGAGGGTGCTGACCATACGGTGCTCGGGCTCTGGGTTGCCTAGGATACCCACGCGTGCGTCGAGGAAGATATTGGAACAGAGTTGGAGTTGTTTTCTGAAATCGAGCATGGATCTGGTTGATTGACCTTGCTGGTCTTCAATGGATGAGTCCATGGCTCCTTATATGGATCTGTTGGTTGATCTTGCTGATCTTCAACGAGAGTCCATCTTGTTAAGTGATTATATTGCCAAGTATTATGGGCTAGGAACTATCGAAACGGCTCCTGAGCGTTCTAGTTACCGATGATGCCATAGATACTCTGATGAAGGAATGATGGGAAATTAAGAATCAATTGGATAAATTGGAAGATGGTGATCAATGATACTATGGTTTTATTAAAGGATTGTTTTAAACTGGTTGAATCTGGTTGAAAAAGGGCAATTTCATATTGGGTGTGTGAGTGGTGTGACTAGTTTTATTTTGCATGAACATCCGGCTAGGGGGCCTTGGAACTCTTTTCCTTGGTACCCGGGACAAAACCTAACCAAATTTTTAATTGGATCCCATCACTACAGTGGTTGGGCGGTTGGCTAATCCATGGGATTGGATGGGGTTAGGCTGGACTGATGGATCCGTAAATCGAGACTCAAACTTTTGTTTTTACGATAGAAAAAAAAAAAAAAAAATAAATCCCGGACAGAAACTGTTCTATGGATAGGAATCAACGGCTGTGCCTCTTGAATGGGGAAAAAAGCGTTGATCCCAATGATCCAAGTGCAAGTTCTTCCTTGAACTGACTAAGTATCTTATAGATGTAATCGGAACATCTCGATCAGAAATGATCTTGACTACGTTAGAGTAAAAAGTTATCCTGGTGGAATCGCCCGTGCTTTCCGGTAAAGGAAGTTTTTCCGGGTTCGGTTTTGGAACAACCGACGGATTAGTCTCTTATCCGGATATCCGTGGGCGAGGCCCCGAGTGTGGGACCCCTGTCCCGCGCGAGAAGCGCTACTTCCGTTGCCAGTACCCCGAATCCGTTGCTCGGTGGGAACAGGGATCTTACAGTTGGTATCAGAGCCTTTGGTTAATAAAGATCAACTGAGAAGACAAATATGTCAAAAATTTATCAAGAAACACAAAAAAGGTTATAATTGTGTGATATAATTCATACAATTTGATATTCATAATTTGGTAATTGGTTCTTCAGATGGAAGTACCGCAATTATATAGAAACCCGGACTTGCTTGAGGCCTAGACATGATAGTATTTACCTTATAATTCCAAGGGCCGTGACTACCCGTATATACCGAGAGTATACTGCAGCTCTTTACTGACAGTATATACGAGTAAATCTAAGACTTGAAATTATAAGCGTTAATGCTATATAGATGATGATTTCGAATGTGATTGATATGATTTTTAATTCTGTTTGAGAATGAATGAATTGATTTGGATTCTGATTGAAAATGCTGATTGAAAAATGTTGATTTTTAAAAATTAGTTGAAATATAATGAAACCACAATGAGGGGGAATGGGACGAGTCCCTGTGATGATATTCATAACTAGAATGATGATAATGAATTCAGCAAATCACTATGAGATTAGTGGGTTGTGCTGTCAGATTGCTGCTATTAATACTTAACCGGTAGATCAAGTTAAGGGATGTCAAATTGAGAACTCGCTTGACTGAAATTTCCATGGAGGAATGTTCCGAAGGAAACTTTTCGGTCTAATGGACCATTATCATGTTAAAGATATGAATGACATGATCTGAATGAATTGTTATTTAATGATGAGTTCTATATAAGGGATATTTATCCCAGTGTTCTGATGGGTTGACCAGAATATAAGGAACCCTAGAATAAAATTGGATCTTAAGAAAAAGAGATGTCCTCTACCTTGCGAGATGAGGACATCTCGCACTTTTTAAGTGGGGTAGAATGTAAGATTCCTCCCCAACCTTCGAGGTATACTGGAGTAAGAATCTTCCTTTCTGATCTTATAATTATTCCCTCTCTAAAATAAAAGAAAGTTTCTGTTTAAAAAAGGAATACCCTTTTCCTAAAATACTTCTCAGGAGTCACGCCTATTTTAAGGATTTAGAACAATGAGTTTAGAAGTGAGAATCGGTGTTTTGGATACCAAGGTTTTGGTTCTCATTCGAGTATGGCCCAAAAGAAGTTCTTTATCTTTTGGGGAGTATAAGAAGTTATTTCCCAGATATTGTGACCCTTATATCTGAATTCAATGAAAGTAGGTGACTTAGCCTACAAGCTTCTTTTATCTCCTCATCTCAAAATTCTTAATACCTTCTATAGGAAAATGTGTCAAACACAAATCATGGAAAGACGGTAAAACTTCAGTGGCAAGTTACCGTTGGCTTCTAGGTTACGCTAGCTCCTTCCTTTATATAAATCGTAACTTTTACTTGTCGCTCACAGTAATCTTACTCCCATCAATCTCCTTTCTTTCTTAATCTCCTTCATGGCTTGGCAACAGGAATTAGTTTTATCCCTGATGATTTCTCACCTTCAAGACGCAAGAGAGTCTGTGAAGAAAGACTTTATAGAACAGTATGAGCGCTCACTTTTTCCTCACCTAGGAACTTCTGTAGCGCAGACCAAATGGCGGACCTATCAAAACATAACTAGGGTAACACCCTGGGGTCAACAACACTTTCGTAACAATGTCCGCTTGGCCATGGTTATTGAAGCTTTGGGTTTGGGTCCCCGATACTACTGTGTCATGAGATCAAGGCATCTTGGGTTTTCTGAGCGGGTCTTCTTACTGGCATGTTTTCTTCCTCATGAGAAGATATGCCTTTACCCCGTTTTTGGCTTGCCTCTCAGAGGTCCTTTTGTTAGATCACCTCATACCACTGAGATAGGTGCGGCAATAACCAGCAGAATCATTCCCATAGATGAGTTACCCTATACTTGTGCAGCTTGTGAGGACTGCTTTTGTGACCATATGATGGACGGGCTTATGGAAGTGTAAAGAGTTCTTCTATCTTACTGTATAAGTCCCGTGAATGAATAAAGTTTAAATCTTGTTCTTATTTTGAATCTTGCCTTCTTTAAGACTTTTCTTGGTGGTTAATCTTGATTAAAATTTTTCTCTAAGTCTCATATTCGTGCATCTTACGAAATTATCCCAAGTTGCGAGATGAGGACATCTCGCGTTTTTTAAGTGGGGTAGAATGTAAGATTCCTCCCCCAACCCCTTTTTGATGTCTAGTATATTCCCCTGTAATCAATTCCTTTTCTAAAATATAAAAGATCTTGTTTGTGGCTGTTTTAACCTAGAGAGAGAAATTATTCTAGAGAGAGAATATTCAGATTATGAATATTTTTGGATAGAAAAATAACTCATCTTATTAAAATAAGTTCCCCTGAAACAAAAATTTAAAAAGAATTTTCCAATGTGCAATTGGAATTAATTGGAAAGAGGTATAAAGAACCTTAGCCTAAGAGTCTAGATTTTCATAAATCTTTAGACTATGGTCCAATTAAGGTTCCTATGGGCCAATAGCATCAATCCATGTGTAGGGAGGAGATAAATCCAAATTGTAAAAAGAAAATACCCAAAAATGAGTAAATGCTCACATGAGGTGAAGAGTTGAAAATGTACAAGGTTTATTAGTAAAAAACTATGAGCAATATTAAAATGATTCCATTATGACTCATATGTAAGGAAGGAGAGTTCTTTAAAGGAGGTGCACATTTCACATAAGATGAAGAGTTGAAAATGTACAAGGTTTATTAGTAAATAAACACATATGTAAGGAAGGGGAGTTCTTTAAAGGAGGTGCATATTTCACATAAGATGAAGAGTTGAAAATGTACAAGGTTTATTAGTAAATAAACACATATGTAAGGAAGGGGAGTTCTTTAAAGGAGGTGCATATTTCACATAAGATGAAGAGTTGAAAATGTACAAGGTTTATTAGTAAAAAAAACTATGACACATATGTAAGGAAGAGGAGTTCTTTAAAGGAGGTGCATATTTCACATAAGATGAAGAGTTGAAAATGTACAAGGTTTATTAGTAAAAAACTATGAGCAATAAAATTTTGACACATATGTAAGGAAGGGGAATTCTTTAAAGGAGGTACATATTTCACATGCTTGAATGAGTTTTAAACTCAAAAATAATGTGATATTTTTATCTCTCATCTCTCTTGAACCAAACCAAATCAAAATGGAACCAAACCAAATCAAAAAGTAACCAAACTAGGTCCAAATCTAGTCCAAATTCAACCAAACTGACTTGGAAAATTCTAGAATCAGTTTGTTTGGTTAGGAGCTCAAATTTTCCTATAAATAGAAGCCTCCCCTTGTTGAAAAAAATATAATGTCTTATGCATTGTTACTCTACTCCACCTAAGCCAAAATATAGTCTCTTATGCTTTGTTACTCTACTCCACCTAAGCTAAAATATACAGTGTCTTATGCCTTGTTACTCTACTCCACCTAAGCCAAATTAGATAGAGTCTTATGCCTTGTTACTCTACTCCACCTAATGCCAAATTAGATAGTGTCTTATGCTTTGTTACTCTACTCCATCTAAGCCAAAATATATAGTGTCTTATGCTATGTTACTCCACCTAAGCCAAGAACTGTGAATTCTTTAATAATTCACTAGTTTTTGACACTTCTCTCTTTCTTCAATCCCCATTGGTGGCTCCATCAACATACTAAACCAATTGATTGGTTGGGGGCCTCTACCGTGAATAAAGAATCAAGCAAATCATAAGGTAAGTATATTGAATTTTTATGATTTCTCAATGATTCTCTCTTCTCAACCCCTCTCAAGCTTGAGAAGTTTAATTGGTATGGTTTTTTTTAAAAGCTATTGAAGTTAATTGGTGAATAGTAGTGAAGAGTTACATAATTTAATAAATGCTATAGAAGTTAATTTCCACTTATATTTAAATTCTAATGGTTTTTATAATTTCTCTCTCTCACTCAAGAAATGGTCATACTCATGACCCATTCTCAATCCAAATGAAGCTTTTCATAAAGCTTTTCCTTAATCCAAGATTAAGCTATGCTTGAGGCCAAATTAATGGCTTTTTGCTATGCTTTTAGTTTATGCACATTGATGATTCAATCCATTATGGATTGATGACCCAATTAGAGACCACTCTAATTGTTTTCTTAATGATCCAATTAGAGACCATTATGGATTGATGACCCAATTAGAGACCATTCTAATTGTTTTCTTAATGATCCAATTAGAGACCATTATGGATTGATGATCCAATTAGAGACCATTCTAATTGTTTTCCTAATGATCCAATTAGAGACCATTATGGATTGATGATCCAATTAGAGACCATTCTAATTATTTCTTTGATAATGAGCTTTATCCCTTAGAAAAAAAAATTGAGATTTATCAGTCATAGTAGCGGAGCTATGGCAAAATTTTTATAGAAATTACGCATAAAATAAATTCATTCAAAGCATAAAAAGAGGACTTCCTACCATATTCTAGGAACTATCATCCTAGATTAATTAAAAGAATTTTATTATGCATGGAGATGTGGAAGTTTGCATGTAGATGTAGATGTATAGATGTAGATGTGGATGTGGAGGTGGATGGATGCATGTAGATGTAGATGTATAGATGTAGATGTGAATGGAGATGTGGATGTATGCATGTAGATGTAGATGTATAGATGTGGATGTGGATGTATACATGTAGATGTAGATGTATAGATGTAGATGTGGATGTGGAGGTAGATGGATACATGTAGATGTAGATGTATAGATGTAGATGGGAATGGAGATATGGATGTATGCATGTAGATGTAGATGTATAGATGTAGATGTGGATGTGGAGGTAGATGGATGCATGTAGATGTAGATGTATAGATGTAGATGGGAATGGAGATATGGATGTATGCATGTAGATGTAGATGTATAGATGTAGATGTGGATGTGGAGGTGGATGGATGCATGTAGATGTAGATGTATAGATGTAGATGTGAATGGAGATGTGGATGTATGCATGTAGATGTAGATGTATGGAGGTGAATGTGAATGTGGATGTGGATGTATGCATAGAGATGTAGATGTATGCATGTAGATGTGAATGTACGCATATAGATGTGGATGTATGGATGTGAATATACGATATGCGATGTGAGGGAATCTGAAGTGATGAGATAGAAATGATGTGATGGGATGAGTATACATATAAATGGAATATGGAATAAGTAATGTAGATTGATGAAGGATAATGTGGAAAAATGAAAGTTAAAATAGAAATTGTGTTGTAAACTGTTTGTAAATACTGTTTGTAAATGCTGTTTGTAAATGATTGTTTTATGTCAAGAATGCTGGGGGGAGCATTTTGACCGTCTTGTGATTAAAGTCGTGATGGTAAAGTTGCAACTGCTGACGGGGAGTCAATGAAGGACGTCTCGCGTAGCAAGGTCGGCCGAGGTCTTGACCAGCCTCGGTGCGATTAAAATGGTGAGCTTCCGGTACGGTGGATGAGGGGCCAAGGAAGCGGCCTATGCGTGAAGCGCTAGGTTACCTGCGAAGGATCCTAGAGGGTGCTGACCATACGGTGCTCGGGCTCTGGGTTGCCTAGGATACCCACGCGTGCGTCGAGGAAGATATTGGAACAGAGTTGGAGTTGTTTTCTGAAATCGAGCATGGATCTGGTTGATTGACCTTGCTGGTCTTCAATGGATGAGTCCATGGCTCCTTATATGGATCTGTTGGTTGATCTTGCTGATCTTCAACGAGAGTCCATCTTGTTAAGTGATTATATTGCCAAGTATTATGGGCTAGGAACTATCGAAACGGCTCCTGAGCGTTCTAGTTACCGATGATGCCATAGATACTCTGATGAAGGAATGATGGGAAATTAAGAATCAATTGGATAAATTGGAAGATGGTGATCAATGATACTATGGTTTTATTAAAGGATTGTTTTAAACTGGTTGAATCTGGTTGAAAAAGGGCAATTTCATATTGGGTGTGTGAGTGGTGTGACTAGTTTTATTTTGCATGAACATCCGGCTAGGGGGCCTTGGAACTCTTTTCCTTGGTACCCGGGACAAAACCTAACCAAATTTTTAATTGGATCCCATCACTACAGTGGTTGGGCGGTTGGCTAATCCATGGGATTGGATGGGGTTAGGCTGGACTGATGGATCCGTAAATCGAGACTCAAACTTTTGTTTTTACGATAGAAAAAAAAAAAAAAAAATAAATCCCGGACAGAAACTGTTCTATGGATAGGAATCAACGGCTGTGCCTCTTGAATGGGGAAAAAAGCGTTGATCCCAATGATCCAAGTGCAAGTTCTTCCTTGAACTGACTAAGTATCTTATAGATGTAATCGGAACATCTCGATCAGAAATGATCTTGACTACGTTAGAGTAAAAAGTTATCCTGGTGGAATCGCCCGTGCTTTCCGGTAAAGGAAGTTTTTCCGGGTTCGGTTTTGGAACAACCGACGGATTAGTCTCTTATCCGGATATCCGTGGGCGAGGCCCCGAGTGTGGGACCCCTGTCCCGCGCGAGAAGCGCTACTTCCGTTGCCAGTACCCCGAATCCGTTGCTCCGATTCCACCAGGATAACTTTTTACTCTAACGTAGTCAAGATCATTTCTGATCGAGATGATCCGATTACATCTATAAGATACTTAGTCAGTTCAAGGAAGAAACTTGCACTTGGATCATTGGGATCAACGCTTTTTTCCCCATTCAAGAGGCACAGCCGTTGATTCCTATCCATAGAACAGTTTTACTGTCCGGGATTTATTTATTTTTTTTTCTATCGTAAAAACAAAAGTTTGAGTCTCGGTTTACGGATCCATCAGTCCAGCCTAACCCCATCCAATCCCATGGGTTAGCCAACCGCCCAACCACTGTAGTGATGGGATCCAATTAAAAAATTTGGTTAGGTTTTGTCCCGGTACCAAGGAAAAGAGTTCCAAGGCCCCCTAGCCGGATGTTCATGCAAAATAAAACTAGTCACACCACTCACACACCCAATATGAAATTGCCTTTTTTCCAACCAGATTCAACCAGTTTAAAACAATCCTTTAATAAAACCATAGTATCATTGATCACCATCTTCCAATTTATCCCATTGATTCTTAACTTTCCATCATTCCTTCATCAGAGTATATATGGCATCATTGGCAACTAGAACGCTCAGGGGCCGTTTCGATAGTTCCTAGCCTTTAATACTTTTCCATCATTCCTTCATCAGAGTATATATGGCATCATTGGCAACTAGAACGCTCAGGGGCCGTTTCGATAGTTCCTAGCCTTTAATACTTGGCAATATAATCACTTATCAAGATGGACTCTCGTTGAAGATCAGCAAGATCAACCAACAGATCCATATAAGGGGCCATGGACTCATCCATTGAAGACCAGCAAGGTCAATCAACCAGATCCATGCCCGATTCAGAAAACAACTCCAACTCTGTTCCAATATCTTCCTCGACGCACGCGTGGGTATCCTAGGCAACCCAGAGCCCGAGCACCGTATGGTCAGCACCCTCTAGGATCCTTCGCAGGTAACCTAGCGCTTCACGCATAGGCCGCTTCCTTGGCCCCTCATCCACCGTACCGGAAGCTCACCATTTTAATCGCACCGAGGCTGGTCAAGACCTCGGCCGACCTTGCTACGCGAGACGTCCTTCATTGACTCCCCGTCAGCAGTTGCAACTTTACCATCACGACTTTAATCACAAGACGGTCAAAATGCTCCCCCCAGCATTCTTGACATAAAACAATCATTTACAAACAGCATTTACAAACAGTATTTACAAACAGTTTACAACACAATTTCTATTTTAACTTTCATTTTTCCACATTATCCTTTATCAATCTACATTACTTATTCCATATTCCATTTATATGTATACTCATCCCATCACATCATTTCTATCTCATCACTTCAGATTCCCTCACATCGCATATCGTATATTCACATCCATACATCCACATCTATATGCGTACATTCACATCTACATGCATACATCTACATCTCTATGCATACATCCACATCCACATTCACATTCACCTCCATACATCTACATCTACATGTATACATCCACATCTCCATTCACATCTACATCTATACATCTACATCTACATGCATCCATCCACCTCCACATCCACATCTACATCTATACATCTACATCTACATGCATACATCCATATCTCCATTCCCATCTACATCTATACATCTACATCTACATGCATCCATCTACCTCCACATCCACATCTACATCTATACATCTACATCTACATGTATACATCCACCTCCATATCCACATCCGTATCTATACATCTACATCTACATGCATACATCCACCTCTCCATTCACATCTACATCTATACATCTACATCTACATGCATCCATCCACCTCCATATCCACATCTACATCTATACATCTACATCTACATGCAAACATCCACATCTCCATGCATGATAAAATTCTTTTAATTAATCTAGGATGATAGTTCCTAGAATATGGTAGAAAGTCCTCTTTTTATGCTTTGAATGAATTTATTTTATGCGTAATTTCTATAAAAATTTTGCCATAGCTCCGCTACTATGACTGATAAATCTCAATTTTTTTCTAAGGGATAAAGCTCATTATTAAAGAAATAATTAGAATGGTCTCTAATTGGATCATCAATCCATAATGGTCTCTAATTGGATCATTAAGAAAACAATTAGAATGGTCTCTAATTGGATCATCAATCCATAATGGTCTCTAATTGGATCATTAAGAAAACAATTAGAATGGTCTCTAATTGGATCATCAATCCATAATGGTCTCTAATTGGATCATTAAGAAAACAATTAGAATGGTCTCTAATTGGATCATTAATCCATAATGGTCTCTAATTGGATCATTAAGAAAACAATTAGAATGGTCTCTAATTGGATCATTAATCCATAATGGTCTCTAATTGGATCATTAAGAAAACAATTAGAATGGTCTCTAATTGGGTCATCAATCCATAATGGATTGAATCATCAATGTGCATAAACTAAAAGCATAGCAAAAAGCCATTAATTTGGCCTCAAGAATAGCTTAATCTTGGATTAAGGAAAAGCTTTATGAAAAGCTTCATTTGAATTGAGAATGGGTCATGAGTATGACCATTTCTTGAGTGAGAGAGAGAAATTATAAAAACCATTAGAATTTAAATATAAGTGGAAATTAACTTCTATAGCATTTATTAAATTATGTAACTCTTCACTACTATTCACCAATTAACTTCATTAGCATTTAAAAAAGAACCATACCAATTAAACTTCTCAAGCTTGAGAGGGGTTGAGAAGAGAGAATCATTGAGAAATCATAGAAAAGATCGAAATTCAATATACTTACCTTATGATTTGCTTGATTCTTTATTCACGGTAGAGGCCCCCAACCAATCAATTGGTTTAGTATGTTGATGGAGCCACCAATGGAGATTGAAGAAAGAGAGAGGTATCAAAAACTAGTGAATTATTAAAGAATTCACAGTTCTTGGCTTAGGTAGAGTAGAGTAACAAGGCATAAGACTCTATCTAATTTGACTTAGGTGGAGTAGAGTAACAAGGCATAAGACTCTATATGTTTTTTTTCAACAAGGGGAGGCTTCTATTTATAGGAAAATTTGAGCTCCTAACCAAACAAACTGATTCTAGAATTTTCTAAGTCAGTTTGGTCACTTTTTGACCATTTTTAGGTCAGTTAAGCTAACTTTCTGGAACTAGACTTGAATGAGGAGAGAGGAGAGATGAAATATCTCAATTTTTATGAGTTTAAAACTCATTCAAGCATGTGAAATATGCACCTCCTTTAAAGAATTCCCCTTCCTTACATATGTGTCAAAATTGTATTGCTCATAGTTTTTTACTAATAAACCTTGTACATTTTCAACTCTTCATCTTATGTGAAATATGCACCTCCTTTAAAGAACTCCTCTTCCTTACATATGTGTCATAGTTTTTTTACTAATAAGCCTTGTACATTTTCAACTCTTCATCTTATGTGAAATATGCACCTCCTTTAAAGAACTCCCCTTCCTTACATATGTGTTTATTTACTAATAAACCTTGTACATTTCCAACTCTTCATCTTATGTGAAATATGCACCTCCTTTAAAGAACTCCTCTTCCTTACATATGAGTTTATTTACTAATAAACCTTGTACATTTTCAACTCTTTATCTTATGTGAGCATTTACTCATTTTTGGGTATCTTCTTTTACAATTTGGATTTATCTCCTCCCTACACATGGATTGATGCTATTGGCCCATAGAAACCTTAATTGGACCATAGTTTAAAGATTTCTGAAAATCTAGGCCCTTAGACTAAGGTTCTTTATACCTATTTCCAATTAATTCCAATTGCACATTGGAAATTTCTTTTTGAATTTGTGTTTCAGGGGAACTTATTTTAATAAGATGAGTTATTTTTCTATCCAAAAATATTCATAATCTGAATATTCTCTCTCTAGAATATTTTCTCTCTCTAGGTTAAAACAGTTAGAAACAAGGTCTTTATATTTCTGAAGAGGGATTGATTACGGGGGAAGATACTAGACATCAAAAAGGGGGTTGGGGGAGGAATCTTACATTCTACCCCACTTAAAAAACGCGAGATGTCCTCATCTCGCAACTTGGGATAATTTCGCAAATGCACGAATATGAGACTTAGAGAAAATTTTTAATCAAGATTAACCACCAAGAAAAGTCTTAAAGAGAGCAAGATTCAAAATAAGAACAAGATTTAAACTTTACTCATTCACGGGACTTATACAGTAAAGATAGAAGAACTCTTTACACTTCCATAAGCCCATCCATCATATGGTCACAAAAGCAGTCCTCACAAGCTGCACAAGTATAGGGTAACTCATCTATGGGAATGATTCTGCTGGTTATTGCCGCACCTATCTCAGTGGTATGAGGTGATCTAACAAAAGGACCTCTGAGAGGCAAGCCAAAAACGGGGTAAAGGCATATCTTCTCATGAGGAAGAAAACATGCCAGTAAAAAGACCCGCTCAGAAAACCCAAGATGCCTTGATCTCATGACACAGTAGTATCGGGGACCCAAACCCAAAGCTTCAATAACCATGGCCAAGCGGACATTGTTACGAAAGTGTTGCTGACCCCAGGGTGTTACCCTAGTTATGTTTTGATAGGTCCGCCATTTGGTCTGCGCTACAGAAGTTCCTAGGTGAGGAAAAAGTGAGCGCTCATACTGTTCTATAAAGTCTTTCTTCACAGACTCTCTTGCGTCTTGAAGGTGAGAAATCATCAGGGATAAAACTAATTCCTGTTGCCAAGCCATGAAGGAGATTAAGAAAGAAAGGAGATTGATGGGAGTAAGATTACTATGAGCGACAAGTAAAAGTTACGACTTATATAAAGGAAGGAGCTAGCGTAACCTAGAAGCCAACGGTAACTTGCCACTGAAGTTTTACCGTCTTTCCATGATTTGTGTTTGACACATTTCTCTATAGAAGGCATTAAGAATTTTGAGATGAGGAGATAAAAGAAACTTGTAGGCTAAGTCACCTACTTTCATTGAATTCAGATATAAGGATCACAATATCTGGGGAATAACTTCTTATACTCCCCAAGAGATAAAGAACTTCTTTTGGGTCATACTCGAATGAAAACCAAAACCTTGGTATCCAAAACACCGATTCTCACTTCTAAACTCATTGTTCTAAATCCTTAAATTAGGCGTGACTCCTCAGAAGTATTTTAGGAAAAGGGTATTCCTTTTTTAAACAGAAACTTTCTTTTATTTTAGAGAGGGAATAATTATAAGATTCGAAAGGGAGATTCTTACTCCTATATACCTCGAAGGCTGGGGAGGAATCTTACATCCTACCCCACTTAAAAAGTGCGAGATGTCCTCATCTCGCAAGGTAGAGGACAGCTCTTATTCTTAAGATACAATTTTATTCTGGGGTTCCTTATATTCTGGTCAACCCAACAGAACACTGGGATAATTCTCCCTTATGACTCATATGTAAGGAAGGAGAGTTCTTTAAAGGAGGTGCACATTTCACATAAGATGAAGAGTTGAAAATGTACAAGGTTTATTAGTAAAAAAACTATGACACATATGTAAGGAAGAGGAGTTCTTTAAAGGAGGTGCATATTTCACATAAGATGAAGAGTTGAAAATGTACAAGGTTTATTAGTAAAAAACTATGAGCAATAAAATTTTGACACATATGTAAGGAAGGGGAATTCTTTAAAGGAGGTACATATTTCACATGCTTGAATGAGTTTTAAACTCAAAAATAATGTGATATTTTTATCTCTCATCTCTCTTGAACCAAACCAAATCAAAATGGAACCAAACCAAATCAAAAAGTAACCAAACTAGGTCCAAATCTAGTCCAAATTCAACCAAACTGACTTGGAAAATTCTAGAATCAGTTTGTTTGGTTAGGAGCTCAAATTTTCCTATAAATAGAAGCCTCCCCTTGTTGAAAAAAATATAATGTCTTATGCATTGTTACTCTACTCCACCTAAGCCAAAATATAGAGTTTCTTATGCATTGTTACTCTACTCTACCTAAGCCAAGAGTTGTGAATTCTTTAATAATTCACTAGTTTTGATACTTCTCTCTTTCTTCAATCCCCATTGGTGGCTCCATCAACATACTAAACCAATTGATTGGTTGGGGGCCTCTACCGTGAATAAAGAATCAAGCAAATCATAAGGTAAGTATATTGAATTTTGATCTTTTCTATGATTTCTCAATGATTCTCTCTTCTCAACCCCTCTCAAGCTTGAGAAGTTTAATTGGTATGGTTTTTTTTAATGCTATTGAAGTTAATTGGTGAATAGTAGTGAAGAGTTACATAATTTAATAAATGCTATAGAAGTTAATTTCCACTTATATTTAAATTCTAATGGTTTTCTTAATTTCTCTCTCTCACTCAAGAAATGGTCATACTCATGACCCATTCTCAATCCAAATGAAGCTTTTCATAAAGCTTTTCCTTAATCCAAGATTAAGCTATGCTTGAGGCCAAATTAATGGCTTTTTGTTATGCTTTAAGTTTATGCACATTGATGATTCAATCCATTATGGATTGATGATCCAATTAGAGACCATTATGGATTGATGATCCAATTAGAGACCATTATGGATTGATGATACAATTAGAGACCATTATAGATTGATGATCCAATTAGAGACCATTCTAATTGTTTTCTTAATGATCCAATTAGAGACCATTATGGATTGATGATCCAATTAGAGACCATTCTAATTGTTTTCTTAATGATCCAATTAGAGACCATTATGGATTGATGTTCCAATTAGAGACCATTCTAATTATTTCTTTAATAATGAGCTTTATCCGTTAGAAAAAAAAAAATTGAGATTTATCAATCATAGTAGCGGAGCTATGGTAAAATTTTTTTACGCATAAAATAAATTCATTCAAAGCATAAAAAGAGGACTTCCTACCATATTCTAGAAACTATCATCCTAGATTAATTAAAAGAATATTATTATGCATGGAGATATGGATGTTTGCATGTAGATGTAGAGGTATGGATGTGAGTGTGAATGTGGAGGTGGATGTATGCATGGAGATGTGGATGTATGCATGTAGATGTAGATGTATAGATGTAGATGGGAATGGAGATATGGATGTATGCATGTAGATGTAGATGAATAGATGTAGATGAATAGATGTAGATGTGAATGGAGATGTGGATGTATACATGTAGATGTAGATGTATAGATGTAGATGTGGATGTGGAGGTGGATGGATGCATGTAGATGTAGACGTATAGATGTAGATGGGAATGGAGATATGGATGTATGCATGTAGATGTAGATGTATAGATGTAGATGTGAATGGAGATGTGGATGGATGCATGTAGATGTAGATGTATAGATGTAGATGGGAATAGAGATATGGATGGATGCATGTAGATGTAGATGTATAGATGTAGATGTGAATGGAGATGTGGATGTATGCATGTAGATGTAGGTGTATAGATGTAGATGTGGATGTATGCATGTAGATGTAGATGTAGGTGTATAGATGTGGAGGTGGATGTATGCATATAGATGTAGATGTATGGAGGTGAATGTGAATGTGGATGTGGATGTATGCATAGAGATATAGATGTATGCATATAGATGTGAATATACGCATATAAATGTGGATGTATGGATGTGAATATATGATATGTGATGTGAGGGAATCTGAAGTGATGAGATGGAAATGATGTGATGGGATGAGTATACATATAAATGGAATATGGAATAAGTAATGTAGATTGATGAGGGATAATGTGGAAAAATGAAAGTTAAAATAGAAATTGTATTGTAAACTGTTTGTAAATGCTGTTTGTAAATGATTGTTTTATGTCAAGAATGCTGGGGGAGCATTTTGACCGTCTTGTGTTTAAAGTCGTGATGGTAAAGTTGCAACTGCTGACGGGGAGTCAATGAAGGACGTCTCGCGTAGCAAGGTCGGCCGAGGTCTTGACCAGCCTCGGTGCGATTAAAATGGTGAGCTTCCGGTACGGTGGATGAGGGGCCAAGGAAGCGGCCTATGCGTGAAGCGCTAGGTTACCTGCGAAGGATCCTAGAGGGTGCTGACCATACGGTGCTCGGGCTCTGGGTTGCCTAGGATACCCACGCGTGCGTCGAGGAAGATATTGGAACAGAGTTGGAGTTGTTTTCTGAAATCGAGCATGGATCTGGTTGATTGACCTTGCTGGTCTTCAATGGATGAGTCCATGGCTCCTTATATGGATCTGTTGGTTGATCTTGCTGATCTTCAACGAGAGTCCATCTTGTTAAGTGATTATATTGCCAAGTATTATGGGCTAGGAACTATCGAAACGGCTCCTGAGCGTTCTAGTTACCGATGATGCCATAGATACTCTGATGAAGGAATGATGGGAAATTAAGAATCAATTGGATAAATTGGAAGATGGTGATCAATGATACTATGGTTTTATTAAAGGATTGTTTTAAACTGGTTGAATCTGGTTGAAAAAGGGCAATTTCATATTGGGTGTGTGAGTGGTGTGACTAGTTTTATTTTGCATGAACATCCGGCTAGGGGGCCTTGGAACTCTTTTCCTTGGTACCCGGGACAAAACCTAACCAAATTTTTAATTGGATCCCATCACTACAGTGGTTGGGCGGTTGGCTAATCCATGGGATTGGATGGGGTTAGGCTGGACTGATGGATCCGTAAATCGAGACTCAAACTTTTGTTTTTACGATAGAAAAAAAAAAATAAAAATAAATCCCGGACAGAAACTGTTCTATGGATAGGAATCAACGGCTGTGCCTCTTGAATGGGGAAAAAAGCGTTGATCCCAATGATCCAAGTGCAAGTTCTTCCTTGAACTGACTAAGTATCTTATAGATGTAATCGGAACATCTCGATCAGAAATGATCTTGACTACGTTAGAGTAAAAAGTTATCCTGGTGGAATCGCCCGTGCTTTCCGGTAAAGGAAGTTTTTCCGGGTTCGGTTTTGGAACAACCGACGGATTAGTCTCTTATCCGGATATCCGTGGGCGAGGCCCCGAGTGTGGGACCCCTGTCCCGCGCGAGAAGCGCTACTTCCGTTGCCAGTACCCCGAATCCGTTGCTCGGTGGGAACAGGGATCTTACAGTTGGTATCAGAGCCAGGTTTAAAATTGATTCCACCAAAGGCTCTGATACCAACTGTAAGATCCCTGTTCCCACCGAGCAATGGATTCGGGGTACTGACAGCGGAAGTAGCGCTTCTCGCGCGGGACAGGGGTCCCACACTCGGGGCCTCGCCCACGGATATCCGGATAAGAGACTAATCCGTCGGTTGTTCCAAAACCGAACCCGAAAAAAAAACTTCCTTAACCGGAAAGCACGGGCGATTCCACCAGGATAACTTTTTACTCTAACGTAGTCAAGATCATTTCTGATCGAGATGATCCGATTACATCTATAAGATACTTAGTCAGTTCAAGGAAGAAACTTGCACTTGGATCATTGGGATCAACGCTTTTTTCCCCATTCAAGAGGCACAGCCGTTGATTCCTATCCATAGAACAGTTACTGTCCGGGATTGATTTTTTTTTTTTTCTATTGTAAAAACAAAAGTTTGAGTCTCGATTTACGGATCCATCAGTCCAGCCTAACCCCATCCGATCCCATGGGTTAGCCAACCGCCCAACCACTGTAGTGATGGGATCCAATTAAAAATTTGGTTAGGTTTTGTCCCGGGTACCAAGGAAAAGAGTTCCAAGGCCCCCTAGCCGGATGTTCATGCAAAATAAAACTAGTCACACCACTCACACACCCAATATGAAATTGCCCTTTTTCAACCAGATTCAACCAGTTTAAAACAATCCTTTAATAAAACCATAGTATCATTGATCACCATCTTCCAATTTATCCAATTGATTCTTAATTTCCCATCATTCCTTCATCAGAGTATCTATGGCATCATTGGCAACTAGAACGCTCAGGAGCCGTTTCGATAGTTCCTAGCCCATAATACTTGGCAATATAATCACTTAACAAGATGGACTCTCGTTGAAGATCAGCAAGATCAACCAACAGATCCATATAAGGAGCCATGGACTCATCCATTGAAGACCAGCAAGGTCAATCAACCAGATCCATGCTCGATTTCAGAAAACAACTCCAACTCTGTTCCAATATCTTCCTCGACGCACGCGTGGGTATCCTAGGCAACCCAGAGCCCGAGCACCGTATGGTCAGCACCCTCTAGGATCCTTCGCAGGTAACCTAGCGCTTCACGCATAGGCCGCTTCCTTGGCCCCTCATCCACCGTACCGGAAGCTCACCATTTTAATCGCACCGAGGCTGGTCAAGACCTCGGCCGACCTTGCTACGCGAGACGTCCTTCATTGACTCCCCGTCAGCAGTTGCAACTTTACCATCACGACTTTAATCACAAGACGGTCAAAATGCTCCCCCCAGCATTCTTGACATAAATCAATCATTTACAGACAGCATTTACAAACAGCATTTACAAACAGTTTACAATACAATTTCTATTTTAACTTTCATTTTTCCACATTATCCCTCCTCAATCTACATTACTTATTCCATATTCCATTTATATGTATACTCATCCCATCACATCATTTCCATCCCATCACTTCAGATTCCCTCACATCACAATCGTATATTCACATCCATACATCCACAACTATATGCGTACATTCACATCTACATGCATACATCTACATCCCTATGCATACATCCACATCCACATTCACATTCACCTCTATACATCTACATCTACATGCATACATCCACATCTCCATTCACATCTACATCTATACATCTACATCTACATGCATCCATCCACCTCCACATCCACATCTACATCTATACATCTACATCTACATGCATACATCCATATCTCCATTCCTATCTACATCTATACATCTACATCTACATGCATTCATCTACCTCCACATCCACATCTACATCTATACATCTACATCTACATGTATACATCCACCTCCACATCCACATCCGTATCTATACATCTACATCTACATGTATACATCCACATCCACATCTATACATCTACATCTACATGCATACATCCACATCTCCATTCACATCTACATCTATACATCTACATCTACATGTATACATCCACCTCCACATCCACATCCGTATCTATACATCTACATCTACATGTATACATCCACATCCACATCTATACATCTACATCTACATGCATACATCCACATCTCCATTCACATCTACATCTATACATCTACATCTACATGCATCCATCCACCTCCACATCCACATCTATATCTATACATCTACATCTACATGCAAACATCCACATCTCCATGCATAATAAAATTCTTTTAATTAATCTAGGATGATAGTTCCTAGAATATGGTAGGAAGTCCTCTTTTTATGCTTTGAATGAATTTATTTTATGCGTAATTTCTATAAAAATTTTGCCATAGCTCCACTACTATGACTGATAAATCTCAATTTTTTTTCTAAGGGATAAAGCTCATTATTAAAGAATTAATTAGAATGGTCTCTAATTGGATCATCAATCCATAATGGTCTCTAATTGGATCATTAAGAAAACAATTAGAATGGTCTCTAATTGGATCCTCAATCCATAATGGTCTCTAATTGGATCATTAAGAAAACAATTAGAATGGTCTCTAATTGGATCATCAATCCATAATGGTCTCTAATTGGATCATTAAGAAAACAATTAGAATGATCTCTAATTGGGTCATCAATCCATAATGGTCTCTAATTGGATCATTAAGAAAACAATTAGAATGGTCTCTAATTGGGTCATCAATCCATAATGGATTGAATCATCAATGTGCATAAACTAAAAGCATAGCAAAAAGCCATTAATTTGGCCTCAAGCATAGCTTAATCTTGGATTAAGGAAAAGCTTTATGAAAAGCTTCATTTGGATTGAGAATGGGTCATGAGTATGACCATTTCTTGAGTGAGAGAGAGAAAAAACCATTAGAATTTAAATATAAGTGGAAATTAACTTCTATAGCATTTATTAAATTATGTAACTCTTCACTACTATTCACCAATTAACTTCAATAGCATTTAAAAAAAAAAAACCATACCAATTAAACTTCTCAAGCTTGAGAGGGGTTGAGAAGAGAGAATCATTGAGAAATCATAGAAAAGATCAAAATTCAATATACTTACCTTATGATTTGCTTGATTCTTTATTCACGGTAGAGGCCCCCAACCAATCAATTGGTTTAGTATGTTGATGGAGCCACCAATGGGGATTGAAGAAAGAGAGAAGTATCAAAAACTAGTGAATTATTAAAGAATTCACAGTTCTTGGCTTAGGTAGAGTAGAGTAACAAAGCATAAGACACTATCTATTTTGGCTTAGGAGGAGTAGAGTAACAAAGCATAAGACACTATCTAATTTGGCTTAGGTGGAGTAGAGTGACAAAGCATAAGACACTATATTTTGGCTTAGGTGGAGTAGAGTAACAATGCATAAGACATTATATTTTTTTCCACAAGGGGAGGCTTCTATTTATAGGAAAATTTGAGCTCCTAACCAAACAAACTGATTCTAGAATTTTCCAAGTCAGTTTGGTTGAATTTGGACTAGATTTGGACCTAGTTTGGTTACTTTTTGATTCGGTTTGGTTCCATTTTGATTTGGTTTGGTTCAAGAGAGATGAGAGATAAAAATATCACATTATTTTTGAGTTTAAAACTCATTCAAGCATGTGAAATATGCACCTCCTTTAAAGAATTCCCCTTCCTTACATATGTGTCAAAATTTTATTGCTCATAGTTTTTTACTAATAAACCTTGTACATTTTCAACTCTTCATCTTATGTGAAATGTGCACCTCCTTTAAAGAACTCCTCTTCCTTACATATGTGTCATAGTTTTTTTACTAATAAACCTTGTACATTTTCAACTCTTCATCTTATGTGAAATATGCACCTCCTTTAAAGAACTCCCCTTCCTTACATATGTGTTTATTTACTAATAAACCTTGTACATTTTCAACTCTTCATCTTATGTGAAATATGCACCTCCTTTAAAGAACTCCCCTTCCTTACATATGTGTTTGTTTACTAATAAACCTTGTACATTTTCAACTCTTCATCTTATGTGAGCATTTACTCAATTTTTTGGGTATCTTCTTTTACAAATTGGATTTATCTCCTCCCTACACATGGATTGATGCTATTGGCCCATAGGAACCTTAATTGGACCATAGTCTAAAGATTTATGAAAATCTAGACCCTTAGGCTAAGGTTCTTTATACCTATTTCCAATTAATTCCAATTGCACATTGGAAAATTCTTTTTTAAATTTCTGTTTCAGGGGAGCTCATCTGAATTATAAGAGATATTTTTCTATCCAGAATTATTCAGAATCTGAATATTCTCTCTCTAGAATATTTTCTCTCTCTAGGTTAAAACAGTCACAAACAAGATCTCTTATATTTCAGAAAAGGAATTGATTACAGGAGAATATACTAGACATCAAAAAGGGGTTGGGGGAGGAATCTTACATTCTACCCCACTTAAAAAACGCGAGATGTCCTCATCTCGCAACTTGGAATAATTTCGCAAGATGCACGAATATGAGACTTAGAGAAAAATTTTAATCACGATTAACCACCAAGAAAAGTCTTAAAGAGAGCAAGATTCAAAATAATAACAAGATTTAAACTTTATTCATTCTCGGAACTTATACAGTAAAGATAGAGAAACTCTTTACACTTCCATAAGCCCGTCCATCATATGGTCACAAAAGCAGTCCTCACAAGCTGCACAAGTATAGGGTAACTCATCTATGGGAATGATTCTGCTGGTTATTGCCGCACCTATCTCAGTGGTATGAGGTGATCTAACAAAAGGACCTCTGAGAGGCAAGCCAAAAACGGGGTAAAGGCATATCTTCTCATGAGGAAGAAAACACGCCAGTAAGAAGACCCGCTCAGAAAACCCAAGATGCCTTGATCTCATGACGCAGTAGTATCGGGGACCCAAACCCAAGGCTTCGATAACCATGGCCAAGCGGACATTGTTACGAAAGTGCTGCTGTCCCCAGGGTGTTACCCTAGTTATGTTTTGATAGGTCCGCCATTTGGTCTGCGCTACAGAAGTTCCTAGGTGAGGAAAAAGTGAGCGCTCATACTGTTCTATAAAGTCTTTCTTCACAGACTCTCTTGCGTCTTGAAGGTGAGAAATCATCAGGGATAAAACTAATTCCTGTTGCCAAGCCATGAAGGAGATTAAGAAAGAAAGGAGATTGATGGGAGTAAGATTACTGTGAGCGACAAGTAAAAGTTACGACTTATATAAAGGAAGGAGCTAGCGTAACCTAGAAGCCAACGGTAACTTGCCATTGAAGTTTTACCGTCTTTCCATGATTTGAGTTTGACACATTTTTCTATAGAAGGCATTAAGAATTTTTGAGATGAGGAGATAAAAGAAACTTGTAGGCTAAGTCACCTACTTTCATTGAATTCAGATATAAGGGTCACAATATCTGGGGGATAACTTCTTATACTCCCCAAGAGATAAAGAACTTCTTTTGGGCCGTACTCGAATGAAAACCAGAACCTTGGTATCCAAAACACCGATTCTCACTTCTGGACTCATTGTTCTAAAGCCTTAAAACAGGTGGGACTCCTGAGAAGTATTCTAGGGAAAGGGTCTTCCTTTTTTAAACAGAAACTTTCTTTTATTTTAGAGAGGGAATAATTATAAGATCAGAAAGGAAGATTCTTACCTCTGTATGCTTCGAATGTTGGGGAGGAATCTTACATTCTACCCCACTTAAAAAGTGCGAGATGTCCTCATCTCGCAAGGTAGAGGACAGCTCTTTTTCTTAAGATCCAATTTTATTCTGGGGTTCCTTATATTCTAGTCAACCCAACAGAACACTGGGATAAATATCCCTTATATAGAACTCATTATCAAATAACAATTCATTCAGATCATATCATTCATATCTTTAACATGATAATGGTCCATTAAACCGAAAAGTTTCCTTCGAAACATTCCTCCACGGAAATTTCAGTCAAGCAAGTTCTCAATTTGACATCCCTTAACTTGATCTACCGGTCAAATATTAACAGTAGCAATCTAACAGCACACCCATTAACCTCATAGTGATTTGCTGAATTCTTATCATCATTCTAGTTATGAATATCATTACAGGGATTCGTCCCATTCCCCCTCATTGTGGTTTCATTATATTTCAACTAATTTTTTAAAAATCAACATTTTTCAATCAGCATTTTCAATCAGCATTTTCAATCAGAATCCAAATCAATTCATCCATTCTCAAACAGAATTAAAAATCATATCAATCACATGCAAAATCATCATCTGGATAGCATTAACGCTTATAATTTCAAGTCTTAGATTTACTCGTATATACTGTCAGTAAAGAGCTGCAGTATACTCTCGTATATACGGGTAGTCACGGCCCTTGGAATTATAAGGTAAATACTATCATGTCTAGGCCTCAAGCAAGTCGGGAATTCTATATAATTGCGGTACTTCCATCTGAAGACCCAATTACCAAATTACGAGTTTCAGTTTGAATATCAAATTGTATGAATTATATCACACAATTATAACCTTTTGTGTTTCTTGATAAATTTTTGACCTATTTGTCTTCTCAGGTGATCTTTATTAACCAAAGGCTCTGATACCAACTGTAAGATCCCTGTTCCCACCGAGCAATGGATTCGGGGTACTGACAGCGGAAGTAGCGCTTCTCGTGCGGGACAGGGGTCCCACACTCGGGGCCTCGCCCACGGATATCCGGATAAGAGACTAATCCGTCGGTTGTTCCAAAACCGAACCCGAAAAAAAAACTTCCTTAACCGGAAAGCACGGGCGATTCCACCAGGATAACTTTTTACTCTAACGTAGTCAAGATCATTTCTGATCGAGATGATCCGATTACATCTATAAGATACTTAGTCAGTTCAAGGAAGAAACTTGCAC
Source organism: Cibotium barometz (assembly GCF_041138505.1). Lineage (NCBI taxonomy): Eukaryota > Viridiplantae > Streptophyta > Polypodiopsida > Cyatheales > Cibotiaceae > Cibotium > Cibotium barometz. The sequence continues at coordinate 33,717,123 of NC_141083.1, forward strand.
TTGGATCATTGGGATCAACGCTTTTTTCCCCATTCAAGAGGCACAGCCGTTGATTCCTATCCATAGAACAGTTACTGTCCGGGATTGATTTTTTTTTTTTTTCTATTGTAAAAACAAAAGTTTGAGTCTCGATTTACGGATCCATCAGTCCAGCCTAACCCCATCCGATCCCATGGGTTAGCCAACCGCCCAACCACTGTAGTGATGGGATCCAATTAAAAATTTGGTTAGGTTTTGTCCCGGGTACCAAGGAAAAGAGTTCCAAGGCCCCCTAGCCGGATGTTCATGCAAAATAAAACTAGTCACACCACTCACACACCCAATATGAAATTGCCCTTTTTCAACCAGATTCAACCAGTTTAAAACAATCCTTTAATAAAACCATAGTATCATTGATCACCATCTTCCAATTTATCCAATTGATTCTTAATTTCCCATCATTCCTTCATCAGAGTATCTATGGCATCATTGGCAACTAGAACGCTCAGGAGCCGTTTCGATAGTTCCTAGCCCATAATACTTGGCAATATAATCACTTAACAAGATGGACTCTCGTTGAAGATCAGCAAGATCAACCAACAGATCCATATAAGGAGCCATGGACTCATCCATTGAAGACCAGCAAGGTCAATCAACCAGATCCATGCTCGATTTCAGAAAACAACTCCAACTCTGTTCCAATATCTTCCTCGACGCACGCGTGGGTATCCTAGGCAACCCAGAGCCCGAGCACCGTATGGTCAGCACCCTCTAGGATCCTTCGCAGGTAACCTAGCGCTTCACGCATAGGCCGCTTCCTTGGCCCCTCATCCACCGTACCGGAAGCTCACCATTTTAATCGCACCGAGGCTGGTCAAGACCTCGGCCGACCTTGCTACGCGAGACGTCCTTCATTGACTCCCCGTCAGCAGTTGCAACTTTACCATCACGACTTTAATCACAAGACGGTCAAAATGCTCCCCCCAGCATTCTTGACATAAATCAATCATTTACAGACAGCATTTACAAACAGCATTTACAAACAGTTTACAATACAATTTCTATTTTAACTTTCATTTTTCCACATTATCCCTCCTCAATCTACATTACTTATTCCATATTCCATTTATATGTATACTCATCCCATCACATCATTTCCATCCCATCACTTCAGATTCCCTCACATCACAATCGTATATTCACATCCATACATCCACAACTATATGCGTACATTCACATCTACATGCATACATCTACATCCCTATGCATACATCCACATCCACATTCACATTCACCTCTATACATCTACATCTACATGCATACATCCACATCTCCATTCACATCTACATCTATACATCTACATCTACATGCATCCATCCACCTCCACATCCACATCTACATCTATACATCTACATCTACATGCATACATCCATATCTCCATTCCTATCTACATCTATACATCTACATCTACATGCATTCATCTACCTCCACATCCACATCTACATCTATACATCTACATCTACATGTATACATCCACCTCCACATCCACATCCGTATCTATACATCTACATCTACATGTATACATCCACATCCACATCTATACATCTACATCTACATGCATACATCCACATCTCCATTCACATCTACATCTATACATCTACATCTACATGTGTACATCCACCTCCACATCCACATCCGTATCTATACATCTACATCTACATGTATACATCCACATCCACATCTATACATCTACATCTACATGCATACATCCACATCTCCATTCACATCTACATCTATACATCTACATCTACATGCATCCATCCACCTCCACATCCACATCTATATCTATACATCTACATCTACATGCAAACATCCACATCTCCATGCATAATAAAATTCTTTTAATTAATCTAGGATGATAGTTCCTAGAATATGGTAGGAAGTCCTCTTTTTATGCTTTGAATGAATTTATTTTATGCGTAATTTCTATAAAAATTTTGCCATAGCTCCACTACTATGACTGATAAATCTCAATTTTTTTTCTAAGGGATAAAGCTCATTATTAAAGAATTAATTAGAATGGTCTCTAATTGGATCATCAATCCATAATGGTCTCTAATTGGATCATTAAGAAAACAATTAGAATGGTCTCTAATTGGATCCTCAATCCATAATGGTCTCTAATTGGATCATTAAGAAAACAATTAGAATGGTCTCTAATTGGATCATCAATCCATAATGGTCTCTAATTGGATCATTAAGAAAACAATTAGAATGATCTCTAATTGGGTCATCAATCCATAATGGTCTCTAATTGGATCATTAAGAAAACAATTAGAATGGTCTCTAATTGGGTCATCAATCCATAATGGATTGAATCATCAATGTGCATAAACTAAAAGCATAGCAAAAAGCCATTAATTTGGCCTCAAGCATAGCTTAATCTTGGATTAAGGAAAAGCTTTATGAAAAGCTTCATTTGGATTGAGAATGGGTCATGAGTATGACCATTTCTTGAGTGAGAGAGAGAAAAAACCATTAGAATTTAAATATAAGTGGAAATTAACTTCTATAGCATTTATTAAATTATGTAACTCTTCACTACTATTCACCAATTAACTTCAATAGCATTTAAAAAAAAAAAACCATACCAATTAAACTTCTCAAGCTTGAGAGGGGTTGAGAAGAGAGAATCATTGAGAAATCATAGAAAAGATCAAAATTCAATATACTTACCTTATGATTTGCTTGATTCTTTATTCACGGTAGAGGCCCCCAACCAATCAATTGGTTTAGTATGTTGATGGAGCCACCAATGGGGATTGAAGAAAGAGAGAAGTATCAAAAACTAGTGAATTATTAAAGAATTCACAGTTCTTGGCTTAGGTAGAGTAGAGTAACAAAGCATAAGACACTATCTATTTTGGCTTAGGAGGAGTAGAGTAACAAAGCATAAGACACTATCTAATTTGGCTTAGGTGGAGTAGAGTGACAAAGCATAAGACACTATATTTTGGCTTAGGTGGAGTAGAGTAACAATGCATAAGACATTATATTTTTTTCCACAAGGGGAGGCTTCTATTTATAGGAAAATTTGAGCTCCTAACCAAACAAACTGATTCTAGAATTTTCCAAGTCAGTTTGGTTGAATTTGGACTAGATTTGGACCTAGTTTGGTTACTTTTTGATTCGGTTTGGTTCCATTTTGATTTGGTTTGGTTCAAGAGAGATGAGAGATAAAAATATCACATTATTTTTGAGTTTAAAACTCATTCAAGCATGTGAAATATGCACCTCCTTTAAAGAATTCCCCTTCCTTACATATGTGTCAAAATTTTATTGCTCATAGTTTTTTACTAATAAACCTTGTACATTTTCAACTCTTCATCTTATGTGAAATGTGCACCTCCTTTAAAGAACTCCTCTTCCTTACATATGTGTCATAGTTTTTTTACTAATAAACCTTGTACATTTTCAACTCTTCATCTTATGTGAAATATGCACCTCCTTTAAAGAACTCCCCTTCCTTACATATGTGTTTATTTACTAATAAACCTTGTACATTTTCAACTCTTCATCTTATGTGAAATATGCACCTCCTTTAAAGAACTCCCCTTCCTTACATATGTGTTTGTTTACTAATAAACCTTGTACATTTTCAACTCTTCATCTTATGTGAGCATTTACTCAATTTTTTGGGTATCTTCTTTTACAAATTGGATTTATCTCCTCCCTACACATGGATTGATGCTATTGGCCCATAGGAACCTTAATTGGACCATAGTCTAAAGATTTATGAAAATCTAGACCCTTAGGCTAAGGTTCTTTATACCTATTTCCAATTAATTCCAATTGCACATTGGAAAATTCTTTTTTAAATTTCTGTTTCAGGGGAGCTCATCTGAATTATAAGAGATATTTTTCTATCCAGAATTATTCAGAATCTGAATATTCTCTCTCTAGAATATTTTCTCTCTCTAGGTTAAAACAGTCACAAACAAGATCTCTTATATTTCAGAAAAGGAATTGATTACAGGAGAATATACTAGACATCAAAAAGGGGTTGGGGGAGGAATCTTACATTATTATCCTTCATCAATCCATGTGTAGGGAGGAGATAAATCCAAATTGTAAAAGAAGATACCCAAAAATGAGTAAATGCTCACATAAGATAAAGAGTTGAAAATGTACAAGGTTTATTAGTAAATAAACTCATATGTAAGGAAGAGGAGTTCTTTAAAGGAGGTGCATATTTCACATAAGATGAAGAGTTGAAAATGTACAAGGTTTATTAGTAAATAAACACATATGTAAGGAAGGGGAGTTCTTTAAAGGAGGTGCATATTTCACATAAGATGAAGAGTTGAAAATGTACAAGGTTTATTAGTAAAAAAACTATGACACATATGTAAGGAAGAGGAGTTCTTTAAAGGAGGTGCATATTTCACATAAGATGAAGAGTTGAAAATGTACAAGGTTTATTAGTAAAAAACTATGAGCAATAAAATTTTGACACATATGTAAGGAAGGGGAATTCTTTAAAGGAGGTGCATATTTCACATGCTTGAATGAGTTTTAAACTCAAAAATAATGTGATATTTTTATCTCTCATCTCTCTTGAACCAAACCAAATCAAAATGGAACCAAACCGAATCAAAAAGTAACCAAACTAGGTCCAAATCTAGTCCAAATTCAACCAAACTGACTTGGAAAATTCTAGAATCAGTTTGTTTGGTTAGGAGCTCAAATTTTCCTATAAATAGAAGCCTCCCCTTGTTGAAAAAAATATAGTGTCTTATGCTTTGTCACTCTACTCCACCTAAGCCAAAATATATAGTGTCTTATGCTTTGTCACTCTACTCCACCTAAGCCAAATTAGATAGAGTCTTATGCTTTGTTACTCTACTCCACCTAAGCCAAATTAGATAGAGTCTTATGCTTGTTACTCTACTCCACCTAAGCCAAAATATAGAGTGTCTTATGCATTGTTACTCTACTCTACCTAAGCCAAGAGTTGTGAATTCTTTAATAATTCACTAGTTTTTGATACTTCTCTCTTTCTTCAATCCCCATTGGTGGCTCCATCAACATACTAAACCAATTGATTGGTTGGGGGCCTCTACCGTGAATAAAGAATCAAGCAAATCATAAGGTAAGTATATTGAATTTTGATCTTTTCTATGATTTCTCAATGATTCTCTCTTCTCAACCCCTCTCAAGCTTGAGAAGTTTAATTGGTATGGTTTTTTTAAATGCTATTGAAGTTAATTGGTGAATAGTAGTGAAGAGTTACATAATTTAATAAATGCTATAGAAGTTAATTTCCACTTATATTTAAATTAGAGACCATTCTAATTAATTCTTTAATAATGAGCTTTATCCCTTAGAAAAAAAATTGAGATTTATCAGTCATAGTAGCCGAGCTATGGCAAAATTTTTATAGAAATTACGCATAAAATAAATTCATTCAAAGCATAAAAAGAGGACTTCCTACCATATTCTAGGAACTATCATCCTAGATTAATTAAAAGAATTTTATTATGCATGGAGATGTGGATGTTTGCATGTAGATGTAGATGTATATATGTAGATGTGGATGTGGAGGTGGATGGATGCATGTAGATGTAGATGTATAGATGTAGATGTGGATGTATGCATGTAGATGTAGATGTATAGATGTGGATGTGGATGTATACATGTAGATGTAGATGTGGAGGTGGATGTATACATGTAGATGTAGATATATAGATGTAGATGTGGATGTGGAGGTAGATGGATGCATGTAGATGTAGATGTATAGATGTAGATGGGAATGGAGATATGGATGTTTGCATGTAGATGTAGATGTATAGATGTAGATGTGGATGTGGAGGTGGATGTATGCATGTAGATGTAGATGTATAGATACGGATGTGGATATGGAGGTGGATGTATACATGTAGATGTAGATGTATAGATGTAGATGTGGATGTGGAGGTAGATGGATGCATGTAGATGTAGATGTATAGATGTAGATGGGAATGGAGATATGGATGTATGCATGTAGATGTAGATGTATAGATGTAGATGTGGATGTGGAGGTGGATGGATGCATGTAGATGTAGATGTATAGATGTAGATGTGAATGGAGATGTGGATGTATACATGTAGATGTAGATGTATGGAGGTGAATGTGAATGTGGATGTGGATGTATGCATAGAGATGTAGATGTATGCATGTAGATGTGAATGTACGCATATAGATGTGGATGTATGGATGTGAATATACGATATGCGATGTGAGGGAATCTGAAGTGATGAGATAGAAATGATGTGATGGGATGAGTATACATATAAATGGAATATGGAATAAGTAATGTAGATTGATAAAGGATAATGTGGAAAAATGAAAGTTAAAATAGAAATTGTGTTGTAAACTGTTTGTAAATACTGTTTGTAAATGCTGTTTGTAAATGATTGTTTTATGTCAAGAATGCTGGGGGGAGCATTTTGACCGTCTTGTGATTAAAGTCGTGATGGTAAAGTTGCAACTGCTGACGGGGAGTCAATGAAGGACGTCTCGCGTAGCAAGGTCGGCCGAGGTCTTGACCAGCCTCGGTGCGATTAAAATGGTGAGCTTCCGGTACGGTGGATGAGGGGCCAAGGAAGCGGCCTATGCGTGAAGCGCTAGGTTACCTGCGAAGGATCCTAGAGGGTGCTGACCATACGGTGCTCGGGCTCTGGGTTGCCTAGGATACCCACGCGTGCGTCGAGGAAGATATTGGAACAGAGTTGGAGTTGTTTTCTGAATCGGGCATGGATCTGGTTGATTGACCTTGCTGGTCTTCAATGGATGAGTCCATGGCCCCTTATATGGATCTGTTGGTTGATCTTGCTGATCTTCAACGAGAGTCCATCTTGATAAGTGATTATATTGCCAAGTATTAAAGGCTAGGAACTATCGAAACGGCCCCTGAGCGTTCTAGTTGCCAATGATGCCATATATACTCTGATGAAGGAATGATGGAAAGTTAAGAATCAATGGGATAAATTGGAAGATGGTGATCAATGATACTATGGTTTTATTAAAGGATTGTTTTAAACTGGTTGAATCTGGTTGGAAAAAAGGCAATTTCATATTGGGTGTGTGAGTGGTGTGACTAGTTTTATTTTGCATGAACATCCGGCTAGGGGGCCTTGGAACTCTTTTCCTTGGTACCCGGGACAAAACCTAACCAAATTTTTTAATTGGATCCCATCACTACAGTGGTTGGGCGGTTGGCTAACCCATGGGATTGGATGGGGTTAGGCTGGACTGATGGATCCGTAAACCGAGACTCAAACTTTTGTTTTTACGATAGAAAAAAAAATAAATAAATCCCGGACAGTAAAACTGTTCTATGGATAGGAATCAACGGCTGTGCCTCTTGAATGGGGAAAAAAGCGTTGATCCCAATGATCCAAGTGCAAGTTTCTTCCTTGAACTGACTAAGTATCTTATAGATGTAATCGGATCATCTCGATCAGAAATGATCTTGACTACGTTAGAGTAAAAAGTTATCCTGGTGGAATCGCCCGTGCTTTCCGGTAAAGGAAGTTTTTCCGGGTTCGGTTTTGGAACAACCGACGGATTAGTCTCTTATCCGGATATCCGTGGGCGAGGCCCCGAGTGTGGGACCCCTGTCCCACGCGAGAAGCGCTACTTCCGCTGCCAGTACCCCGAATCCGTTGCTCGGTGGGAACAGGGATCTTACAGTTGGTATCAGAGCATTTGGTTAATAAAGATCAACTGAGAAGACAAATATGTCAAAAATTTATCAAGAAACACAAAAAGGTTATAATTGTGTGATATAATTCATACAATTTGATATTCAAACTGAAATTCATAATTTGGTAATTGGTTCTCCAGATAGAAGTACCGCGATTATATAGAATCCCTGACTTGCTTGAGGCCTAGACATGATAGTATTTACCTTATAATTCCAAGGGCCGTGACTACGCGTATATACCGAGAGTATACTGCAGCTCTTTACTGACAGTATATACGAGTAAATCTAAGACTTGAAATTATAAGCGTTAATGCTATCTAGATGATGATTTCGAATGTGATTGATATGATTTTTAATTCTGTTTGAGAATGAATGAATTGATTTGGATTCTGATTGAAAATGCTGATTGAAAAATGTTGATTTTTAAAATTAGTTGAAATATAATGAAACCACAATGAGGGGGAACGGGACGAGTCCTTGTGATGATATTCATAACTAGAATGATGATAACGAATTCAGCAAATCACTATGAGATTAGTGGGTTGTGCTGTCAGATTGCTACTGTTAATACTTGACCGGTAGATCAAGTTAAGGGATGTCAAATTGAGAACTTGCTTAACCGAAATTTCCGTGGAGGAATGTTCCGAAGGAAACTTTTCGGTCTAATGGACCTTATCATGTTAAAGATATGAATGATATGATCTGAATGAATTGTTATTTAATGATGAGTTCTATATAAGGGAGAATTATCCCAGTGTTCTGTTGGGTTGACCAGAATATAAGGAACCCCAGAATAAAATTGTATCTTAAGAATAAGAGCTGTCCTCTACCTTGCGAGATGAGGACATCTCGCACTTTTTAAGTGGGGTAGGATGTAAGATTCCTCCCCAGCCTTCGAGGTATATAGGAGTAAGAATCTCCCTTTCGAATCTTATAATTATTCCCTCTCTAAAATAAAAGAAAGTTTCTGTTTAAAAAAGGAATACCCTTTTCCTAAAATACTTCTGAGGAGTCACGCCTAATTTAAGGATTTAGAACAATGAGTTTAGAAGTGAGAATCGGTGTTTTGGATACCAAGGTTTTGGTTTTCATTCGAGTATGACCCAAAAGAAGTTCTTTATCTCTTGGGGAGTATAAGAAGTTATTCCCCAGATATTGTGATCCTTATATCTGAATTCAATGAAAGTAGGTGACTTAGCCTACAAGTTTCTTTTATCTCCTCATCTCAAAATTCTTAATGCCTTCTATAGAGAAATGTGTCAAACACAAATCATGGAAAGACGGTAAAACTTCAGTGGCAAGTTACCGTTGGCTTCTAGGTTACGCTAGCTCCTTCCTTTATATAAGTCGTAACTTTTACTTGTCGCTCATAGTAATCTTACTCCCATCAATCTCCTTTCTTTCTTAATCTCCTTCATGGCTTGGCAACAGGAATTAGTTTTATCCCTGATGATTTCTCACCTTCAAGACGCAAGAGAGTCTGTGAAGAAAGACTTTATAGAACAGTATGAGCGCTCACTTTTTCCTCACCTAGGAACTTCTGTAGCGCAGACCAAATGGCGGACCTATCAAAACATAACTAGGGTAACACCCTGGGGTCAGCAACACTTTCGTAACAATGTCCGCTTGGCCATGGTTATTGAAGCTTTGGGTTTGGGTCCCCGATACTACTGTGTCATGAGATCAAGGCATCTTGGGTTTTCTGAGCGGGTCTTTTTACTGGCATGTTTTCTTCCTCATGAGAAGATATGCCTTTATCCCGTTTTTGGCTTGCCTCTCAGAGGTCCTTTTGTTAGATCACCTCATACCACTGAGATAGGTGCGGCAATAACCAGCAGAATCATTCCCATAGATGAGTTACCCTATACTTGTGCAGCTTGTGAGGACTGCTTTTGTGACCATATGATGGATGGGCTTATGGAAGTGTAAAGAGTTCTTCTATCTTTACTGTATAAGTCCCGTGAATGAGTAAAGTTTAAATCTTGTTCTTATTTTGAATCTTGCTCTCTTTAAGACTTTTCTTGGTGGTTAATCTTGATTAAAAATTTTCTCTAAGTCTCATATTCGTGCATTTGCGAAATTATCCCAAGTTGCGAGATGAGGACATCTCGCGTTTTTTAAGTGGGGTAGAATGTAAGATTCCTCCCCCAACCCCCTTTTTGATGTCTAGTATCTTCCCCCGTAATCAATCCCTCTTCAGAAATATAAAGACCTTGTTTCTAACTGTTTTAACCTAGAGAGAGAAAATATTCTAGAGAGAGAATATTCAGATTATGAATATTTTTGGATAGAAAAATAACTCATCTTATTAAAATAAGTTCCCCTGAAACACAAATTCAAAAAGAAATTTCCAATGTGCAATTGGAATTAATTGGAAATAGGTATAAAGAACCTTAGTCTAAGGGCCTAGATTTTCAGAAATCTTTAAACTATGGTCCAATTAAGGTTTCTATGGGCCAATAGCATCAATCCATGTGTAGGGAGGAGATAAATCCAAATTGTAAAAGAAGATACCCAAAAATGAGTAAATGCTCACATAAGATAAAGAGTTGAAAATGTACAAGGTTTATTAGTAAATAAACTCATATGTAAGGAAGAGGAGTTCTTTAAAGGAGGTGCATATTTCACATAAGATGAAGAGTTGAAAATGTACAAGGTTTATTAGTAAATAAACACATATGTAAGGAAGGGGAGTTCTTTAAAGGAGGTGCATATTTCACATAAGATGAAGAGTTGAAAATGTACAAGGTTTATTAGTAAAAAAACTATGACACATATGTAAGGAAGAGGAGTTCTTTAAAGGAGGTGCATATTTCACATAAGATGAAGAGTTGAAAATGTACAAGGTTTATTAGTAAAAAACTATGAGCAATAAAATTTTGACACATATGTAAGGAAGGGGAATTCTTTAAAGGAGGTGCATATTTCACATGCTTGAATGAGTTTTAAACTCAAAAATAATGTGATATTTTTATCTCTCATCTCTCTTGAACCAAACCAAATCAAAATGGAACCAAACCGAATCAAAAAGTAACCAAACTAGGTCCAAATCTAGTCGAAATTCAACCAAACTGACTTGGAAAATTCTAGAATCAGTTTGTTTGGTTAGGAGCTCAAATTTTCCTATAAATAGAAGCCTCCCCTTGTTGAAAAAAATATAGTGTCTTATGCTTTGTCACTCTACTCCACCTAAGCCAAAATATATAGTGTCTTATGCTTTGTCACTCTACTCCACCTAAGTCAAATTAGATAGAGTCTTATGCTTTGTTACTCTACTCCACCTAAGCCAAATTAGATAGAGTCTTATGCTTGTTACTCTACTCCACCTAAGCCAAAATATAGAGTGTCTTATGCATTGTTACTCTACTCTACCTAAGCCAAGAGTTGTGAATTCTTTAATAATTCACTAGTTTTTGATACTTCTCTCTTTCTTCAATCCCCATTGGTGGCTCCATCAACATACTAAACCAATTGATTGGTTGGGGGCCTCTACCGTGAATAAAGAATCAAGCAAATCATAAGGTAAGTATATTGAATTTTGATCTTTTCTATGATTTCTCAATGATTCTCTCTTCTCAACCCCTCTCAAGCTTGAGAAGTTTAATTGGTATGGTTTTTTTAAATGCTATTGAAGTTAATTGGTGAATAGTAGTGAAGAGTTACATAATTTAATAAATGCTATAGAAGTTAATTTCCACTTATATTTAAATTAGAGACCATTCTAATTAATTCTTTAATAATGAGCTTTATCCCTTAGAAAAAAAATTGAGATTTATCAGTCATAGTAGCCGAGCTATGGCAAAATTTTTATAGAAATTACGCATAAAATAAATTCATTCAAAGCATAAAAAGAGGACTTCCTACCATATTCTAGGAACTATCATCCTAGATTAATTAAAAGAATTTTATTATGCATGGAGATGTGGATGTTTGCATGTAGATGTAGATGTATATATGTAGATGTGGATGTGGAGGTGGATGGATGCATGTAGATGTAGATGTATAGATGTAGATGTGGATGTATGCATGTAGATGTAGATGTATAGATGTGGATGTGGATGTATACATGTAGATGTAGATGTGGAGGTGGATGTATACATGTAGATGTAGATATATAGATGTAGATGTGGATGTGGAGGTAGATGGATGCATGTAGATGTAGATGTATAGATGTAGATGGGAATGGAGATATGGATGTTTGCATGTAGATGTAGATGTATAGATGTAGATGTGGATGTGGAGGTGGATGTATGCATGTAGATGTAGATGTATAGATACGGATGTGGATATGGAGGTGGATGTATACATGTAGATGTAGATGTATAGATGTAGATGTGGATGTGGAGGTAGATGGATGCATGTAGATGTAGATGTATAGATGTAGATGGGAATGGAGATATGGATGTATGCATGTAGATGTAGATGTATAGATGTAGATGTGGATGTGGAGGTGGATGGATGCATGTAGATGTAGATGTATAGATGTAGATGTGAATGGAGATGTGGATGTATACATGTAGATGTAGATGTATGGAGGTGAATGTGAATGTGGATGTGGATGTATGCATAGAGATGTAGATGTATGCATGTAGATGTGAATGTACGCATATAGATGTGGATGTATGGATGTGAATATACGATATGCGATGTGAGGGAATCTGAAGTGATGAGATAGAAATGATGTGATGGGATGAGTATACATATAAATGGAATATGGAATAAGTAATGTAGATTGATAAAGGATAATGTGGAAAAATGAAAGTTAAAATAGAAATTGTGTTGTAAACTGTTTGTAAATACTGTTTGTAAATGCTGTTTGTAAATGATTGTTTTATGTCAAGAATGCTGGGGGGAGCATTTTGACCGTCTTGTGATTAAAGTCGTGATGGTAAAGTTGCAACTGCTGACGGGGAGTCAATGAAGGACGTCTCGCGTAGCAAGGTCGGCCGAGGTCTTGACCAGCCTCGGTGCGATTAAAATGGTGAGCTTCCGGTACGGTGGATGAGGGGCCAAGGAAGCGGCCTATGCGTGAAGCGCTAGGTTACCTGCGAAGGATCCTAGAGGGTGCTGACCATACGGTGCTCGGGCTCTGGGTTGCCTAGGATACCCACGCGTGCGTCGAGGAAGATATTGGAACAGAGTTGGAGTTGTTTTCTGAATCGGGCATGGATCTGGTTGATTGACCTTGCTGGTCTTCAATGGATGAGTCCATGGCCCCTTATATGGATCTGTTGGTTGATCTTGCTGATCTTCAACGAGAGTCCATCTTGATAAGTGATTATATTGCCAAGTATTAAAGGCTAGGAACTATCGAAACGGCCCCTGAGCGTTCTAGTTGCCAATGATGCCATATATACTCTGATGAAGGAATGATGGAAAAGTATTAAAGGCTAGGAACTATCGAAACGGCCCCTGAGCGTTCTAGTTGCCAATGATGCCATATATACTCTGATGAAGGAATGATGGAAAGTTAAGAATCAATGGGATAAATTGGAAGATGGTGATCAATGATACTATGGTTTTATTAAAGGATTGTTTTAAACTGGTTGAATCTGGTTGGAAAAAAGGCAATTTCATATTGGGTGTGTGAGTGGTGTGACTAGTTTTATTTTGCATGAACATCCGGCTAGGGGGCCTTGGAACTCTTTTCCTTGGTACCCGGGACAAAACCTAACCAAATTTTTTAATTGGATCCCATCACTACAGTGGTTGGGCGGTTGGCTAACCCATGGGATTGGATGGGGTTAGGCTGGACTGATGGATCCGTAAACCGAGACTCAAACTTTTGTTTTTACGATAGAAAAAAAAATAAATAAATCCCGGACAGTAAAACTGTTCTATGGATAGGAATCAACGGCTGTGCCTCTTGAATGGGGAAAAAAGCGTTGATCCCAATGATCCAAGTGCAAGTTTCTTCCTTGAACTGACTAAGTATCTTATAGATGTAATCGGATCATCTCGATCAGAAATGATCTTGACTACGTTAGAGTAAAAAGTTATCCTGGTGGAATCGCCCGTGCTTTCCGGTAAAGGAAGTTTTTCCGGGTTCGGTTTTGGAACAACCGACGGATTAGTCTCTTATCCGGATATCCGTGGGCGAGGCCCCGAGTGTGGGACCCCTGTCCCACGCGAGAAGCGCTACTTCCGCTGCCAGTACCCCGAATCCGTTGCTCGGTGGGAACAGGGATCTTACAGTAAACTTCCTTTACCGGAAAGCACGGGCGATTCCACCAGGATAACTTTTTACTCTAACGTAGTCAAGATCATTTCTGATCGAGATGATCCGATTACATCTATAAGATACTTAGTCAATTCAAGGAAGAAACTTGCACTTGGATCATTGGGATCAACGCTTTTTTCCCCATTCAAGAGGCACAGCCGTTGATTCCTATCCATAGAACAGTTTCTGTCCGGGATTTATTTTTATTTTTTTCTATCGTAAAAACAAAAGTTTGAGTCTCGATTTACGGATCCATCAGTCCAGCCTAACCCCATCCAATCCCATGGGTTAGCCAACCGCCCAACCACTGTAGTGATGGGATCCAATTAAAAATTTGGTTAGGTTTTGTCCCGGGTACCAAGGAAAAGAGTTCCAAGGCCCCCTAGCCGGATGTTCATGCAAAATAAAACTAGTCACACCACTCACACACCCAATATGAAATTGCCTTTTTCCAACCAGATTCAACCAGTTTAAAACAATCCTTTAATAAAACCATATTATCACCATCTTCCAATTTATCCAATTGATTCTTAATTTCCCATCATTCCTTCATCAGAGTATCTATGGCATCATTGGCAACTAGAACGCTCAGGAGCCGTTTCGATAGTTCCTAGCCCATAATACTTGGCAATATAATCACTTAACAAGATGGACTCTCGTTGAAGATCAGCAAGATCAACCAACAGATCCATATAAGGAGCCATGGACTCATCCATTGAAGACCAGCAAGGTCAATCAACCAGATCCATGCTCGATTTCAGAAAACAACTCCAACTCTGTTCCAATATCTTCCTCGACGCACGCGTGGGTATCCTAGGCAACCCAGAGCCCGAGCACCGTATGGTCAGCACCCTCTAGGATCCTTCGCAGGTAACCTAGCGCTTCACGCATAGGCCGCTTCCTTGGCCCCTCATCCACCGTACCGGAAGCTCACCATTTTAATCGCACCGAGGCTGGTCAAGACCTCGGCCGACCTTGCTACGCGAGACGTCCTTCATTGACTCCCCGTCAGCAGTTGCAACTTTACCATCACGACTTTAATCACAAGACGGTCAAAATGCTCCCCCCAGCATTCTTGACATAAAACAATCATTTACAAACAGCATTTACAAACAGTATTTACAAACAGTTTACAACACAATTTCTATTTTAACTTTCATTTTTCCACATTATCCTTCATCAATCTACATTACTTATTCCATATTCCATTTATATGTATACTCATCCCATCACATCATTTCTATCTCATCACTTCAGATTCCCTCACATCGCATATCGTATATTCACATCCCTACATCCACATCTATATGTGTACATTCACATCTACATGCATACATCTACATCTCTATGCATACATCCACATCCACATTCACATTCACCTCCATACATCTACATCTACATGCATACATCCACATCTCCATTCACATCTACATCTACACATCTACATCTACATGCATACATCCACATCTCCATTCCCATCTACATCTATACATCTACATCTACATGCATCCATCTACCTCCACATCCACATCTACATCTATACATCTACATCTACATGTATACATCCACCTCCACATCCACATCCGTATCTATACATCTACATCTACATGTATACATCCACATCCACATCTATACATCTACATCTACATGCATACATCCTCATCTCCATTCACATCTACATCTATACATCTACATCTACATGTATACATCCACATCCACATCTATACATCTACATCTACATGCATACATCCTCATCTCCATTCACATCTACATCTATACATCTACATCTACATGCATCCATCCACCTCCATATCCACATCTACATCTATACATCTACATCTACATGCATACATCCTCATCTCCATTCACATCTACATCTATACATCTACATCTACATGCATCCATCCACCTCCATATCCACATCTACATCTATACATTTACATCTACATGCAAACATCCACATCTCCATGCATAATAAAATTCTTTTAATTAATCTAGGATGATAGTTCCTAGAATATGGTAGGAAGTCCTCTTTTTATGCTTTGAATGAATTTATTTTATGCGTAATTTCTATAAAAATTTTGCCATAGCTCCGCTACTATGACTGATAAATCTCAATTTTTTTCTAAGGGATAAAGCTCATTATTAAAGAAATAATTAGAATGGTCTCTAATTGGATCATCAATCCATAATGGTCTCTAATTGGATCATTAAGAAAACAATTAGAATGGTCTCTAATTGGATCATCAATCCATAATGGTCTCTAATTGGATCATTAAGAAAACAATTAGAATGGTCTCTAATTGGATCATCAATCCATAATGGTCTCTAATTGGATCATTAAGAAAACAATTAGAATGGTCTCTAATTGGATCATCAATCCATAATGGTCTCTAATTGGATCATTAAGAAAACAATTAGAATGGTCTCTAATTGGGTCATCAATCCATAATGGATTGAATCATCAATGTGCATAAACTAAAAGCATAGCAAAAGCCATTAATTTGGCCTCAAGTATAGCTTAATCTTGGATTAAGGAAAAGCTTTATGAAAAGCTTCATTTGGATTGAGAATGGGTCATGAGTATGACCATTTCTTGAGTGAGAGAGAGAAATTATAAAAACCATTAGAATTTAAATATAGGTGGAAATTAAATTCTATAGCATTTATTAAATTATGTAACTCTTCACTACTATTCACCAATTAACTTCAATAGCATTTAAAAAAACCATACCAATTAAACTTCTCAAGCTTGAGAGGGGTTGAGAAGAGAGAATCATTGAGAAATCATAGAAAAGATCAAAATTCAATATACTTACCTTATGATTTGCTTGATTCTTTATTCACGGTAGAGGCCCCCAACCAATCAATTGGTTTAGTATGTTGATGGAGCCACCAATGGGGATTGAAGAAAGAGGGAAGTATCAAAAACTAGTGAAATATTAAAGAATTCACAGTTCTTGGCTTAGGTAGAGTAGAGTAACAAGGCATAAGACACTATATATTTTAGCTTAGGTGGAGTAGAGTAACAAAGCATAAGACTCTATCTAATTTGGCTTAGGTGGAGTAGAGTAACAAGCATAAGAGACTATATATTTTGGCTTAGGTGGAGTAGAGTAACAAAGCATAAGAGACTATATTTTGGCTTAGGTGGAGTAGAGTAACAATGCATAAGACATTATATTTTTTTCAACAAGGGGAGGCTTCTATTTATAGAAAAATTTGAGCTCCTAACCAAACAAACTGATTCTAGAATTTTCCAAGTCAGTTTGGTTGAATTTGGACTAGATTTGGACCTAGTTTGGTTACTTTTTGATTCGGTTTGGTTCCATTTTGATTTGGTTTGGTTCAAGAGAGATGAGAGACAAAAATATCACATTATTTTTGAGTTTAAAACTCATTCAAGCATGTGAAATATGCACCTCCTTTAAAGAATTCCCCTTCCTTACATATGTGTCAAAATTTTATTGCTCATAGTTTTTTACTAATAAACCTTGTACATTTTCAACTCTTCATCTTATGTGAAGTATGCACCTCCTTTAAAGAACTCCCCTTCCTTACATATGTGTTTATTTACTAATAAACCTTGTACATTTTCAACTCTTCATCTTATGTGAAATATGCACCTCCTTTAAAGAACTCCCCTTCCTTACATATGTGTTTATTTACTAATAAACCTTGTACATTTTCAACTCTTCATCTTATGTGAGCATTTACTCATTTTTGGGTATCTTCTTTTACAAATTGGATTTATCTCCTCCCTACACATGGATTGATGCTATTGGCCCATAGGAACCTTAATTGGACCATAGTCTAAAGATTTATGAAAATCTAGACCCTTAGGCTAAGGTTCTTTATACCAATTTCCAATTAATTCCAATTGCACATTGGAAAATTCTTTTTAAATTTCTGTTTCAGGGGAACTCATCTGAATTATAAGAGATATTTTTCTATCCAAAAATATTCAAAATCTGAATATTCTCTCTCTAGAATATTTTCTCTCTCTAGGTTAAAACAGCCACAAACAAGATCTCTTATATTTTAGAAAAGGAATTGATTACAGGGGAATATACTAGACATCAAAAAGGGGTTGGGGGAGGAATCTTACATTCTACCCCACTTAAAAAACGCGAGATGTCCTCATCTCGCAACTTGGAATAATTTCGCAAGATGCACGAATATGAGACTTAGAGAAAAATTTTAATCACGATTAACCACCAAGAAAAGTCTTAAAGAGAGCAAGATTCAAAATAAGAACAAGATTTAAACTTTATTCATTCACGGGACTTATACAGTAAAGATAGAAGAACTCTTTACACTTCCATAAGCCCGTCCATCATATGGTCACAAAAGCAGTCCTCACAAGCTGCACAAGTATAGGGTAACTCATCTATGGGAATGATTCTGCTGGTTATTGCCGCACCTATCTCAGTGGTATGAGGTGATCTAACAAAAGGACCTCTGAGAGGCAAGCCAAAAACGGGATAAAGGCATATCTTCTCATGAGGAAGAAAACACGCCAGTAAGAAGACCCGCTCAGAAAACCCAAGATGCCTTGATCTCATGACGCAGTAGTATCGAGGACCCAAACCCAAAGCTTCAATAACCATGGCCAAGCGGACATTGTTACGAAAGTGCTGCTGACCCCAGGGTGTTACCCTAGTTATGTTTTGATAGGTCCGCCATTTGGTCTGCGCTACAGAAGTTCCTAGGTGAGGAAAAAGTGAGCGCTCATACTGTTCTATAAAGTCTTTCTTCACAGACTCTCTTGCGTCTTGAAGGTGAGAAATCATCAGGGATAAAACTAATTCCTGTTGCCAAGCCATGAAGGAGATTAAGAAAGAAAGGAGATTGATGGGAGTAAGATTACTGTGAGCGACAAGTAAAAGTTACGACTTATATAGAGGAAGGAGCTAGCGTAACCTAGAAGCCAACGGTAACTTGCCACTGAAGTTTTATCGTCTTTCCATAATTTGTGTTTGACACATTTTTCTATAGAAGGCATTAAGAATTTTGAGATGAGGAGATAAAAGAAGCTTGTAGGCTAAGTCACCTACTTTCATTGAATTCAGATATAAAGGTCACAATATCTGGGGGATAACTTCTTATACTCCCCAAGAGATAAAGAACTTCTTTTGGGCCATACTCGAATGAAAACCAAAACCTTGGTATCCAAAACACCGATTCTCACTTCTAAACTCATTGTTCTAAATCCTTAAAATAGGCGTGACTCCTGAGAAGTATTTTAGGAAAAGGGTATTCCTTTTTTTTAAACAGAAACTTTCTTTTAATATAAAGATCAGAACTTATACAGTATATTTTAGAAGAACTCTTTACACTTCCATAAGCCCGTCCATCATATGGTCACAAAAGCAGTCCTCACTAGCTGCACAAGTATAGGGTGACTCATCTATGGGAATGATTCTGCTGGTTATTGCCGCACCTATCTCAGTGGTATGAGGTGATCTAACAAAAGGACCTCTGAGAGGCTCTGATACCAACTGTAAGATCCCTGTTCCCACCGAGCAACGGATTTCGGGTACTGGCAGCGGAAGTAGCGCTTCTCGCGCGGGATAGGGGTCCCACACTCGGGGCCTCGCCCACGGATATCCGGATAAGAGACTAATCCGTCGGTTGTTCCAAAACCGAACCTGGAAAAACTTCCTTAACCGGAAAGCACGGGCGATTCCACCAGGATGACTTTTTACTCTAACGTAGTCAAGATCATTTCTGATCAAGATGATCCAATTACATCTATAAGATACTTAGTCAGTTCAAGGAAGAAACTTGCACTTGGATCATTGGGATCATCGCTTTTTTCCCCATTCAAGAGGCACAGCCGTTGATTCCTATCCATAGAACAGTTACTGTCCGGGATTTTTTTTTTTTTTTTAATCGTAAAAACAAAAGTTTGAGTCTCGATTTACGGATCCATCAGTTCAGCCTAACCCCATCCAATCCCATGGGTTAGCCAACCGCCCAACCACTGTAGTGATGGGATCCAATTAAAAAATTTGGTTAGGTTTTGTCCCGGGTACCAAGGAAAAGAGTTCCAAGGCCCCCTAGCCGGATGTTCATGCAAAATAAAACTAGTCACACCACTCACACACCCAATATGAAATTGCCTTTTTTCCAACCAGATTCAACCAGTTTAAAACAATCCTTTAATAAAACCATAGTATCATTGATCACCATCTTCCAATTTATCCCATTGATTCTTAACTTTCCATCATTCCTTCATCAGAGTATATATGGCATCATTGGCAACTAGAACGCTCAGGGGCCGTTTCGATAGTTCCTAGCCTTTAATACTTTTCCATCATTCCTTCATCAGAGTATATATGGCATCATTGGCAACTAGAACGCTCAGGGGCCGTTTCGATAGTTCCTAGCCTTTAATACTTGGCAATATAATCACTTATCAAGATGGACTCTCGTTGAAGATCAGCAAGATCAACCAACAGATCCATATAAGGGGCCATGGACTCATCCATTGAAGACCAGCAAGGTCAATCAACCAGATCCATGCCCGATTCAGAAAACAACTCCAACTCTGTTCCAATATCTTCCTCGACGCACGCGTGGGTATCCTAGGCAACCCAGAGCCCGAGCACCGTATGGTCAGCACCCTCTAGGATCCTTCGCAGGTAACCTAGCGCTTCACGCATAGGCCGCTTCCTTGGCCCCTCATCCACCGTACCGGAAGCTCACCATTTTAATCGCACCGAGGCTGGTCAAGACCTCGGCCGACCTTGCTACGCGAGACGTCCTTCATTGACTCCCCGTCAGCAGTTGCAACTTTACCATCACGACTTTAATCACAAGACGGTCAAAATGCTCCCCCCAGCATTCTTGACATAAAACAATCATTTACAAACAGCATTTACAAACAGTATTTACAAACAGTTTACAACACAATTTCTATTTTAACTTTCATTTTTCCACATTATCCTTTATCAATCTACATTACTTATTCCATATTCCATTTATATGTATACTCATCCCATCACATCATTTCTATCTCATCACTTCAGATTCCCTCACATCGCATATCGTATATTCACATCCATACATCCACATCTATATGCGTACATTCACATCTACATGCATACATCTACATCTCTATGCATACATCCACATCCACATTCACATTCACCTCCATACATCTACATCTACATGTATACATCCACATCTCCATTCACATCTACATCTATACATCTACATCTACATGCATCCATCCACCTCCACATCCACATCTACATCTATACATCTACATCTACATGCATACATCCATATCTCCATTCCCATCTACATCTATACATCTACATCTACATGCATCCATCTACCTCCACATCCACATCTACATCTATACATCTACATCTACATGTATACATCCACCTCCATATCCACATCCGTATCTATACATCTACATCTACATGCATACATCCACCTCTCCATTCACATCTACATCTATACATCTACATCTACATGCATCCATCCACCTCCATATCCACATCTACATCTATACATCTACATCTACATGCAAACATCCACATCTCCATGCATGATAAAATTCTTTTAATTAATCTAGGATGATAGTTCCTAGAATATGGTAGAAAGTCCTCTTTTTATGCTTTGAATGAATTTATTTTATGCGTAATTTCTATAAAAATTTTGCCATAGCTCCGCTACTATGACTGATAAATCTCAATTTTTTTCTAAGGGATAAAGCTCATTATTAAAGAAATAATTAGAATGGTCTCTAATTGGATCATCAATCCATAATGGTCTCTAATTGGATCATTAAGAAAACAATTAGAATGGTCTCTAATTGGATCATCAATCCATAATGGTCTCTAATTGGATCATTAAGAAAACAATTAGAATGGTCTCTAATTGGATCATCAATCCATAATGGTCTCTAATTGGATCATTAAGAAAACAATTAGAATGGTCTCTAATTGGATCATTAATCCATAATGGTCTCTAATTGGATCATTAAGAAAACAATTAGAATGGTCTCTAATTGGATCATTAATCCATAATGGTCTCTAATTGGATCATTAAGAAAACAATTAGAATGGTCTCTAATTGGGTCATCAATCCATAATGGATTGAATCATCAATGTGCATAAACTAAAAGCATAGCAAAAAGCCATTAATTTGGCCTCAAGAATAGCTTAATCTTGGATTAAGGAAAAGCTTTATGAAAAGCTCCATTTGAATTGAGAATGGGTCATGAGTATGACCATTTCTTGAGTGAGAGAGAGAAATTATAAAAACCATTAGAATTTAAATATAAGTGGAAATTAACTTCTATAGCATTTATTAAATTATGTAACTCTTCACTACTATTCACCAATTAACTTCATTAGCATTTAAAAAAGAACCATACCAATTAAACTTCTCAAGCTTGAGAGGGGTTGAGAAGAGAGAATCATTGAGAAATCATAGAAAAGATCGAAATTCAATATACTTACCTTATGATTTGCTTGATTCTTTATTCACGGTAGAGGCCCCCAACCAATCAATTGGTTTAGTATGTTGATGGAGCCACCAATGGAGATTGAAGAAAGAGAGAGGTATCAAAAACTAGTGAATTATTAAAGAATTCACAGTTCTTGGCTTAGGTAGAGTAGAGTAACAAGGCATAAGACACTATATATTTTAGCTTAGGTGGAGTAGAGTAACAAAGCATAAGACTCTATCTAATTTGGCTTAGGTGGAGTAGAGTAACAAAGCATAAGACACTATATATTTTAGCTTAGGTGGAGTAGAGTAACAAAGCATAAGACTCTATCTAATTTGGCTTAGGTGGAGTAGAGTAACAAAGCATAAGACACTATATGTTTTTTTTCAACAAGGGGAGGCTTCTATTTATAGGAAAATTTGAGCTCCTAACCAAACAAACTGATTCTAGAATTTTCTAAGTCAGTTTGGTCACTTTTTGACCATTTTTAGGTCAGTTAAGCTAACTTTCTGGAACTAGACTTGAATGAGGAGAGAGGAGAGATGAAATATCTCAATTTTTATGAGTTTAAAACTCATTCAAGCATGTGAAATATGCACCTCCTTTAAAGAATTCCCCTTCCTTACATATGTGTCAAAATTGTATTACTCATAGTTTTTTACTAATAAACCTTGTACATTTTCAACTCTTCATCTTATGTGAAATATGCACCTCCTTTAAAGAACTCCTCTTCCTTACATATGTGTCATAGTTTTTTTACTAATAAGCCTTGTACATTTTCAACTCTTCATCTTATGTGAAATATGCACCTCCTTTAAAGAACTCCCCTTCCTTACATATGTGTTTATTTACTAATAAACCTTGTACATTTTCAACTCTTCATCTTATGTGAAATATGCACCTCCTTTAAAGAACTCCCCTTCCTTACATATGTGTTTATTTACTAATAAACCTTGTACATTTTCAACTCTTCATCTTATGTGAGCATTTACTCATTTTTGGATACCCAAAATATCTCATATTTTTAATATTGCTCATAGTTTTTTTACTAATAAATCTTGTACATTTTCAACTCTTCATCTTATGTGAGCATTTACTCATTTTTGGGTATCTTCTTTTACAAATTGGATTTATCTCCTCCCTACACATGGATTGATGCTATTGGTCCATAGGAACCTTAATTGGACCATAATCTAAAAATTTCTGAAAATCTAGACCCTTAGACTAAGGTTCTTTATACTTATTTCCAATTAATTCCAATTGCACATTGGAAAATTCTTTTTGAATTTCTATTTCAGGGGAACTTATTTTAATAAGATGAGTTAATTTTCTATCCAAAAATATTCATAATCTGAATATTCTCTCTCTAGCATATTTTTCTCTCTCTAGGCTAAAACAGTTAGAACAAGGCCTTTATATTTCTGAAGAGGGATTGATTACAGGGGAAGATACTAGACATCAAAAAGGGGTTGGGGGAGGAATCTTACATTCTACCCCACTTAAAAAATGCGAGATGTCCTCATCTCGCAAACTAGGATAATTTTACAAGATGCACGAATATGAGATTTAGAGAAAAATTTTAATCAAGATTAACCACCAAGAAAAGTCTTAAAGAGAGCAAGATTCAAAATAAGAACAAAATTTAAACTTTATTCATTCACGGAACTTATACAGTAAATAAACACATATGTAAGGAAGGGGAGTTCTTTAAAGGAGGTGCATATTTCACATAAGATGAAGAGTTGAAAATGTACAAGGTTTATTAGTAAATAAACACATATGTAAGGAAGGGGAGTTCTTTAAAGGAGGTGCATATTTCACATAAGATGAAGAGTTGAAAATGTACAAGGTTTATTAGTAAAAAAACTATGACACATATGTAAGGAAGAGGAGTTCTTTAAAGAAGGTGCACATTTCACATAAGATGAAGAGTTGAAAATGTACAAGGTTTATTAGTAAAAAACTATGAGCAATAAAATTTTGACACATATGTAAGGAAGGGGAATTCTTTAAAGGAGGTGCATATTTCACATGCTTGAATGAGTTTTAAACTCAAAAATAATGTGATATTTTTATCTCTCATCTCTCTTGAACCAAACCAAATCAAAATGGAACCAAACCGAATCAAAAAGTAACCAAACTAGGTCCAAATCTAGTCCAAATTCAACCAAACTAACTTGGAAAATTCTAGAATCAGTTTGTTTGGTTAGGAGCTCAAATTTTCCTATAAATAGAAGCCTCCCCTTGTTGAAAAAAATATAATGTCTTATGCATTGTTACTCTACTCCACCTAAGCCAAAATATAGTCTCTTATGCTTTGTTACTCTACTCTACCTAAGCCAAAATATATAGTCTCTTATGCTTTGTTACTCTACTCCACCTAAGCCAAAATATATAGTCTCTTATGCTTTGTTACTCTACTCCACCTAAGCCAAAATATATAGTCTCTTATGCTTTGTTACTCTACTCCACCTAAGCCAAAATATATAGTCTCTTATGCTTTGTTACTCTACTCCACCTAAGCCAAATTAGATAGAGTCTTATGCTTTGTTACTCTACTCCACCTAAGCCAAATTAGATAGAGTCTTATGCTTTGTTACTCTACTCCACCTAAGTTAAAATATATAGTGTCTTATGCCTTGTTACTCTACTCTACCTAAGCCAAGAACTGTGAATTCTTTAATAATTCACTAGTTTTTGATACTTCTCTCTTTCTTCAATCCCCATTGGTGGCTCCATCAACACACTAAACCAATTGATTGGTTGGGGGCCTCTACCGTGAATAAAGAATCAAGCAAATCATAAGGTAAGTATATTGAATTTCGATCTTTCTATGATTTCTCAATGATTCTCTCTTCTCAACCCCTCTCAAGCTTGAGAAGTTTAATTGGTATGGTTTTTTTTAAATGCTAATGAAGTTAATTGGTGAATAGTAGTGAAGAGTTACATAATTTAATAAATGCTATAGAAGTTAATTTCCACTTATATTTAAATTCTAATGGTTTTTATAATTTCTCTCTCTCACTCAAGAAATGGTCATACTCATGACCCATTCTCAATCCAAATGAAGCTTTTCATAAAGCTTTTCCTTAATCCAAGATTAAGCTATTCTTGAGGCCAAATTAATGGCTTTTAGCTATGCTTTTAGTTTATGCACATTGATGATTCAATCCATTATGGATTGATGACCCAATTAGAGACCATTCTAATTGTTTTCTTAATGATCCAATTAGAGACCATTATGGATTGATGATCCAATTAGAGACCATTCTAATTGTTTTCTTAATGATCCAATTAGAGACCATTATGGATTGATGATCCAATTAGAGACCATTCTAATTGTTTTCTTAATGATCCAATTAGAGACCATTATGGATTGATGATCCAATTAGAGACCATTCTAATTATTTCTTTAATAAAGAGCTTTATCCCTTAGAAAAAAATTGAGATTTATCAGTCATAGTAGCGGAGCTATGGCAAAATTTTTATAGAAATTTACGCATAAAATAAATTCATTCAAAGCATAAAAAGAGGACTTTCTACCATATTCTAGGAACTATCATCCTAGATTAATTAAAAGAATATTATTATGCATGGAGATATGGATGTATGCATGTAGATGTAGATGTATAGATGTGGATGTGAATGTGAATGTGGAGTGGATGTATGCATGTAGATGTAGATGTATGGAGGTGAATGTGAATGTGGATGTGGATGTATACATGTAGATGTAGATGTATAGATGTAGATGTGAATAGAGATGTGGATGTATACATGTAGATGTAGATGTATAGATGTAGATGTGGATGTGGAGGTGGGTGGATGCATGAAGATGTAGATGTATAGATGTAGATGAGAATGGAGATGTGGATGTATATATGTAGATGTAGATGTATAGATGTAGATGTGAATAGAGATGTGGATGTATACATGTAGATGTAGATGTATAGATGTAGATGGGAATGGAGATGTGGATGTATACATGTAGATGTAGATGTATAGTTGTAGATGTGAATGGAGATGTGGATGTATGCATGTAGATGTAGGTGTATAGACGTAGATGTGAATGTAGAGGTGGATGTATGCATGTAGATGTAGATGTATAGATGTGGATGTGAATGTGAATGTGGAGTGGATGTATGCATGTAGATGTAGATGTATGGAGGTGAATGTGAATGTGGATGTGGATGTATGCATAGGGATGTAGATGTATGCATGTAGATGTGAATGTACGCATATAGTTGTAGATGTATGGATGTGAATATACGATTGTGAGGTGAGGGAATCTGAAGTGATGAGATGGAAATGATGTGATGGGATGAGTATACATATAAATGGAATATGGATTAAGTAATGTAGATTGAGGAGGGATAATGTGGAAAAATGAAAGTTAAAATAGAAATTGTATTGTAAACTGTTTGTAAATGCTGTTTGTAAATGCTGTTTGTAAATGATTGTTTTATGTCAAGAATGCTGGGGGGAGCATTTTGACCGTCTTGTGATTAAAGTCGTGATGGTAAAGTTGCAACTGCTGACGGGGAGTCAATGAAGGACGTCTCGCGTAGCAAGGTCGGCCGAGGTCTTGACCAGCCTCGGTGCGATTAAAATGGTGAGCTTCCGGTACGGTGGATGAGGGGCCAAGGAAGCGGCCTATGCGTGAAGCGCTAGGTTACCTGCGAAGGATCCTAGAGGGTGCTGACCATACGGTGCTCGGGCTCTGGGTTGCCTAGGATACCCACGCGTGCGTCGAGGAAGATATTGGAACAGAGTTGGAGTTGTTTTCTGAAATCGAGCATGGATCTGGTTGATTGACCTTGCTGGTCTTCAATGGATGAGTCCATGGCTCCTTATATGGATCTGTTGGTTGATCTTGCTGATCTTCAACGAGAGTCCATCATGTTAAGTGATTATATTGCCAAGTATTATGGGCTAGGAACTATCGAAACGGCTCCTGAGCGTTCTAGTTGCCAATGATGCCATAGATACTCTGATGAAGGAATGATGGGAAATTAAGAATCAATTGGATAAATTGGGAGATGGTGATCAATGATACTATGGTTTTATTAAAGGATTGTTTTAAACTGGTTGAATCTGGTTGAAAAAGGCAATTTCATATTGGGTGTGTGAGTGGTGTGACTAGTTTTATTTTGCATGAACATCCGGCTAGGGGGCCTTGGAACTCTTTTCCTTGGTACCCGGGACAAAACCTAACCAAATTTTTAATTGGATCCCATCACTACAGTGGTTGGGCGGTTGGCTAACCCATGGGATTGGATGGGGTTAGGCTGGACTGATGGATCTGTAAATCGAGACTCAAACTTTTGTTTTTACGATAGAAAAAAAATAAATAAATCCCGGACAGAAACTGTTCTATGGATAGGAATCAACGGCTGTGCCTCTTGAATGGGGAAAAAAGCGTTGATCCCAATGATCCAAGTGCAAGTTCTTCCTTGAACTGACTAAGTATCTTATAGATGTAATCGGATCATCTCGATCAGAAATGATCTTGACTACGTTAGAGTAAAAAGTTATCCTGGTGGAATCGCCCGTGCTTTCCGGTAAAGGAAATTTTTCTGGGTTCGGTTTTGGAACAACCGACGGATTAGTCTCTTATCCGGATATCCGTGGGCGAGGCCCCGAGTGTGGGACCCCTGTCCCGCGCGAGAAGCGCTACTTCCGCTGCGAGTACCCCGAATCCGTTACTCGGTGGAAACAGGGATCCTTACATATGAGTCATAATGGAACCAAACCAAATCAAAAAGTAACCAAACTAGGTCCAAATCTAGTCCAAATTCAACCAAACTGACTTGGAAAATTCTAGAATCAGTTTGTTTGGTTAGGAGCTCAAATTTTCCTATAAATAGAAGCCTCCCCTTGTTGAAAAAAATATAATGTCTTATGCATTGTTACTCTACTCCACCTAAGCCAAAATATAGTCTCTTATGCTTTGTTACTCTACTCCACCTAAGCTAAAATATATAGTGTCTTATGCCTTGTTACTCTACTCCACCTAAGCCAAATTAGATAGAGTCTTATGCCTTGTTACTCTACTCCACCTAATGCCAAATTAGATAGTGTCTTATGCTTTGTTACTCTACTCCATCTAAGCCAAAATATATAGTGTCTTATGCTATGTTACTCCACCTAAGCCAAGAACTGTGAATTCTTTAATAATTCACTAGTTTTTGACACTTCTCTCTTTCTTCAATCCCCATTGGTGGCTCCATCAACATACTAAACCAATTGATTGGTTGGGGGCCTCTACCGTGAATAAAGAATCAAGCAAATCATAAGGTAAGTATATTGAATTTTTATGATTTCTCAATGATTCTCTCTTCTCAACCCCTCTCAAGCTTGAGAAGTTTAATTGGTATGGTTTTTTTTAAAAGCTATTGAAGTTAATTGGTGAATAGTAGTGAAGAGTTACATAATTTAATAAATGCTATAGAAGTTAATTTCCACTTATATTTAAATTCTAATGGTTTTTATAATTTCTCTCTCTCACTCAAGAAATGGTCATACTCATGACCCATTCTCAATCCAAATGAAGCTTTTCATAAAGCTTTTCCTTAATCCAAGATTAAGCTATGCTTGAGGCCAAATTAATGGCTTTTTGCTATGCTTTTAGTTTATGCACATTGATGATTCAATCCATTATGGATTGATGACCCAATTAGAGACCATTCTAATTGTTTTCTTAATGATCCAATTAGAGACCATTATGGATTGATGACCCAATTAGAGACCATTCTAATTGTTTTCTTAATGATCCAATTAGAGACCATTATGGATTGATGATCCAATTAGAGACCATTCTAATTGTTTTCCTAATGATCCAATTAGAGACCATTATGGATTGATGATCCAATTAGAGACCATTCTAATTATTTCTTTGATAATGAGCTTTATCCCTTAGAAAAAAAAATTGAGATTTATCAGTCATAGTAGCGGAGCTATGGCAAAATTTTTATAGAAATTACGCATAAAATAAATTCATTCAAAGCATAAAAAGAGGACTTCCTACCATATTCTAGGAACTATCATCCTAGATTAATTAAAAGAATTTTATTATGCATGGAGATGTGGAAGTTTGCATGTAGATGTAGATGTATAGATGTAGATGTGGATGTGGAGGTGGATGGATGCATGTAGATGTAGATGTATAGATGTAGATGTGAATGGAGATGTGGATGTATGCATGTAGATGTAGATGTATAGATGTGGATGTGGATGTATACATGTAGATGTAGATGTATAGATGTAGATGTGGATGTGGAGGTAGATGGATACATGTAGATGTAGATGTATAGATGGATAGATCTTATAATTATTCCCTCTCTAAAATAAAAGAAAGTTTCTGTTTAAAAAAAAGGAATACCCTTTTCCTAAAATACTTCTCAGGAGTCACGCCTATTTTAAGGATTTAGAACAATGAGTTTAGAAGTGAGAATCGGTGTTTTGGATACCAAGGTTTTGGTTTTCATTCGAGTATGGCCCAAAAGAAGTTCTTTATCTCTTGGGGAGTATAAGAAGTTATCCCCCGGATATTGTGACCTTTATATCTGAATTCAATGAAAGTAGGTGACTTAGCCTACAAGCTTCTTTTATCTCCTCATCTCAAAATTCTTAATGCCTTCTATAGAAAAATGTGTCAAACACAAATTATGGAAAGACGATAAAACTTCAGTGGCAAGTTACCGTTGGCTTCTAGGTTACGCTAGCTCCTTCCTCTATATAAGTCGTAACTTTTACTTGTCGCTCACAGTAATCTTACTCCCATCAATCTCCTTTCTTTCTTAATCTCCTTCATGGCTTGGCAACAGGAATTAGTTTTATCCCTGATGATTTCTCACCTTCAAGACGCAAGAGAGTCTGTGAAGAAAGACTTTATAGAACAGTATGAGCGCTCACTTTTTCCTCACCTAGGAACTTCTGTAGCGCAGACCAAATGGCGGACCTATCAAAACATAACTAGGGTAACACCCTGGGGTCAGCAGCACTTTCGTAACAATGTCCGCTTGGCCATGGTTATTGAAGCTTTGGGTTTGGGTCCTCGATACTACTGCGTCATGAGATCAAGGCATCTTGGGTTTTCTGAGCGGGTCTTCTTACTGGCGTGTTTTCTTCCTCATGAGAAGATATGCCTTTATCCCGTTTTTGGCTTGCCTCTCAGAGGTCCTTTTGTTAGATCACCTCATACCACTGAGATAGGTGCGGCAATAACCAGCAGAATCATTCCCATAGATGAGTTACCCTATACTTGTGCAGCTTGTGAGGACTGCTTTTGTGACCATATGATGGATGGGCTTATGGAAGTGTAAAGAGTTCTTCTATCTTTACTGTATAAGTCCCGTGAATGAGTAAAGTTTAAATCTTGTTCTTATTTTGAATCTTGCTCTCTTTAAGACTTTTCTTGGTGGTTAATCTTGATTAAAAATTTTCTCTAAGTCTCATATTCGTGCATTTGCGAAATTATCCCAAGTTGCGAGATGAGGACATCTCGCGTTTTTTAAGTGGGGTAGAATGTAAGATTCCTCCCCCAACCCCCTTTTTGATGTCTAGTATCTTCCCCCGTAATCAATCCCTCTTCAGAAATATAAAGACCTTGTTTCTAACTGTTTTAACCTAGAGAGAGAAAATATTCTAGAGAGAGAATATTCAGATTATGAATATTTTTGGATAGAAAAATAACTCATCTTATTAAAATAAGTTCCCCTGAAACACAAATTCAAAAAGAAATTTCCAATGTGCAATTGGAATTAATTGGAAATAGGTATAAAGAACCTTAGTCTAAGGGCCTAGATTTTCAGAAATCTTTAAACTATGGTCCAATTAAGGTTTCTATGGGCCAATAGCATCAATCCATGTGTAGGGAGGAGATAAATCCAAATTGTAAAAGAAGATACCCAAAAATGAGTAAATACTCACATAAGATAAAGAGTTGAAAATGTACAAGGTTTATTAGTAAATAAACTCATATGTAAGGAAGAGGAGTTCTTTAAAGGAGGTGCATATTTCACATAAGATGAAGAGTTGAAAATGTACAAGGTTTATTAGTAAATAAACACATATGTAAGGAAGGGGAGTTCTTTAAAGGAGGTGCATATTTCACATAAGATGAAGAGTTGAAAATGTACAAGGCTTATTAGTAAAAAAACTATGACACATATGTAAGGAAGAGGAGTTCTTTAAAGGAGGTGCATATTTCACATAAGATGAAGAGTTGAAAATGTACAAGGTTTATTAGTAAAAAACTATGAGCAATACAATTTTGACACATATGTAAGGAAGGGGAATTCTTTAAAGGAGGTGCATATTTCACATGCTTGAATGAGTTTTAAACTCATAAAAATTGAGATATTTCATCTCTCCTCTCTCCTCATTCAAGTCTAGTTCCAGAAAGTTAGCTTAACTGACCTAAAAATGGTCAAAAAGTGACCAAACTGACTTAGAAAATTCTAGAATCAGTTTGTTTGGTTAGGAGCTCAAATTTTCCTATAAATAGAAGCCTCCCCTTGTTGAAAAAAAACATATAGTGTCTTATGCTTTGTTACTCTACTCCACCTAAGCCAAATTAGATAGAGTCTTATGCTTTGTTACTCTACTCCACCTAAGCCAAATTAGATAGAGTCTTATGCTTTGTTACTCTACTCCACCTAAGCTAAAATATATAGTGTCTTATGCTTTGTTACTCTACTCCACCTAAGCCAAATTAGATAGAGTCTTATGCTTTGTTACTCTACTCCACCTAAGCTAAAATATATAGTGTCTTATGCCTTGTTACTCTACTCTACCTAAGCCAAGAACTGTGAATTCTTTAATAATTCACTAGTTTTTGATACCTCTCTCTTTCTTCAATCTCCATTGGTGGCTCCATCAACATACTAAACCAATTGATTGGTTGGGGGCCTCTACCGTGAATAAAGAATCAAGCAAATCATAAGGTAAGTATATTGAATTTCGATCTTTTCTATGATTTCTCAATGATTCTCTCTTCTCAACCCCTCTCAAGCTTGAGAAGTTTAATTGGTATGGTTCTTTTTTAAATGCTAATGAAGTTAATTGGTGAATAGTAGTGAAGAGTTACATAATTTAATAAATGCTATAGAAGTTAATTTCCACTTATATTTAAATTCTAATGGTTTTTATAATTTCTCTCTCTCACTCAAGAAATGGTCATACTCATGACCCATTCTCAATTCAAATGAAGCTTTTCATAAAGCTTTTCCTTAATCCAAGATTAAGCTATTCTTGAGGCCAAATTAATGGCTTTTTGCTATGCTTTTAGTTTATGCACATTGATGATTCAATCCATTATGGATTGATGACCCAATTAGAGACCATTCTAATTGTTTTCTTAATGATCCAATTAGAGACCATTATGGATTAATGATCCAATTAGAGACCATTCTAATTGTTTTCTTAATGATCCAATTAGAGACCATTATGGATTAATGATCCAATTAGAGACCATTCTAATTGTTTTCTTAATGATCCAATTAGAGACCATTATGGATTGATGATCCAATTAGAGACCATTCTAATTGTTTTCTTAATGATCCAATTAGAGACCATTATGGATTGATGATCCAATTAGAGACCATTCTAATTGTTTTCTTAATGATCCAATTAGAGACCATTATGGATTGATGATCCAATTAGAGACCATTCTAATTATTTCTTTAATAATGAGCTTTATCCCTTAGAAAAAAATTGAGATTTATCAGTCATAGTAGCGGAGCTATGGCAAAATTTTTATAGAAATTACGCATAAAATAAATTCATTCAAAGCATAAAAAGAGGACTTTCTACCATATTCTAGGAACTATCATCCTAGATTAATTAAAAGAATTTTATCATGCATGGAGATGTGGATGTTTGCATGTAGATGTAGATGTATAGATGTAGATGTGGATATGGAGGTGGATGGATGCATGTAGATGTAGATGTATAGATGTAGATGTGAATGGAGAGGTGGATGTATGCATGTAGATGTAGATGTATAGATACGGATGTGGATATGGAGGTGGATGTATACATGTAGATGTAGATGTATAGATGTAGATGTGGATGTGGAGGTAGATGGATGCATGTAGATGTAGATGTATAGATGTAGATGGGAATGGAGATATGGATGTATGCATGTAGATGTAGATGTATAGATGTAGATGTGGATGTGGAGGTGGATGGATGCATGTAGATGTAGATGTATAGATGTAGATGTGAATGGAGATGTGGATGTATACATGTAGATGTAGATGTATGGAGGTGAATGTGAATGTGGATGTGGATGTATGCATAGAGATGTAGATGTATGCATGTAGATGTGAATGTACGCATATAGATGTGGATGTATGGATGTGAATATACGATATGCGATGTGAGGGAATCTGAAGTGATGAGATAGAAATGATGTGATGGGATGAGTATACATATAAATGGAATATGGAATAAGTAATGTAGATTGATAAAGGATAATGTGGAAAAATGAAAGTTAAAATAGAAATTGTGTTGTAAACTGTTTGTAAATACTGTTTGTAAATGCTGTTTGTAAATGATTGTTTTATGTCAAGAATGCTGGGGGGAGCATTTTGACCGTCTTGTGATTAAAGTCGTGATGGTAAAGTTGCAACTGCTGACGGGGAGTCAATGAAGGACGTCTCGCGTAGCAAGGTCGGCCGAGGTCTTGACCAGCCTCGGTGCGATTAAAATGGTGAGCTTCCGGTACGGTGGATGAGGGGCCAAGGAAGCGGCCTATGCGTGAAGCGCTAGGTTACCTGCGAAGGATCCTAGAGGGTGCTGACCATACGGTGCTCGGGCTCTGGGTTGCCTAGGATACCCACGCGTGCGTCGAGGAAGATATTGGAACAGAGTTGGAGTTGTTTTCTGAATCGGGCATGGATCTGGTTGATTGACCTTGCTGGTCTTCAATGGATGAGTCCATGGCCCCTTATATGGATCTGTTGGTTGATCTTGCTGATCTTCAACGAGAGTCCATCTTGATAAGTGATTATATTGCCAAGTATTAAAGGCTAGGAACTATCGAAACGGCCCCTGAGCGTTCTAGTTGCCAATGATGCCATATATACTCTGATGAAGGAATGATGGAAAAGTATTAAAGGCTAGGAACTATCGAAACGGCCCCTGAGCGTTCTAGTTGCCAATGATGCCATATATACTCTGATGAAGGAATGATGGAAAGTTAAGAATCAATGGGATAAATTGGAAGATGGTGATCAATGATACTATGGTTTTATTAAAGGATTGTTTTAAACTGGTTGAATCTGGTTGGAAAAAAGGCAATTTCATATTGGGTGTGTGAGTGGTGTGACTAGTTTTATTTTGCATGAACATCCGGCTAGGGGGCCTTGGAACTCTTTTCCTTGGTACCCGGGACAAAACCTAACCAAATTTTTTAATTGGATCCCATCACTACAGTGGTTGGGCGGTTGGCTAACCCATGGGATTGGATGGGGTTAGGCTGGACTGATGGATCCGTAAACCGAGACTCAAACTTTTGTTTTTACGATAGAAAAAAAAATAAATAAATCCCGGACAGTAAAACTGTTCTATGGATAGGAATCAACGGCTGTGCCTCTTGAATGGGGAAAAAAGCGTTGATCCCAATGATCCAAGTGCAAGTTTCTTCCTTGAACTGACTAAGTATCTTATAGATGTAATCGGATCATCTCGATCAGAAATGATCTTGACTACGTTAGAGTAAAAAGTTATCCTGGTGGAATCGCCCGTGCTTTCCGGTAAAGGAAGTTTTTCCGGGTTCGGTTTTGGAACAACCGACGGATTAGTCTCTTATCCGGATATCCGTGGGCGAGGCCCCGAGTGTGGGACCCCTGTCCCACGCGAGAAGCGCTACTTCCGCTGCCAGTACCCCGAATCCGTTGCTCGGTGGGAACAGGGATAATGTAAGATTCCTCCCCCAACCCCTTTTTGATGTCTAGTATATTCCCCTGTAATCAATTCCTTTTCTAAAATATAAGAGATCTTGTTTGTGGCTGTTTTAACCTAGAGAGAGAAAATATTCTAGAGAGAGAATATTCAGATTTTGAATATTTTTGGATAGAAAAATATCTCTTATAATTCAGATGAGTTCCCCTGAAACAGAAATTTAAAAAGAATTTTCCAATGTGCAATTGGAATTAATTGGAAATTGGTATAAAGAACCTTAGCCTAAGGGTCTAGATTTTCATAAATCTTTAGACTATGGTCCAATTAAGGTTCCTATGGGCCAATAGCATCAATCCATGTGTAGGGAGGAGATAAATCCAATTTGTAAAAGAAGATACCCAAAAATGAGTAAATGCTCACATAAGATGAAGAGTTGAAAATGTACAAGGTTTATTAGTAAATAAACACATATGTAAGGAAGGGGAGTTCTTTAAAGGAGGTGCATATTTCACATAAGATGAAGAGTTGAAAATGTACAAGGTTTATTAGTAAATAAACACATATGTAAGGAAGGGGAGTTCTTTAAAGGAGGTGCATACTTCACATAAGATGAAGAGTTGAAAATGTACAAGGTTTATTAGTAAAAAAACTATGACACATATGTAAGGAAGAGGAGTTCTTTAAAGGAGGTGCATATTTCACATAAGATGAAGAGTTGAAAATGTACAAGGTTTATTAGTAAAAAACTATGAGCAATAAAATTTTGACACATATGTAAGGAAGGGGAATTCTTTAAAGGAGGTGCATATTTCACATGCTTGAATGAGTTTTAAACTCAAAAATAATGTGATATTTTTGTCTCTCATCTCTCTTGAACCAAACCAAATCAAAATGGAACCAAACCGAATCAAAAAGTAACCAAACTAGGTCCAAATCTAGTCCAAATTCAACCAAACTGACTTGGAAAATTCTAGAATCAGTTTGTTTGGTTAGGAGCTCAAATTTTTCTATAAATAGAAGCCTCCCCTTGTTGAAAAAAATATAATGTCTTATGCATTGTTACTCTACTCCACCTAAGCCAAAATATAGTCTCTTATGCTTTGTTACTCTACTCCACCTAAGCCAAAATATATAGTCTCTTATGCTTGTTACTCTACTCCACCTAAGCCAAATTAGATAGAGTCTTATGCTTTGTTACTCTACTCCACCTAAGCTAAAATATATAGTGTCTTATGCCTTGTTACTCTACTCTACCTAAGCCAAGAACTGTGAATTCTTTAATATTTCACTAGTTTTTGATACTTCCCTCTTTCTTCAATCCCCATTGGTGGCTCCATCAACATACTAAACCAATTGATTGGTTGGGGGCCTCTACCGTGAATAAAGAATCAAGCAAATCATAAGGTAAGTATATTGAATTTTGATCTTTTCTATGATTTCTCAATGATTCTCTCTTCTCAACCCCTCTCAAGCTTGAGAAGTTTAATTGGTATGGTTTTTTTAAATGCTATTGAAGTTAATTGGTGAATAGTAGTGAAGAGTTACATAATTTAATAAATGCTATAGAATTTAATTTCCACCTATATTTAAATTCTAATGGTTTTTATAATTTCTCTCTCTCACTCAAGAAATGGTCATACTCATGACCCATTCTCAATCCAAATGAAGCTTTTCATAAAGCTTTTCCTTAATCCAAGATTAAGCTATACTTGAGGCCAAATTAATGGCTTTTGCTATGCTTTTAGTTTATGCACATTGATGATTCAATCCATTATGGATTGATGACCCAATTAGAGACCATTCTAATTGTTTTCTTAATGATCCAATTAGAGACCATTATGGATTGATGATCCAATTAGAGACCATTCTAATTGTTTTCTTAATGATCCAATTAGAGACCATTATGGATTGATGATCCAATTAGAGACCATTCTAATTGTTTTCTTAATGATCCAATTAGAGACCATTATGGATTGATGATCCAATTAGAGACCATTCTAATTGTTTTCTTAATGATCCAATTAGAGACCATTATGGATTGATGATCCAATTAGAGACCATTCTAATTGTTTTCTTAATGATCCAATTAGAGACCATTATGGATTGATGATCCAATTAGAGACCATTCTAATTATTTCTTTAATAATGAGCTTTATCCCTTAGAAAAAAATTGAGATTTATCAGTCATAGTAGCGGAGCTATGGCAAAATTTTTATAGAAATTACGCATAAAATAAATTCATTCAAAGCATAAAAAGAGGACTTCCTACCATATTCTAGGAACTATCATCCTAGATTAATTAAAAGAATTTTATTATGCATGGAGATGTGGATGTTTGCATGTAGATGTAAATGTATAGATGTAGATGTGGATATGGAGGTGGATGGATGCATGTAGATGTAGATGTATAGATGTAGATGTGAATGGAGATGAGGATGTATGCATGTAGATGTAGATGTATAGATGTAGATGTGGATATGGAGGTGGATGGATGCATGTAGATGTAGATGTATAGATGTAGATGTGAATGGAGATGAGGATGTATGCATGTAGATGTAGATGTATAGATGTGGATGTGGATGTATACATGTAGATGTAGATGTATAGATGTAGATGTGAATGGAGATGAGGATGTATGCATGTAGATGTAGATGTATAGATGTGGATGTGGATGTATACATGTAGATGTAGATGTATAGATACGGATGTGGATGTGGAGGTGGATGTATACATGTAGATGTAGATGTATAGATGTAGATGTGGATGTGGAGGTAGATGGATGCATGTAGATGTAGATGTATAGATGTAGATGGGAATGGAGATGTGGATGTATGCATGTAGATGTAGATGTGTAGATGTAGATGTGAATGGAGATGTGGATGTATGCATGTAGATGTAGATGTATGGAGGTGAATGTGAATGTGGATGTGGATGTATGCATAGAGATGTAGATGTATGCATGTAGATGTGAATGTACACATATAGATGTGGATGTAGGGATGTGAATATACGATATGCGATGTGAGGGAATCTGAAGTGATGAGATAGAAATGATGTGATGGGATGAGTATACATATAAATGGAATATGGAATAAGTAATGTAGATTGATGAAGGATAATGTGGAAAAATGAAAGTTAAAATAGAAATTGTGTTGTAAACTGTTTGTAAATACTGTTTGTAAATGCTGTTTGTAAATGATTGTTTTATGTCAAGAATGCTGGGGGGAGCATTTTGACCGTCTTGTGATTAAAGTCGTGATGGTAAAGTTGCAACTGCTGACGGGGAGTCAATGAAGGACGTCTCGCGTAGCAAGGTCGGCCGAGGTCTTGACCAGCCTCGGTGCGATTAAAATGGTGAGCTTCCGGTACGGTGGATGAGGGGCCAAGGAAGCGGCCTATGCGTGAAGCGCTAGGTTACCTGCGAAGGATCCTAGAGGGTGCTGACCATACGGTGCTCGGGCTCTGGGTTGCCTAGGATACCCACGCGTGCGTCGAGGAAGATATTGGAACAGAGTTGGAGTTGTTTTCTGAAATCGAGCATGGATCTGGTTGATTGACCTTGCTGGTCTTCAATGGATGAGTCCATGGCTCCTTATATGGATCTGTTGGTTGATCTTGCTGATCTTCAACGAGAGTCCATCTTGTTAAGTGATTATATTGCCAAGTATTATGGGCTAGGAACTATCGAAACGGCTCCTGAGCGTTCTAGTTGCCAATGATGCCATAGATACTCTGATGAAGGAATGATGGGAAATTAAGAATCAATTGGATAAATTGGAAGATGGTGATAATATGGTTTTATTAAAGGATTGTTTTAAACTGGTTGAATCTGGTTGGAAAAAGGCAATTTCATATTGGGTGTGTGAGTGGTGTGACTAGTTTTATTTTGCATGAACATCCGGCTAGGGGGCCTTGGAACTCTTTTCCTTGGTACCCGGGACAAAACCTAACCAAATTTTTAATTGGATCCCATCACTACAGTGGTTGGGCGGTTGGCTAACCCATGGGATTGGATGGGGTTAGGCTGGACTGATGGATCCGTAAATCGAGACTCAAACTTTTGTTTTTACGATAGAAAAAAATAAAAATAAATCCCGGACAGAAACTGTTCTATGGATAGGAATCAACGGCTGTGCCTCTTGAATGGGGAAAAAAGCGTTGATCCCAATGATCCAAGTGCAAGTTTCTTCCTTGAATTGACTAAGTATCTTATAGATGTAATCGGATCATCTCGATCAGAAATGATCTTGACTACGTTAGAGTAAAAAGTTATCCTGGTGGAATCGCCCGTGCTTTCCGGTAAAGGAAGTTTTTCCGGGTTCGGTTTTGGAACAACCGACGGATTAGTCTCTTATCCGGATATCCGTGGGCGAGGCCCCGAGTGTGGGACCCCTGTCCCGCGCGAGAAGTGCTACTTCCGCTGCCAGTACCTCGAATCCGTTGCTCGGTGGGAACAGGGATCTTACAGTTGGTATCAGAGCATTTGGTTAATAAAGATCAACTGAGAAGACAAATATGTCAAAAAGTTATTAAGAAACACAAAGGTTATAATTGTGTGATATAATTCATACAATTTGATATTCAAACTGAAATTCATAATTTGGTAATTGGTTCTCCAGATGGAAGTACCACAATTATATAGAATCCCTGACTTGCTTGAGGCCTAGACATGATAGTATTTACCTTATAATTCCAAGGGCTGTGACTACCCGTATATACCGAGAGTATACTGCAGCTCTTTACTGACAGTATATACGAGTAAATCTAAGACTTGAAATTATAAGCGTTAATGCTATCCAGATGATGATTTTGCATGTGATTGATATGATTTTTAACTCTGTTTGAGAATGGATGAATTGATTTGGATTCTGATTGAAAATGCTGATTTTTAAAAAAATTAGTTGAAATATAATGAAACCACAATGAGGGGGAATGGGACGAATCCCTGTGATGATATTCATAACTAGAATGATGATAATGAATTCAGCAAATCACTATGAGGTTAATGGGTGTGCTGTTAGATTGCTACTGTTAATATTTGACCGGTAGATCAAGTTAAGGGATGTCAAATTGAGAACTTGCTTGACTGAAATTTCCGTGGAGGAATGTTTCAAAGGAAACTTTTCGGTCTAATGGACCATTATCATGTTAAAGATATGAATGATATGATCTGAATGAATTGTTATTTAATAATGAGTTCTATATAAGGGATATTTATCCCAGTGTTCTGTTGGGTTGACCAGAATATAAGGAACCCCAGAATAAATTGGATCTTAAGAAAAAGAGTTGTCCTCTACTTGGCGAGATGAGGACATCTCGCATTTTTTTTAAGTGGGGTAGAATGTAAGATTCCTCTCCAGCCTTCGAGGTATATAGGAGTAAGAATCTTCCTTTCGGATCTTATAATTATTCCCTCTCTAAAATAAAAGAAAGTTTCTGTTTAAAAAAAAGGAATACCCTTTTCCTAAAATACTTCTCAGGAGTCACGCCTATTTTAAGGATTTAGAACAATGAGTTTAGAAGTGAGAATCGGTGTTTTGGATACCAAGGTTTTGGTTTTCATTCGAGTATGGCCCAAAAGAAGTTCTTTATCTCTTGGGGAGTATAAGAAGTTATCCCCCAGATATTGTGACCTTTATATCTGAATTCAATGAAAGTAGGTGACTTAGCCTACAAGCTTCTTTTATCTCCTCATCTCAAAATTCTTAATGCCTTCTATAGAAAAATGTGTCAAACACAAATTATGGAAAGACGATAAAACTTCAGTGGCAAGTTACCGTTGGCTTCTAGGTTACGCTAGCTCCTTCCTCTATATAAGTCGTAACTTTTACTTGTCGCTCACAGTAATCTTACTCCCATCAATCTCCTTTCTTTCTTAATCTCCTTCATGGCTTGGCAACAGGAATTAGTTTTATCCCTGATGATTTCTCACCTTCAAGACGCAAGAGAGTCTGTGAAGAAAGACTTTATAGAACAGTATGAGCGCTCACTTTTTCCTCACCTAGGAACTTCTGTAGCGCAGACCAAATGGCGGACCTATCAAAACATAACTAGGGTAACACCCTGGGGTCAGCAGCACTTTCGTAACAATGTCCGCTTGGCCATGGTTATTGAAGCTTTGGGTTTGGGTCCTCGATACTACTGCGTCATGAGATCAAGGCATCTTGGGTTTTCTGAGCGGGTCTTCTTACTGGCGTGTTTTCTTCCTCATGAGAAGATATGCCTTTATCCCGTTTTTGGCTTGCCTCTCAGAGGTCCTTTTGTTAGATCACCTCATACCACTGAGATAGGTGCGGCAATAACCAGCAGAATCATTCCCATAGATGAGTTACCCTATACTTGTGCAGCTTGTGAGGACTGCTTTTGTGACCATATGATGGACGGGCTTATGGAAGTGTAAAGAGTTCTTCTATCTTTACTGTATAAGTCCCGTGAATGAATAAAGTTTAAATCTTGTTCTTATTTTGAATCTTGCTCTCTTTAAGACTTTTCTTGGTGGTTAATCGTGATTAAAATTTTTCTCTAAGTCTCATATTCGTGCATCTTGCGAAATTATTCCAAGTTGCGAGATGAGGACATCTCGCGTTTTTTAAGTGGGGTAGAATGTAAGATTCCTCCCCCAACCCCTTTTTGATGTCTAGTATATTCCCCTGTAATCAATTCCTTTTCTAAAATATAAGAGATCTTGTTTGTGGCTGTTTTAACCTAGAGAGAGAAAATATTCTAGAGAGAGAATATTCAGATTTTGAATATTTTTGGATAGAAAAATATCTCTTATAATTCAGATGAGTTCCCCTGAAACAGAAATTTAAAAAGAATTTTCCAATGTGCAATTGGAATTAATTGGAAATTGGTATAAAGAACCTTAGCCTAAGGGTCTAGATTTTCATAAATCTTTAGACTATGGTCCAATTAAGGTTCCTATGGGCCAATAGCATCAATCCATGTGTAGGGAGGAGATAAATCCAATTTGTAAAAGAAGATACCCAAAAATGAGTAAATGCTCACATAAGATGAAGAGTTGAAAATGTACAAGGTTTATTAGTAAATAAACACATATGTAAGGAAGGGGAGTTCTTTAAAGGAGGTGCATATTTCACATAAGATGAAGAGTTGAAAATGTACAAGGTTTATTAGTAAATAAACACATATGTAAGGAAGGGGAGTTCTTTAAAGGAGGTGCATACTTCACATAAGATGAAGAGTTGAAAATGTACAAGGTTTATTAGTAAAAAAACTATGACACATATGTAAGGAAGAGGAGTTCTTTAAAGGAGGTGCATATTTCACATAAGATGAAGAGTTGAAAATGTACAAGGTTTATTAGTAAAAAACTATGAGCAATAAAATTTTGACACATATGTAAGGAAGGGGAATTCTTTAAAGGAGGTGCATATTTCACATGCTTGAATGAGTTTTAAACTCAAAAATAATGTGATATTTTTGTCTCTCATCTCTCTTGAACCAAACCAAATCAAAATGGAACCAAACCGAATCAAAAAGTAACCAAACTAGGTCCAAATCTAGTCCAAATTCAACCAAACTGACTTGGAAAATTCTAGAATCAGTTTGTTTGGTTAGGAGCTCAAATTTTTCTATAAATAGAAGCCTCCCCTTGTTGAAAAAAATATAATGTCTTATGCATTGTTACTCTACTCCACCTAAGCCAAAATATAGTCTCTTATGCTTTGTTACTCTACTCCACCTAAGCCAAAATATATAGTCTCTTATGCTTGTTACTCTACTCCACCTAAGCCAAATTAGATAGAGTCTTATGCTTTG
Source organism: Cibotium barometz (assembly GCF_041138505.1). Lineage (NCBI taxonomy): Eukaryota > Viridiplantae > Streptophyta > Polypodiopsida > Cyatheales > Cibotiaceae > Cibotium > Cibotium barometz. Next base: position 33,760,228 of record NC_141083.1, read on the forward strand.
TTACTCTACTCCACCTAAGCTAAAATATATAGTGTCTTATGCCTTGTTACTCTACTCTACCTAAGCCAAGAACTGTGAATTCTTTAATATTTCACTAGTTTTTGATACTTCCCTCTTTCTTCAATCCCCATTGGTGGCTCCATCAACATACTAAACCAATTGATTGGTTGGGGGCCTCTACCGTGAATAAAGAATCAAGCAAATCATAAGGTAAGTATATTGAATTTTGATCTTTTCTATGATTTCTCAATGATTCTCTCTTCTCAACCCCTCTCAAGCTTGAGAAGTTTAATTGGTATGGTTTTTTTAAATGCTATTGAAGTTAATTGGTGAATAGTAGTGAAGAGTTACATAATTTAATAAATGCTATAGAATTTAATTTCCACCTATATTTAAATTCTAATGGTTTTTATAATTTCTCTCTCTCACTCAAGAAATGGTCATACTCATGACCCATTCTCAATCCAAATGAAGCTTTTCATAAAGCTTTTCCTTAATCCAAGATTAAGCTATACTTGAGGCCAAATTAATGGCTTTTGCTATGCTTTTAGTTTATGCACATTGATGATTCAATCCATTATGGATTGATGACCCAATTAGAGACCATTCTAATTGTTTTCTTAATGATCCAATTAGAGACCATTATGGATTGATGATCCAATTAGAGACCATTCTAATTGTTTTCTTAATGATCCAATTAGAGACCATTATGGATTGATGATCCAATTAGAGACCATTCTAATTGTTTTCTTAATGATCCAATTAGAGACCATTATGGATTGATGATCCAATTAGAGACCATTCTAATTGTTTTCTTAATGATCCAATTAGAGACCATTATGGATTGATGATCCAATTAGAGACCATTCTAATTGTTTTCTTAATGATCCAATTAGAGACCATTATGGATTGATGATCCAATTAGAGACCATTCTAATTATTTCTTTAATAATGAGCTTTATCCCTTAGAAAAAAATTGAGATTTATCAGTCATAGTAGCGGAGCTATGGCAAAATTTTTATAGAAATTACGCATAAAATAAATTCATTCAAAGCATAAAAAGAGGACTTCCTACCATATTCTAGGAACTATCATCCTAGATTAATTAAAAGAATTTTATTATGCATGGAGATGTGGATGTTTGCATGTAGATGTAAATGTATAGATGTAGATGTGGATATGGAGGTGGATGGATGCATGTAGATGTAGATGTATAGATGTAGATGTGAATGGAGATGAGGATGTATGCATGTAGATGTAGATGTATAGATGTAGATGTGGATATGGAGGTGGATGGATGCATGTAGATGTAGATGTATAGATGTAGATGTGAATGGAGATGAGGATGTATGCATGTAGATGTAGATGTATAGATGTGGATGTGGATGTATACATGTAGATGTAGATGTATAGATGTAGATGTGAATGGAGATGAGGATGTATGCATGTAGATGTAGATGTATAGATGTGGATGTGGATGTATACATGTAGATGTAGATGTATAGATACGGATGTGGATGTGGAGGTGGATGTATACATGTAGATGTAGATGTATAGATGTAGATGTGGATGTGGAGGTAGATGGATGCATGTAGATGTAGATGTATAGATGTAGATGGGAATGGAGATGTGGATGTATGCATGTAGATGTAGATGTGTAGATGTAGATGTGAATGGAGATGTGGATGTATGCATGTAGATGTAGATGTATGGAGGTGAATGTGAATGTGGATGTGGATGTATGCATAGAGATGTAGATGTATGCATGTAGATGTGAATGTACACATATAGATGTGGATGTAGGGATGTGAATATACGATATGCGATGTGAGGGAATCTGAAGTGATGAGATAGAAATGATGTGATGGGATGAGTATACATATAAATGGAATATGGAATAAGTAATGTAGATTGATGAAGGATAATGTGGAAAAATGAAAGTTAAAATAGAAATTGTGTTGTAAACTGTTTGTAAATACTGTTTGTAAATGCTGTTTGTAAATGATTGTTTTATGTCAAGAATGCTGGGGGGAGCATTTTGACCGTCTTGTGATTAAAGTCGTGATGGTAAAGTTGCAACTGCTGACGGGGAGTCAATGAAGGACGTCTCGCGTAGCAAGGTCGGCCGAGGTCTTGACCAGCCTCGGTGCGATTAAAATGGTGAGCTTCCGGTACGGTGGATGAGGGGCCAAGGAAGCGGCCTATGCGTGAAGCGCTAGGTTACCTGCGAAGGATCCTAGAGGGTGCTGACCATACGGTGCTCGGGCTCTGGGTTGCCTAGGATACCCACGCGTGCGTCGAGGAAGATATTGGAACAGAGTTGGAGTTGTTTTCTGAAATCGAGCATGGATCTGGTTGATTGACCTTGCTGGTCTTCAATGGATGAGTCCATGGCTCCTTATATGGATCTGTTGGTTGATCTTGCTGATCTTCAACGAGAGTCCATCTTGTTAAGTGATTATATTGCCAAGTATTATGGGCTAGGAACTATCGAAACGGCTCCTGAGCGTTCTAGTTGCCAATGATGCCATAGATACTCTGATGAAGGAATGATGGGAAATTAAGAATCAATTGGATAAATTGGAAGATGGTGATAATATGGTTTTATTAAAGGATTGTTTTAAACTGGTTGAATCTGGTTGGAAAAAGGCAATTTCATATTGGGTGTGTGAGTGGTGTGACTAGTTTTATTTTGCATGAACATCCGGCTAGGGGGCCTTGGAACTCTTTTCCTTGGTACCCGGGACAAAACCTAACCAAATTTTTAATTGGATCCCATCACTACAGTGGTTGGGCGGTTGGCTAACCCATGGGATTGGATGGGGTTAGGCTGGACTGACGGATCCGTAAATCGAGACTCAAACTTTTGTTTTTACGATAGAAAAAAATAAAAATAAATCCCGGACAGAAACTGTTCTATGGATAGGAATCAACGGCTGTGCCTCTTGAATGGGGAAAAAAGCGTTGATCCCAATGATCCAAGTGCAAGTTTCTTCCTTGAATTGACTAAGTATCTTATAGATGTAATCGGATCATCTCGATCAGAAATGATCTTGACTACGTTAGAGTAAAAAGTTATCCTGGTGGAATCGCCCGTGCTTTCCGGTAAAGGAAGTTTTTCCGGGTTCGGTTTTGGAACAACCGACGGATTAGTCTCTTATCCGGATATCCGTGGGCGAGGCCCCGAGTGTGGGACCCCTGTCCCGCGCGAGAAGTGCTACTTCCGCTGCCAGTACCTCGAATCCGTTGCTCGGTGGGAACAGGGATCTTACAGTAATCTAGTTTCAACTGTAAGATCCCTGCTCCCACCGAGCAACGGATTCGGGGTACTGGCAACGGAAGTAGCGCTTCTCGCGCGGGACAGGGGTCCCACACTCGGGGCCTCGCCCACGGATATCCGGATAAGAGACTAATCCGTCGGTTGTTCCAAAACCGAACCCGGAAAAACTTCCTTTACCGGAAAGCACGGGCGATTCCACCAGGATAACTTTTTACTCTAACGTAGTCAAGATCATTTCTGATCGAGATGTTCCGATTACATCTATAAGATACTTAGTCAGTTCAAGGAAGAACTTGCACTTGGATCATTGGGATCAACGCTTTTTTCCCCATTCAAGAGGCACAGCCGTTGATTCCTATCCATAGAACAGTTTCTGTCCGGGATTTATTTTTATTTTTTTTTTTCTATCGTAAAAACAAAAGTTTGAGTCTCGATTTACGGATCCATCAGTCCAGCCTAACCCCATCCAATCCCATGGATTAGCCAACCGCCCAACCACTGTAGTGATGGGATCCAATTAAAATTTGGTTAGGTTTTGTCCCGGGTACCAAGGAAAAGAGTTCCAAGGCCCCCTAGCCGGATGTTCATGCAAAATAAAACTAGTCACACCACTCACACACCCAATATGAAATTGCCCTTTTTCAACCAGATTCAACCAGTTTAAAACAATCCTTTAATAAAACCATAGTATCATTGATCACCATCTTCCAATTTATCCAATTGATTCTTAATTTCCCATCATTCCTTCATCAGAGTATCTATGGCATCATCGGTAACTAGAACGCTCAGGAGCCGTTTCGATAGTTCCTAGCCCATAATACTTGGCAATATAATCACTTAACAAGATGGACTCTCGTTGAAGATCAGCAAGATCAACCAACAGATCCATATAAGGAGCCATGGACTCATCCATTGAAGACCAGCAAGGTCAATCAACCAGATCCATGCTCGATTTCAGAAAACAACTCCAACTCTGTTCCAATATCTTCCTCGACGCACGCGTGGGTATCCTAGGCAACCCAGAGCCCGAGCACCGTATGGTCAGCACCCTCTAGGATCCTTCGCAGGTAACCTAGCGCTTCACGCATAGGCCGCTTCCTTGGCCCCTCATCCACCGTACCGGAAGCTCACCATTTTAATCGCACCGAGGCTGGTCAAGACCTCGGCCGACCTTGCTACGCGAGACGTCCTTCATTGACTCCCCGTCAGCAGTTGCAACTTTACCATCACGACTTTAATCACAAGACGGTCAAAATGCTCCCCCCAGCATTCTTGACATAAAACAATCATTTACAAACAGCATTTACAAACAGTATTTACAAACAGTTTACAACACAATTTCTATTTTAACTTTCATTTTTCCACATTATCCTTCATCAATCTACATTACTTATTCCATATTCCATTTATATGTATACTCATCCCATCACATCATTTCTATCTCATCACTTCAGATTCCCTCACATCGCATATCGTATATTCACATCCATACATCCACATCTATATGCGTACATTCACATCTACATGCATACATCTACATCTCTATGCATACATCCACATCCACATTCACATTCACCTCCATACATCTACATCTACATGCATACATCCACATCTCCATTCACATCTACATCTATACATCTACATCTACATGCATCCATCCACCTCCACATCCACATCTACATCTATACATCTACATCTACATGCATACATCCATATCTCCATTCCCATCTACATCTATACATCTACATCTACATGCATCCATCTACCTCCACATCCACATCTACATCTATACATCTACATCTACATGCATACATCCATATCTCCATTCCCATCTACATCTATACATCTACATCTACATGTATCCATCTACCTCCACATCCACATCTACATCTATACATCTACATCTACATGTATACATCCACATCCACATCTATACATCTACATCTACATGCATACATCCACATCTCCATTCACATCTACATCTATACATCTACATCTACATGCATCCATCCACCTCCACATCCACATCTACGTCTATACATCTACATCTACATGCAAACTTCCACATCTCCATGCATAATAAAATTCTTTTAATTAATCTAGGATGATAGTTCCTAGAATATGGTAGGAAGTCCTCTTTTTATGCTTTGAATGAATTTATTTTATGCGTAATTTCTATAAAAATTTTGCCATAGCTCCGCTACTATGACTGATAAATCTCAATTTTTTTTTCTAAGGGATAAAGCTCATTATCAAAGAAATAATTAGAATGGTCTCTAATTGGATCATCAATCCATAATGGTCTCTAATTGGATCATTAGGAAAACAATTAGAATGGTCTCTAATTGGATCATCAATCCATAATGGTCTCTAATTGGATCATTAAGAAAACAATTAGAATGGTCTCTAATTGGGTCATCAATCCATAATGGTCTCTAATTGGATCATTAAGAAAACAATTAGAATGGTCTCTAATTGGGTCATCAATCCATAATGGATTGAATCATCAATGTGCATAAACTAAAAGCATAGCAAAAAGCCATTAATTTGGCCTCAAGCATAGCTTAATCTTGGATTAAGGAAAAGCTTTATGAAAAGCTTCATTTGGATTGAGAATGGGTCATGAGTATGACCATTTCTTGAGTGAGAGAGAGAAATTATAAAAACCATTAGAATTTAAATATAAGTGGAAATTAACTTCTATAGCATTTATTAAATTATGTAACTCTTCACTACTATTCACCAATTAACTTCAATAGCTTTTAAAAAAAACCATACCAATTAAACTTCTCAAGCTTGAGAGGGGTTGAGAAGAGAGAATCATTGAGAAATCATAAAAATTCAATATACTTACCTTATGATTTGCTTGATTCTTTATTCACGGTAGAGGCCCCCAACCAATCAATTGGTTTAGTATGTTGATGGAGCCACCAATGGGGATTGAAGAAAGAGAGAAGTGTCAAAAACTAGTGAATTATTAAAGAATTCACAGTTCTTGGCTTAGGTGGAGTAACATAGCATAAGACACTATATATTTTGGCTTAGATGGAGTAGAGTAACAAAGCATAAGACACTATCTAATTTGGCATTAGGTGGAGTAGAGTAACAAGGCATAAGACTCTATCTAATTTGGCTTAGGTGGAGTAGAGTAACAAGGCATAAGACACTATATATTTTAGCTTAGGTGGAGTAGAGTAACAAAGCATAAGAGACTATATTTTGGCTTAGGTGGAGTAGAGTAACAATGCATAAGACATTATATTTTTTTCAACAAGGGGAGGCTTCTATTTATAGGAAAATTTGAGCTCCTAACCAAACAAACTGATTCTAGAATTTTCCAAGTCAGTTTGGTTGAATTTGGACTAGATTTGGACCTAGTTTGGTTACTTTTTGATTTGGTTTGGTTCCATTTTGATTTGGTTTGGTTCAAGAGAGATGAGAGATAAAAATATCACATTATTTTTGAGTTTAAAACTCATTCAAGCATGTGAAATATGTACCTCCTTTAAAGAATTCCCCTTCCTTACATATGTGTCAAAATTTTATTGCTCATAGTTTTTTACTAATAAACCTTGTACATTTTCAACTCTTCATCTTATGTGAAATATGCACCTCCTTTAAAGAACTCCTCTTCCTTACATATGTGTCATAGTTTTTTTTACTAATAAACCTTGTACATTTTCAACTCTTCATCTTATGTGAAATATGCACCTCCTTTAAAGAACTCCCCTTCCTTACATATGTGTTTATTTACTAATAAACCTTGTACATTTTCAACTCTTCATCTTATGTGAAATATGCACCTCCTTTAAAGAACTCCCCTTCCTTACATATGTGTTTATTTACTAATAAACCTTGTACATTTTCAACTCTTCATCTTATGTGAAATGTGCACCTCCTTTAAAGAACTCTCCTTCCTTACATATGAGTCATAATGGAATCATTTTAATATTGCTCATAGTTTTTTACTAATAAACCTTGTACATTTTCAACTCTTCACCTCATGTGAGCATTTACTCATTTTTGGGTATTTTCTTTTTACAATTTGGATTTATCTCCTCCCTACACATGGATTGATGCTATTGGCCCATAGGAACCTTAATTGGACCATAGTCTAAAGATTTATGAAAATCTAGACTCTTAGGCTAAGGTTCTTTATACCTCTTTCCAATTAATTCCAATTGCACATTGGAAAATTCTTTTTAAATTTTTGTTTCAGGGGAACTTATTTTAATAAGATGAGTTATTTTTCTATCCAAAAATATTCATAATCTGAATATTCTCTCTCTAGAATAATTTCTCTCTCTAGGTTAAAACAGCCACAAACAAGATCTTTTATATTTTAGAAAAGGAATTGATTACAGGGGAATATACTAGACATCAAAAAGGGGTTGGGGGAGGAATCTTACATTCTACCCCACTTAAAAAACGCGAGATGTCCTCATCTCGCAACTTGGGATAATTTCGTAAGATGCACGAATATGAGACTTAGAGAAAAATTTTAATCAAGATTAACCACCAAGAAAAGTCTTAAAGAAGGCAAGATTCAAAATAAGAACAAGATTTAAACTTTATTCATTCACGGGACTTATACAGTAAGATAGAAGAACTCTTTACACTTCCATAAGCCCGTCCATCATATGGTCACAAAAGCAGTCCTCACAAGCTGCACAAGTATAGGGTAACTCATCTATGGGAATGATTCTGCTGGTTATTGCCGCACCTATCTCAGTGGTATGAGGTGATCTAACAAAAGGACCTCTGAGAGGCAAGCCAAAAACGGGGTAAAGGCATATCTTCTCATGAGGAAGAAAACATGCCAGTAAGAAGACCCGCTCAGAAAACCCAAGATGCCTTGATCTCATGACACAGTAGTATCGGGGACCCAAACCCAAAGCTTCAATAACCATGGCCAAGCGGACATTGTTACGAAAGTGTTGTTGACCCCAGGGTGTTACCCTAGTTATGTTTTGATAGGTCCGCCATTTGGTCTGCGCTACAGAAGTTCCTAGGTGAGGAAAAAGTGAGCGCTCATACTGTTCTATAAAGTCTTTCTTCACAGACTCTCTTGCGTCTTGAAGGTGAGAAATCATCAGGGATAAAACTAATTCCTGTTGCCAAGCCATGAAGGAGATTAAGAAAGAAAGGAGATTGATGGGAGTAAGATTACTGTGAGCGACAAGTAAAAGTTACGATTTATATAAAGGAAGGAGCTAGCGTAACCTAGAAGCCAACGGTAACTTGCCACTGAAGTTTTACCGTCTTTCCATGATTTGTGTTTGACACATTTTCCTATAGAAGGTATTAAGAATTTTGAGATGAGGAGATAAAAGAAGCTTGTAGGCTAAGTCACCTACTTTCATTGAATTCAGATATAAGGGTCACAATATCTGGGAAATAACTTCTTATACTCCCCAAAAGATAAAGAACTTCTTTTGGGCCATACTCGAATGAGAACCAAAACCTTGGTATCCAAAACACCGATTCTCACTTCTAAACTCATTGTTCTAAATCCTTAAAATAGGCGTGACTCCTGAGAAGTATTTTAGGAAAAGGGTATTCCTTTTTTAAACAGAAACTTTCTTTTATTTTAGAGAGGGAATAATTATAAGATCAGAAAGGAAGATTCTTACTCCAGTATACCTCGAAGGTTGGGGAGGAATCTTACACCATGAAGGAGATTAAGAAAGAAAGGAGATCGATGGGAGTAAGATTACTGTGAACGACAAGTAAAAGTTACGACTTATATAAAGGAAGGAGCTAGCGTAACCTAGAAGCCAACGGTAACTTGCCACTGAAGTTTTACCGTCTTTCCATGATTTGGGTTTGGCACATTTTTCTATAGAAGGCATTAAGAACTTTGAGATGAGGAGATAAAAGAAGCTTGTAGGCTAAGTCACCTACTTTCATTGAATTCAGATAAGGTTCATAATATCTGGGGGATAACTTCTTATACTCCCCAAGAGATAAAGAACTTCTTTTTGGGCCGTACTCGAATGAAAACCAAAACCGTGGTATCCAAAACACCAATTTTCACTTTTGAACTCATTGTTCTGAATCCTTAAAACATGTGGGACTCCTGAGAAGTATTCTAGGGAAAGGATCTTCCTCTTTTTTTCTTTTTCTTTTTTTTAAAAAACGGAATCTTTCTTTTATTTTAGAGAGGGAATAATTATAAGATCAAAAGGGAGATTCTTCCTCCTGTATATTCAAAATCTGAATATTCTCTCTCTAGAATAATTTATAAAGAACTTCTTTTTGGGCCGTACTTGAATGAAAACCAAAACCGTGGTATCCAAAACACCAATTTTCACTTTTGAACTCATTGTTCTGAATCCTTAAAACATGTGGGACTCCTGAGAAGTATTCTAGGGAAAGGATCTTCCTCTTTTTTTCTTTTTCTTTTTTTTTTTTAAAAACGAAATCTTTCTTTTATTTTAGAGAGGGAATAATTATAAGATCAAAAGGGAGATTCTTCCTCCTGTATACCTCGAAGGCTGGGGAGGAATCTTACATTCTATCCCACTTAAAAAGTGCGAGATGTCCTCATCTCGCAAGGTAGAGGATAACTCTTTTTCTTAAGATCCAAATTTATTCTGGGGTTCCTTATATTCTGGTCAACCCAACAAAATACTGGGATAAATATCTCTTAGAACTCATCAACAATTCATTCAGATCATATCATTCATATCTTTAACATGATAATGGTCCATTAGACCGAAAAATTTCCTTCTGAACATTCCTCCACGGGAGTTTCAGTCAAGCAAGTTCTCAATTTGTCATCCCTTAACTTGATCCACCAAGTCAAGTATTAATAGTAGCAATCTGACAGCACAATCCACTAATCTCATAGTGATTTGCTGAAATCATTATCATCATTCCAGTTATGAATATCATCACAGGGACTCATCACAGGGACTCATCCCATTCATCCTTATTGATGTTTTGCTCAGCTTATTACATTTCAACCAAATTTCAGGGATCATCATTTTTCAATCAGAATCCAAATCAATTCATCAATTCACAAACAGAATTAAAAATCATATCAACCACATTCGAAATCATCCTCTGGATAGCATTAACGCTTATAATTTCAAGTCTTAGATTTACTCATATATACTGTCAGTAAAGAGCTGCAGTATACTCTCGGTATATACGGGTAGTCACGGCCCTTGGAATTAAAAGGTAAATACCATCATGTCTAGGCCTCAAGCAAGTCAGGGATTCTGTATAATTACGGTACTTCCATCTGAAGACCCAATTACCAAATTACGAATTTCAATTTGAATATCAAATTGTATGAATTATATCACACAATTATAATCTTTTTGTGTTTCTTGATAAATTTTTGACATATTTGTCTTCTCAGTTGATCTTTGTTAACCAAAGGCTCTGATACCAACTGTGAGGTCCCTGTTCCCACCGAGCAACGGATTCGGGGTACTAGCAGCAGAAGTAGCACTTCTCGCGCGGGACAGGGGTCCCACACTCGGGGCCTCGCCCACGGATATCCGGACAAGAGACTAATCCGTCGGTTTGTCCAAAACCGAAACCGGAAAAACTTTCTTTACCCGGAAAGCACGGGCGATTCCACCAGGATAACTCTTTACTCTAACGTAGTCAAGATCATTACTGATCAAACTGATCTGACTGCACCTTTAACGGTACTTGGTCAAATCAAGGAAGAACTTGCACTTGGATCATTGGGATCAACGCTTTTTTTCCCATCAAGAGGCACAGCCGTTGATTCCTATCCATAGAACAATTTCTATCCGGGATTTACTTCATCTATTGTAATAATAGAAATTAAATCTCGATTTACGGATCCATCAGTCCAGCCTAACCCCATCCGATCCCATGGGTTAGCCAACCGCCCAACCACTGTAGTGATGGGATCCAATTTGGAATTTGGTTAGGTTTTGTCCCGGGTACCAAGGAAAAGAGTTCCAAGGCCCCCTAGCCGGAAGTTCATGCAAACATAAAACTAGTCATACCACTTACACACCCAATATGAAATTGCCTTTTCTTAGCATCAGCTAACTTTAGAACAATCCTTTAATGAAACCATAGTACCACTGATCACAATCTTCCGATTTATCCGGTTGATTTATAATTTCCCATCATTCCTTCATCAGAGTATCTATGGCATCATTGGCAACTAGAACGCTCACCACATGTCCACACAGGGCCTTTTCAATAGTTCCTAGCCCATAATACTCGGCAATATAATCACTTATATAAATCAAGATGGACTCTCGTTGAAGATCAGCAAGATCAACCAACAGATCCATAAAAAGAGCCATGGACTCATCCATTGAAGACCAGCAAGGTCAATCAACCAGATCCATGCCCGGTTTCAGAAAAACAACTCTTACTCCTTGTTCCAATATCTTCCTCGACGCACGTGTGGGTATCTTCGGCGACCCAGAGCCCGAGCACCGTATGGTCAGCACCCTCTAGGATCCTTCGCAGGTGACCTAGCGCTTCACTCATAGGCCGCTTCCTTGGTCCCTCATCCACCGTACCGGAAGCTCACCATTTAAATCGAACCGAGGCTGGTCAAGACCTCGGTCGACCTTGCTACGCGAGACGTCCTCCATTGACTCTCCGTCAGCAGTTGCAACTTTAACAGTTAGGTCTTCATGACCTTAATCCACAAGACGGTCAAAATGCTTCCCCAGTATTCATGACATAAAACAGTCATTTACAAACAGTCACAAAATACAGTTTCTAAATCAAACTCTCGTCTTTCCACATTATCCCTCCTTAGTCCACATTACTTATTCCACATTCCATTTAATGTGTACTCATTCTCATCCATTTCCTCATATCGGTGACACATTAATTCACATACACATTCACATTCACATCCATACATCCACATTTACATGCATACATCCATTTTCACATCCTCATTTATACATCCACATCCCATATCCACATTCATACATACACATCCATATCCACATCCAACATCCACATCCACATCCACATTCACATCCACATTCACATCCTCATTTATACATCCACATCCACATCCACATTCACATCCATACATCCACATCTACATGCATACCTCCATTTTCACATCCTCATTTATACATCCACATCCCTTCTACATTCATACATACACATCCATATCCACATCCATACATCCACATCCACATCCACATTCATATTCACATCCATATATCCACATCTACATGCATACATCCATTATCACGTCCTCATTCATACATCCACATTCACATACATACATACGTCCACATCCACATTCTCATTCACATCTATACATCCACATCTACATCCACATCCACATTCCCATTCACATCTATACATCCACATTCATATACATCCACATCCACATTCCCATTCACATCTATACATCCACATCCACATCCACATTCATATTCACATCCATATATCCACATCTACATGCATACATCCATTATCACGTCCTCATTCATACATCCACATACATACACATACATACATCCATTATCACGTCCTCATCCACATCCACATACATACATACATCCACATCCACATTCTCATTCCCATCTGTACATCCACATCTACATCCACATCCACATTTCCATTCACATCTATACATCCACATTCATATACATCCACATCCACATTCCCATTCACATCTATACATCCACATCTACATCCACATACATACATACATCCACATCCACATTCCCATTCACATCTATACATCCACATCTACATCCACATTCACATCCACATTCCCATTCACATCTATACATCCACATCTACATCCACATTCACATCTATGCATATACATCTTCATGCATACATCCATTTTCACATTCATACATCCATACTCCCATCTACACATCCACACATCCAAATACATACATCCATTTCCACATTCCATTCATGTAATCCCATATGCCTTCACATCTAATCTTTTACATCACATCCATTCTCGCCCAATCACAACCCATATACATCTTATCCTATTACATACACTTCTTACCTCATCCCATACACATCTTATCACATCTTAATTCATCTTATCACCTCTTATCACCTCTTATACACCTCTTATCACATCCTATCACTTTCCATACGCATCTTATCAAATCTTATCACATCTCATACACATCTTATCACATCTTTTTACATCTCATACACCTCTTATCACCTCTTATCACTTTCCATACGCATCTTATCAATTCTTATCACATCTCATACACCTCTTATCACATCCTATCACTTTCCATACGCATCTTATCAATTCTTATCACATCTCATACACCTCTTATCACATTTCATATCTTTAAAAAAAAAAAAGAAAGAGAATTCTTATATTTGATATAAGATTTCTCTACACATTTATTTATACATAAATTCCATTTAAGGATACTAACACTTTCAAATTTAAAATCAATCTTTTATGCATCTTCTTATGCATAAATTCAATTTGGTAGGAAATTACACTTTTAGAATAAAAGAATTTCTCTTATGCATCTAAGTTAAGCATAAAATCCATTTATGAGGAAAATCACACTTTTAGTATAAAAAGAATATCTTTTATGCATACCTATATGCATGAAATCCAATATGATAAAAGTAACTCTTTTGATATAAAAAATTTTCCTTTATGCATACTTCTATGCATGAAAATTAAAAATGATAAAAGTAACACTTTTGATATAAAAATTTTCCTTTATGCATACTTCTATGCATGAAAATTAAAAATGATAAAAGTAACACTTTTGATATAAAATTTTTTCCTTTATGCATACTTCTATGCATGAAAATTAAAAATGATAAAAGTAACACTTTTAATATAAAAATTTATCCTTTATGCATACTTCTATGCATGAAAATAAAAATGATAAAAATAACACTTTTGATATAAAAATTTATCCTTTATGCATACTTCTATGCATGAAAATAAAAATGATAAAAATAACACTTTTGATATAAAAATTTATCCATTATGCATACTTCTATGCATGAAATAAAAATGGTAAAAATAACACTTTTGATATAAAAATTTATCCATTATGCATACTTCTATGCATGAAATAAAAATGGTAAAAATAACACTTTTGATATAAAAATTTATCCATTATGCATGAAAATAAAAATGGTAAAAATAACACTTTTGATATAAAAATTTATCCATTATGCATACTTCTATGCATGAAATAAAAATGGTAAAAATAGCACTTTTGATATAAAAACTTATCCTTTATGCATGATATTAAAATTCAATTTCTCCATGATTGTAATGAATTCTTTCAATTAATCTAGGATGATAATTCCTAGAATATGGTAGGAAGTCCTCTTTTTATGCTTTGAATGAGATTATTTTATGCATAATTTTTATAAAAATTTTGCCATAGCTCCGCTGCTATGACTGATAAATCTCAATTTTTCTAATGGATAAAGTTTATCATTAAGGAAATAAAAATGATCTCTAATTGGCTCATTAATCCATAATGGATTGAATCATCAATATACATAAACTAAAAGCATAGAAAAAAGCCATTAATTTGGCCTCAAGCATAGCTTAATCTTGGGTTAAGGAAAAGCTTGATTTGGATTGAGAATGGGTCATGAGTATGACCATTTCTTGAGTGAGAGAGAGAAATTACATAAAAACTATTAGAATTTAAACATAAATGGAAATTAACTTCAATAGCATTTATTAAATCATGTAACTCTTCACTACTAATCACCAATTAACTTCAATAGCATTTAAAAAAATCATACCAATTAAGCTTCTCAAGCTTGAGAGGGGTTGAGAAGAGAGAACCATTGAGAAATTATAGAAAGATCAATATTCACTAATTACCTTATAACTTGCTTGATTCTTTGTTCACGGTAGAGGCCCCCAACCAATCAATTGGTTAAGTATGTTGATGGAGCCACTAATGGGGATTGAAGAAAGAGGGAAGCTCCAAAAACTAGTGAATTATTAAATGAATTCACAGTTCTTGGCTTAGGTGGAGTAGAGTAACGATGCATAAACACTATCTATTTTTCAACAAGGGGGAGGCTTCTATTTATAGGAAAAATTGAGCTCCCAACCAAACAAACTGATTCTAGAATTTTCCAAATCAGTTTGGTCAATATTTGACCATTTTTAGGTTAGTTAAGCTAACTTTTTGGAACTAGACTTGAATGAGGAGAGAGGAGAGATAAAATATCTCAATTTTTATGAGTTTAAAACTCATTCAAGCATGTGAAATATGCACCTCCTTTAAAGAACTCCCCTTCCTTACATATGTGTCATAATGGAATCATTTTAATATTGCTCATAGTTTTTTTACTAATAAACCTTGTACATTTTCAACTCTTCATCTTATGTGAAATATGCACCTCCTTTAAAGAATTCCCCTTCCTTACATATGTGTCATAATGGAATCATTTTAATATTGCTCATAGTTTTTTTACTAATAAACCTTGTACATTTTCAACTCTTCATCTTATGTGAAATATGCACCTCCTTTAAAGAATTCCCCTTCCTTACATATGTGTCATAATGGAATCATTTTAATATTGCTCATAGTTTTTTACTAATAAACCTTGTACATTTTCAACTCTTCATCTTATGTGAGCATTTACTCATTTTTGGATACCCAAAATATCTCATATTTTTAATATTGCTCATAGTTTTTTACTAATAAACCTTGTACATTTTCAACTCTTCACCTTATGTGAGCATTTACTCATTTTTGGGTATCTTCTTTTTACAAATTTGGATTTATCTCTTCCCTACACATGGATTGATGCTATTGGCCCATAGGAACCTTAATTGGACCATAGTCTAAAGATTTCTGAAAATCTAGACCCTTAGACTAAGGTTCTTTATACCTATTTCCAATTAATTCCAATTGCACATTGGAAAATTCTTTTTGAATTTCTATTTCAGGGGAACTCATCTGAATTATAAGAGATATTTTTCTATCCAAAAATATTCAAAATCTGAATATTCTCTCTCTAGAATAATTTTTCTCTCTCTAGGCTAAAATAGTTAGCAACAGGGTCTTTATATTTCTGAAGAGGGTTGATTACAGGGGAAGATACTAGACATCAAAAAGGGGTTGGGGGAGGAATCTTACAGCATTCATACATACACATCCATATCCACATCCATACATCCACATCCACATCCACATTCACATCCATACATCCACATCTACATGCATACATCCATTTTCACATCCTCATTCATACATCCACATTCACATACATACATCCACATCCGTATCTACATCCATACATCCACATCCACATCCATACATCCACATCCACATTCACATTCACATCCATACATCCACATCTACATGCATACATCCATTTTCACATCCTCGTTCATACATCCACATCTATATATATACATACATCCACATCCACATCCATACATCCATACATACACATCCCTATTCACATTCACATCCATATCTACATTCATACATCCACATCACATCCATTCTCCTCCTATCACAACCCATATACATCTTATCCCATCAGATACACTTTCTACGTCATCCCATACACATCTTATCACATCCTACTAATCTTAGCACATCCTATCACATCTCATGCACTCTTATCATATCCTATCACATCTCATACACATCTTATCACATCCTATCACATCTCATACACCTCTTATCACATCCTATCACTTCCCATATGCATCTTATCACATCTTATCACATCTCATACACCTCTTATCACATCTTATCACTTTTCATACGCATCTTATCACATCTCATACACCTCTTATCACATCCTATCACTTTTCATACGCATCTTATCATATCTTATCACATCTCATACACCTCTTATCATATCCTATCACTTTTCATACGCATCTTATCACATCTTATCACTTTCCATACACATCTTATCACATCCTATCACTTTTCATACGCATCTTATCACATCCTATCACTTTCCATACGCATCTTATCACATCTTATCACATCTCATACACCTCTTATCACATCCTATCACTTTCCATACGCATCTTATCACATCTTATCACATCACATACACCTCTTATCACATCCTAATATCTATTTATATAATACAAGAGAATTCTTATATTTGATATAAGATTTCTTTACGCATCTATTTATGCATAAATTCCATTTAAGGAGACTAACACTTTCGAAATAAAAATCAATCTTTTATGCATCTTCCTATGCATAAATTCATTTTAAATGAGAATGACACTTTTGGATTAAAATAAATTCTTTATGCATCTTTCCATGCATAAATCCAATTTAGTAGAAATTACACTTTTAGAATAAAAGAATTTCTCTTATGCATCTAATTTATGCATAAAATCCATTTATGTGATGAAAATCACACTTTTAGTATGAAAAAAAATATCTTTTATGCATACCTCTATGCATGAAATTCAAATATGATAAAAGTAACACTTTTACATTAAAATAATAATCTTTTATGCATACCTCCATGCATGAAATCCAAATATGATAAAAGTAACACTTTTACATTAAAATAATAATCTTTTATGCATACCTCTATGCATGAAATCCAAATATGATAAAAGTAATACTTTAACATTAAAATATTAATCTTTTATGCATACCTCTATGCATGAAATCCAATTATGATAAAAGTAACACTTTTACATTAAAATAATAATATTTTATGCATACCTCTATGCATGAAATCCAAATATGATAAAAGTAACACTTCTACAATAAAATAATAATCTTTTATGCATACCTCTATGCATGAAATCCAAATATGATAAAAGTAACACTTTTATATTAAAATAATAATCTTTTATGCATATCTCAATGCATGAAAATCAATTATGCATAATATAAAAATCAAATTTTCTATAAAATTTTTTCAATTAATCTAGGATGATAATTCCTAGAATATGGTAGGAATTCCTCTTTTCATACTTTGAATGAATTTATTTTATGTGTAATTTTCACAAAAATTTTGTCATAGCTCCGCTGTTATGACTGATAAATCTCAATTATTTTAAAATATAAAGCTTATCATTAAGAGAATGATTAAAATGATCCCTAATTGAATCATTAACCATAATGGATTGAATCATCAATATTCATGAAATACATAAACTAAAAGCATAGAAAAAAGCCATAAAATTGGCCTCAAGCATAGATTAATCTTGGATTAAGGAAAAGCTTTATGAAAAGCTTCAATTAGATTGAGAGTAGGTCATGAGTATGACCATTTCTTGAGTGAGAGAGAGAAATTACATAAAAACCTTTAGAATTAAGCATAAATGGAAATTTATGTAATTCTTTACTATCTTTCATCAATTAAACACAATAGCATTCCTCAATATATATAATTCTTTACTACCATTCATCAATTGACTTCAATAGCATTCAAAAACCTTTCCAATTAAGCTTCTCAAGCTTGAGAGGGGTTGAGAAGAGAGAAGCATTGAGAAATTATAGAAAAGATCAAAATTCACCATTTACCTTACAAATTGCTTGATTCTTTGTTCACGGTAGAGGCCCCCAACCAATCAATTGGTTTAGTATGTTGATGGAGCCACCAATGGGGATTGAAGAAAGAGGGAAGCTCCAATTTCATCAATTTGGAGAGAATTTTAGAGAATAGTAAAAATTAGCATTATTTCAGCATAATTCTAATATAGTAAAATTCTCCTATTTTTTTCAAAGGACTCATGTTCTATTTATAGGAGAGGGAGGCTCTAACCAAGGTTAACTGATTTCTAGAATTTTCTAGATTTTAGTTTGGTTGAATTTGGACTAGATTTGGACCTAGTTTGGTTCCTTTTTTATTCGGTTTGGTTTCATTTTGATTTGGTTTGGTTCAAGAGAGAGGAGATATAAAAATATCACATTATTTTGAGTTTAAAACTCATTCAAGAATGTGAAGTATGCACCTCTTTTAAGGGACTCCCCTTCCTTACTACATATGTGTCAAAATGGAATCATTATACCCAAAATATCTCATTTTTTTAGTAATACTCATAGTTTTTTACTAATAAACCTTGTACATATTCAACTCTTCATCTTATGTGAGTATTTACTCATTTTTGGATACCCAAAATATCTCATATTTTTGATATTACTCATAGTTTCTTACTAATAAACCTTGTACATATTCAACTCTTCATCTTATGTGAGCATTTACTCATTTTTGGATACCCAAAAATCTCATATTTTTGATATTACTCATAGTTTTTTACTAATAAACCTTGTACATATTCAACTCTTCATCTTATGTGAGCATTTACTCATTTTTGGATACCCAAAATATCTCATATTTTTGATATTACTCATAGTTTCTTACTAATAAACCTTATACATAGTCAACTCTTTATCTTATGTGAGCATTTACTCATTTTTGGATAATTTCTTTTACAAATTAGATTTATCTCCTCCCCACACATGGATTGATCTTATTGGCCCATAGGAACCTTAATTGGACCATAATCCAAAAATTTCTGAAAATCTAGACCCTTAGGCTAAGGTCCTTTATACCCATTTCCAATTTATTCCAATTGCACATTGGAAAGTTTTTTTTGAATTTCTGTTTCAGGGGAATTCATTTTAATAATATGAGAATTTTTTCTATCTAAAAATATTTAAAATCTGAATATTCTCTCTCTAGAATATATTCTCTCTCTAGGTTAAAACAGTTAGAAATAAGATCTTTTATATTTCTGAAGAGGGGATTGATTACAGGGGAAGATGCTAGATATCTTGAGAGGCTGGGGAGGAATCTTACATTCTCTCCCACTTGAAAAACACGAGATGCCCTCATCTCGCAAATTTGGGGGTAATTTCGCAAGATACACGAATATGAGACTAAGAGAAAATTTAATTAAAAGTAACCACCAAGAAAAGTCTCAAAGAGAGCAAGACTCAAGACAAGAACAAAGATTTCAACTTTATTCACTCTTGGAACATATACAGCAAAGATATAACTTTTTACAATTCCATAAGCCCGTCCATCATATGGTCACAAAAGCAGCACTCACAAGCAGCACACGTATAAGGTAACTCATCTATGGGAATAATTCGACCGGTTATTGCAGCACTTACCTCATTGGTGTATGAGGTGACCTAATAAAAGGACCTCTAAGAGGTAAGCCAAAAATGGGATAAAGGCATATCTTCTAGTGAGGAAAAAAAACACGCAAGTAAGAAGACCCGCTCAGAAAATCCACCATGCCTTGATCTCATCACGCAATAGTATCGGGGACCCAAACTCAAAGCTTCAATAACCATAGCCAAGCAGATATTGTTACGAAAGTGCTGCCGACCCTGGTTCCGATCCTTTAGTCTTTTTAGGAGCTACTGTAGCCCTTGGGGTTTGCAGCTCAGGCTCTTTGGGATTCTAGCTTTCAGGTTGAAGCTCAAGTTTTCTATTTCTTAGCTACCTTAGATATTCCTTGGTAACAAAAACTACCCTCAACTTGGCCTAGATCCTTGTGATGGAATTAAGGGGGGGAGACTATATGAATAAGTCCTCCTTGTATGCTCTCTTCTTGCGCGCAACAAGCATGAGGTCAAGAACATGGATATGTACCTTGAGCCTTTGTTCGAGTAGCTTAAGACACTATGGTGAGGCATTCAAGTGTATGATGTGTCTCGACTGCTTACATAACGTTGCACAGAGGTGATTGTAATTCTAATGTGAAAAATGCATGATTTTTAAAATATGGAGAGTACTCCGGTATGTTTTCTATTATCACAATCACCTTCCATTTCATTTGAATTATCAATTATAAGAGGGATCTAAATATATTTTATTTGTGCATTATAAATAATTAGGACTCACAACATCCTCTCACAATGCTTGTCTGATTTGTGTACTGTCACTTATTATATCATGGCCTATGCAGCTCAGGAAGGTACCTATGATTTAATAAAATTAGGTCAAAAGATAAACTAGAAATAAAGCAGCCCTAATATTGCGAAAGAGGAAGAGACAAGAGAAAAATAATCCAATTGTGAGTATATATCATTTTATTGATTTATCCGCATAGAAATATCTAAAATATTCTTTCATCAATTTGATCCTTAACCTCAATATACCAAAATTTCCTACATGAAATTATGGTGAAAACTTCTCTTTTAACATCAAAATTAATTTATGCATTTTTCTACTTAAAATACAATGAAAATTAATTTATGCATTTTTCTACTTAAAATACAATGAAAATATCATTCGCCGGCTTGTGTAGTCTTCATAGCATGCTAGTCCTATGCTCATTGTAAGATTCCTCCTCAGCCTGAATAATAAATAAGCTTTACTTCAATCCCCTGTAATCATTTCCTATTTTTGAATACAAGAAAATATTATTTTTCCTTGTTTTTGCCTAGAAAGATAAAAAATTCTAGAGAGAGGTAATTCAGTATTGAGATATTTTTGGATATACAAATTTTATAAATATCAAAAATATATTTTCTTGAAATAGAAATTCAAAATAAATTCTCCAGGGTGCATTAGGAATTAAAAAAAATGATTTAAAAGACCTTAGTCTAAGGGTCAAGATTTTTTAAAAAAATTAGATTATGGTCCAATTAAGGTTCCTATGGGCCAATAAGATTAATCCAAGTGTTGGAATGAGATAAATCCAATGAATAAAAGAAAATACCCAAAAATGAGTAAATTCTCACAATAGATGAAGAGTTGACTGAGTAAATGTTTATTAGTTAAAAATTAAGAGATATTACTAAATAAGTGAGATATTTTAGAGAAATGATGAATTTTTGACACCTTGGTAAGGAAGGGGAGACCTTTGAGGTGGGTGCCTCCTTCACATGTGTGGAAGGGTTTTTAATTCAAAAATATTAAGATATTTTTATCTCTCCTATCTCCTAGACCAAACTGGATCAAAATGGGAGCTAAACTAGTCCAAATCTTGTCCAAATTCAGTTAGTGGCCTCCCTCACCTTTAAATAGACCCTCATTCTTTTGTATTCTCATCTGTTAGCTATACGATGCCAGTATTACATTAAAATACTCATATTTTCTATTATCCCTTAAAATTCCTCTACGTTTGGAGAGATTGGAGCTTCTCTCTCTCTTCAACAATCCTTGGAGATTTCTTCACAACATACTAAACCAATTGATTGGTTGGGGGCTTCCTTCTAAGATAAAGAAGCAAGCCAAATCTAGAGGTAAGAAGTAATTTCATGGTTTTCATTAATATTCTCAAAAGATTTCACTTCTCAATCCCTCTCAAGCTCGAGAAGTTTCAAATTAATTGTTTTAAATGCAAATCAAGCTTTCTATAAGAATTTTAATGATTAATCACAAAAAAGTTAGTCTTTTTGCTTAATTAGGATGCTTTCTATGTATATCTCTCTCTCCCAAAAGAATGGTCATTCCTATGACTAATTCTTTAGCAAATGGATGCTTCTCATTAATAAATTCTCAATTCAAAAAATCAAACTCTATGCTAGTTAAGCTAGAGGGTAAGAAAATGGCTTTTTTATGCTTTATGCTAATAAAATTATGGTAAACTTATGATTTAATTCCATAAATTGGATTTAAGTCTAAAGATAGTTATTCTATCATAATTGTATTATAAATTCTTATTCTTTCTAGAAATATTTAAAATTATCAATAATAGCAGAAGATATGGCAAAATTTTTAGAAATTCATACATAACTCCTTTTTACGCATAGTATGAAAAGAGGACTTCCTACCATATTCTAGGATTAGGGCACTAGGTGACCTGCAAAGGATCCTAGAGGGTGCTGACCATACGGTGCTCGGGCTCTGGGTCACCGAAGATACCCACATGTGCGTCAGGGAAGATATTGGAACAAGGAGTAATAGTTGTTTTCTGAATTTGGGCATGGATCGGGTTTATTAACCTTGCTGGTCCTCAACACATGAGTCCATGTCTCTTTTATATGGATCTGTTGGTTGATCTTGCTGATCTTCAACAGCGAAGACTCCATTTTTGTTAAAGTGAATACTTGCCCGTTACTATGAGCTAAGAACTATCGAAAAGTCCCCTGAGTGGACAGGGAGTGAGCGTTCTGGTTTCCAATGATGCCATAGGTACACCGATGAAGGAATATTTGGAAATAAAGATTCAATTAGATAATTAGAGGATTATGATCAGTGACACTATGGTTTCATTAAATGATTATTTTAAAGACTGTTGAATATGTGAAAAAGGCAATTTCATATTGGGTGTGTAAGTGGTGTGACTAGTTTTAAGTTTGTATGAATATGCGGCTAGGGGGCCTGGAAACTCTTTTCCCTGGTACCCAGGACAACCTAATCAAATTCTTAATTGGATCCCATCACTACACTGGGTGGGCGGTCGGCTAACCCATGGGACTGGATGGGGTTAGGCTGGACTGATGGATTCTTAAATTGAGACTCAATTCGATAGATGAAGTAAATCCCGAACAAAAATTGTTCTATAGAAAAGAATCAATAGTTGTGCCTCTCATTGAGGAAAAAAGCGTTGGTCTCTATGATCCAAGTACAATCTTTTTCCTGATCTGAATATGGGACTTACGGGTTTGGTCAGATCAGTTTAGTTAGTTAAGGCTTTTGACTACGTTAGAGAAAAGTTATCCTGGAGGAATTGCCTGTGCTTTCCGGGAAAGGGAAGTTTTTTCGGGTTCGGTTTTGGAAGAGCCAATGGATTAGTCTCTTGTCCGGATATCCGTGGGCGAGGCCCCGAGTGTGGGACCCTGCCCTGCACAAGAAGTGCTACTTCCGTTGCTAGCACTCCTGAATTCGTTGCGCGGTGGGGATAGGGATCTCACAGCTGGTAGTATCAGAGCGAATTGGCTAATGAGGATCAACCGAGAAGCCAAAAATGTCAAAAATTTATGAAGAAGCAGTAAAAGGTTGTAATTGTGTGAAAAGATTCATACAAATTGATATTCAAACTGAAAGTCGTAAATTGGTAATTGGGTGACTTGCTTGAGGCCTAGACATAATGGTATTTACCTTATAGTTCGAAGGACCGTGACTACCCGTATATACCGAGGGTATAACTGCAGCTCTTACTGGCAGTATATACGAGTAAATCTAAGACTTGAAATTATAAGCATTAATACTATCTAGATGATGAATTCAAATGTGGTTGATATGATTTTAAATTTTGGTTGAGAACTGAGGAGTTGATTTGGATTATGATTGAAAAATGAAGATTCCTAAATTTTTTGTTGAAATGTAATAAACTAAGCAAAACCACAATGAGGATAAATGGGACGAGTCCGTGTGATGATGTTCGTTAATGACTTCAGCAAATCACTATGAGATTAGTGGATTGTGCTGGCATATTACTGCTGTTAACACTTGACCCAGTGGATCAAGTTAAGGGATGTCAAATTAAGAATCTGTATAATTGAAAATTTCCATGAAGGACTGTTCAGATAGAAATTTTGGTATAATGGACCATTATTGTAATAAGGATTTGAATGTTACAATCTTAGAGAATTATTATCTGATGAGTTTTATATAAGGGATCTTTATCCCAGGATTTTGTTGGGTTTACAAGACTATAAGGAACCCCAAAATCGGTTGGATCTTAAGGAAAAGAGTTCTCCTCTAATTTTGCGAGATGAGGACATCTCGCATTTTTTAAGTGGGGAAGGATGTAAGATTCCTCCCTCCGGCTTTCGAGGTGTGCAGGTGTAAGAAACTCCCCTTATAATCTTATAAATTCTTCCCCTCTCTGAAATAAAAGAAAGATCTTGTTTTACCCTGTTTTGGCCTAGAGCGAGAAAATGTCTAGAGGGAGGTAATTTAGAATTGAGATATTTTTGGATATAAAAATCCTCCTAGTGTCTAAAATGGTTTCCCTTGAAACAGATATTCAAAAAGAAATTTCCAATGTGCAATTGGAATAAATTGAAATCAGGTAAAAAGGACCTTAGCCTAAGGGTCTAGATTTTTTAAAATTTTTGAATTAAGGTTCCTATGGACCAATTAGATTAATCCAAATGTAGGGAGGAGATAAATGGAAGAATAAAAGAAAATCCCCCAAAAATGAGTAAATGCTTACATAATATGAAGAGTTGACTAAGGATAAGGTTATTAGTTAAAAAAGAAGAGATATTTAGAAGAAATGATGCATTTTTTACACCTCAATGTGGGGAGTTCCCCTCATGAAGGAGGTGCCTTATTCACATGTGTGGTTAAGTTTTAAACTCACAAATAATGAGATATTTTCATCTCTCCTCTCTCGTGCTTCAACTAGATCCAAAAAGTAAGCTAAAGTGACCTAAAAATGGTCAAAAATTGACCAAACTTGTAAGATTCCTCCCCAGCCTCTCAAGATGTCTAGTATCTTCCCGTGTAGTCAAATCCCTCTTCAGAAATATAAAAGATCTTGTTTCTACCAATTTTGGCCTAGAGAGAGAAAATCTTCTAGAGAGTGGTAATTCAGTTTTTAAATATTTTTGGATGGAAAAATATCTCTTCTTATTAAAATAAGTTCCTCCGAAACAAAAGTTCAAAAAGATTTTCAAAAGGTGGATTAGAAATCAAGTATAATCTGTTCAAGAGGCCTTATCCTGAAGGTCAAGATTTTCTCGAAATTTTAAATTAAGGTTCCTATGGACCAATAAGATTCTAGAAAATTCTAGAAATCAGTTGGTCTTGGTTAGAGCCTCCCTCTCCTATTAATAGAACCTGAGTCCTTTGTTAAAAAATAGGAGAATTATACTATGCCAGAATATATGCTGAAATAATGATAATTTTTACTATTCTCTAAAATTCTCTCTAAATTAAAGAAATTGGAGCTTCCCTCCTTCTTCAATCTCCATTTGTGGCTCCATCAACATACCAAACCAATTGATTGGTTGGGGGCCTCTACCGTGATCAAATAATCAAGCAATTTGTAAGATAAAGTGTAAATTTTGATCTTTTTCCATAAATTCTCAATGTTTCTCTCTTCTCAACCCCTCTCAAGCTTGAGAAGCTTAATTGGAATGGCTTTTTAATGCTATTGAAGTTAATTGATGAATGGTAGTAAAGCAAATACATAAATTTCCATTCATGCTTAATTTTAATGGCTTTTATGATTTTTATCTTCTCTAAAATGATTATGATGTTATGCCTCATTGAAAAAAAGGCATTCCCCTCTCTTCTTTAGTAAATTCAACCATTCTTTATCCTAGATGAATGATTAATGGATAGAATCAAGTTTTTCATAATGTTTCTCTTAAATAAGTAGAAATTGTTTACATTAGAATGATTTAAATACTCTTGGTGAAATTCTAGTTGATTTTAGAGAGTTAAAATTTGAAAAATGGTGAGCCATATAAAGGAGGTTATGGCAAAGTTTTCTAAAATTGTGTAAAATAAGTTTTATTTTTTATCAAAAAGAGTAATTTCCATCGTATATGTATTCTTAAAGTGTTAATTTTTATCCTAGGTATAAGAAAATACATACTAAAAATATTTTATTAAAAAAGTGTTACTTTCTTTAGAATTAAGTTCCATGCATAGAAGGAAGTATATTGAAATTGTTATTCTGATTATAAAAGTGTGATTTTCATCATAAATGATTTCATGCATAAATTAGATGCATAAAAGAAATTCTATTATATTAAAAGAGTGATTTTCATCACAAATGATTTGTATGCATAAAAGATAATTTTCTTATATTAAAAGTATGATTTTTATCATAAATCATTTTATGCATAAATTAGATGCATTAAAGAAATTCTTTTATATTAAAAGAGTGATTTTCATCATAAATGATTTGTATGCATAAACATATGCATAAAAGATAAATTTTTAATATTAAAAGTGTGATTTTCATCATAAATAATTTTACGCATAAATTAGATGCATAAAAGAAATTCTTTTATATTAAAAAACTTATTTTCATCATAAATGATTTGTATGCATAAACATATGCATAATGTATGGATGTGGATGTATGAACGTGGATGTATGGATGTGGATGTGGATGTCGATGTATGAATGTGGATGTGGAAATGGATGTATGGATGTGGATGTATGAATGTGGATTAGATATGAGGATGTGAAATGAATCAGATAGATGAAAATGAAGGAAGAAGGGATGGAGATGTATGTATGTAAAAGAATGGATGTAGAAATGGATGTATGGATGTATATGTGGATGTGGATGTATGGATGTGGATGAGGATGTGTGGATGTGGATGTATGAATATGGATGTGGATGTATGAATGTGGATGTATGGATGTATGAATGTGGATGTGGATGTATGAATGTGGATGTATGGATGTGGATGTGGATGTGGATGTATGAATGTGGATGTGAAAATGGATGTATGGATGTGGATGTATGAATGTGGATGTGCATGTATGAATGTAGATGTAAAAATAGATGTATGGATGTAGATGTGGATATGCATGTGCGGATGTGCATGTGTGGATGTGGATGTGGATGAGGATGTATGGATGTGGATGTATGAATGTGGATGAGGATGAGGATGTATGGATGTGGATGTATGATTGTGGATGTGGATGTATGAATGTGGATGTGTGGATGTGGATGTGGATGTATGAATGTGGATGTGGATGTGGATGTGGAAATGGATATATGGATGTGGATGTAGAAATGGATGTATGGATGTAGATGTGGATGTGGATGTATGGATGTGGATGAGGATGTATGGATGTGGATGTATGAATGTGGATGTGGATGTGGATGTATGGATGTGGATGTGGATGTATGGATGTGGATGTATGGATGTGGATGTGGATGTATGAATGTGGATGTGGAAATAGATGTATGAATGTAGATGTGAATGTGGAAATGGATGTATGGATGTAGATGTGAATGTGGATGTGGATGTGGATGTATGAATGTGGATGTGAAAGTATGAATGTGGATGTGAGAATGGATGTATGGATGTGAATGTATGAATGTAGATGTGGATGTGGATGTATAAATGTGGATGTGAAAATGGATATATGGATGTAGATGTGGATGTGGATGTGTATGTGGAATAATTAATGTGAATGGATATGGCATCGATATGAGCGAATGGATGAGATGAGATGTCATGTGAATCAGAATGTGAATGAATGATATAAGATGTGAATGAATGAGATAAGATGTGAATGAATGAGATGTAATGAGAAATGGATGTGATGAGACGTAATGTAATTTAAGAAAGATAGGAATGGATGTTATGTGAAGTGAATGAATCTGATGTGATGGGATGGAAAATGATGTATCTGGTTAAGAATGGAAACGCATATGATTTGGATTTGGGTTAAGTAATATGGATTGATGTGGAACAATCTGGAAAGACGAGAGTTCATTATAGAAACTGTATTTGTGAGCTGTTTGTAAATGACTGTTTTATGTCAAGAATGGTGGGGAAGCATTTTGACTGTCTTGAGAAGGTGGTTGTGGAGACCTACTTGATAAAGTTGCAACAGCTGGGATGGAGAGTCAACGGAGGACGTCTCGCGTAGCAAGGTCGCTCGACCGAGGTCTTGACCAGCCTCTGTTCGATTTAAATGGTGAGCTTTCGGTACGATGGATGAGGGACCATGGAAGCGGCCTATGAATGAAGCGCTAGGTGACCTACGAAGGATCCTAGAGAGTGCTGACCATACGATGCTCGGGCTCTGGGTCATCGAAGATACCCACACGTGCGTCGTGGAAGATATTGGAACAAGGAGTAAGAGTTGTTTTCTGAAATCGAGTATGGATCTGGTTGATTGACCTTGCTCGTCCTCAACTGATGAGTCCATAGCTCTCTTATATGAATCTGTTGGTTGATCTTGCTGATCTTCAACGAGGATTCCATCTTTATTTTTATAAGTTAATATTTGTCGGGTACTATGAGCTAGGAACTATCGAAAAGGCCCCTGAGTGAACAGGTGGTGAGCGTTCTAGTTGCCAATGATGCCATAGATACTCCAATGAAGGATTGATTGGACATTAAGATTCAACCGGATACTTGGAAGTTTATGATCAGCAACACTATGATTACATTAAATGACTGATTTAAATATAGTTGAATCTAGAAAAAGGTAATTTCATATTGGGTGTGTGGAAGTGGTGTGACTGGAGTTAAATTTGCTTTGAAAATCCACCTAGGGGACCTCGGAACTCTTTTCCCTGGTACCCGGGACAAAACCTAACCAAATTATAAATTGAATCCCATCACCACAGTGGTTGGGCGGTTGGCTAACCCATGGGACTGGATGGGGTTACGCTGGACTGATGGATCTGTAAAATGAGACTCAATTTCTATTGTAGTACGCTAGATGAAGTAAATCCCGGATAGTAATTGTTCTATGGAAAAAGGAATCAACGGCTGTGCCTCTCGATGGGGAAAAAAGCGTTGATCTCTATGATCCAAGTGCAAGTTTCTTCCTTGATCTGACCAAGTGACTTTAGGTTCAGTTGGATCAGTTTGGTCAGTAATGACCCTGACTACGTTAGAGTAAAATTTTATCCTGGAGGAATCGCCTGTGCTTTCTGGGCAAGCGAAGTTTTTTCTAAGTTCGGTCTAGAAGAACCGAGGAATTAGTCACCTATCCTGATATCCGTGGGGCGAGGCCCCTTGTTGAGATTCAAGCTCGATGTCAGTGTGAGCCAGCTATGCTATGTGCTGGCATGTTAGATAGCAGCATGTGTGAGACATAAATGACCGTGTCCAGCTGGTCATAGTGTGTGGACATTAGCTAGGGTTAGATGTGTGTGGACACAACTCATGGTGTGTTGTGTGTATTATGGATTATGGCTTTATGCATTGTGTGAGAAGGGAGATGGCTTCCCTCTATCGTTAGGGTTTGCAATATACATTAGGGTTTGCTCCTGTGTGTGTGTCTCCTCTCCCTCTACCTATTTTTTCAACATGGATCAGAGCCTTGTGCTGTCTATTAGGGTTTATGAGTGAGTGAGAGAAGAGGGAGAAGAAGCTGTGAAGAAAAGCTGTGAAGCTTGCCATTCATGCTGTGAAGCTTGGAGCACACTGATTACTATCAAATCTAAGAGCTTGGCCTACCGAGTAAGGTCTTCTAAACATCCTTGAGCGGATTGCAGGTGATTCAGGAAAAAACAAAGCAATTTAGGGCAACTCAAAGCAAAGATAAATTCTGGTTTTTGGAAGCTTTCCATTAAAGCTTGGAAGCACTGATGTATGGTGGAAATACATGTAAATCTGGCAAAAGACACATGTATCTGACAAGGAGGAATGTATTGGCAACTCCTATGCAAGCCTTAAACTGATTTTGGAGCAATTTACATGCATTTGAATGAGTAAAAAATTCTGGTTTTTGAGCTCTCACAAAACAGAGAAAAGGAGGTCAAAATTTGATGCATTTGGAGCATGTTTTTGGCAAAAATCAAAGCATTGACTGGTTGCACACATACCTAAGTGTGTTGGGCACTTGTATACCTCATCAATTAGCAACTCAAACACTCCCAAAGCCCTCTACAGCAGGCGGTGCATTCAGGACAGCAGAAACAGAGTATTTTTCACCATTTTACTGAGTGGAGGATCAAATTCAACTCCTGTGCTTGATATATTTTAAAATTGGTTTAGCAATTAAATGGTACACACTAGTCAGAAGGATGCTACATGGTTGGTTTGATCAATTATGCCTGATTGAGCTGGGAATGAGCTGATGCAGAGAAACAGAGTGAGTTTAATCGAACAATTACTCATTGGTCTTACACAATTGGACTAATTCCTCTTACATGGAGTTAGTGGACATCATTGCTAAGCTAATGAATGCCTGGTTGCTCAATTTGGACAAACATTGAAGAATTTAGAGCAAAATTACTACTGGTTTTTCCCAAAACAGAGAAAGGGGTTTTTAAAAATTGATCTGTACACATGTCAGATGGTGTTTATATTCAACATTGAGGTTGTTTAGGTGTCAATGCAAGTTGTCCATTGTAAGATCCCTGTTCCCACCGAGCAACGGATTTGGGGTACTGGCAGCGGAAGTAGCGCTTCTCGCGCGGGACAGGGGTCCCACACTCGGGGCCTCGCCCACGGATATCCGGATAAGAGACTAATCCGTCGGTTGTTCCAAAACCGAACCCGAAAAAACTTTCTTAACCGGAAGCACGGGCGATTCCACCAGGATAACTTTTTACTCTAACGTAGTCAAGATCATTTCTGATCGAGATGATCCAATTACATCTATAAGATACTTAGTCAGTTCAAGGAAGAAACTTGCACTTGGATCATTGGGATCAACGCTTTTTTCCCCATTCAAGAGGCACAGCCGTTGATTCCTATCCATAGAACAGTTACTGTCCGGGATTTTTTTTTCTTTTCTATCGTAAAAACAAAAGTTTGAGTCTCGATTTACGGATCCATCAGTCCAGCCTAACCCCATCCAATCCCATGGGTTAGCCAACCGCCCAACCACTGTAGTGATGGGATCCAATTAAGAATTTGGTTAGGTTTTGTCCCGGGTACCAAGGAAAAGAGTTCCAAGGCCCCCTAGCCGGATGTTCATGCAAAATAAAACTAGTCACACCACTCACACACCCAATATGAAATTGCTTTTTTTTTCAACCAGATTCAACCAGTTTAAAACAATCCTTTAATAAAACCATAGTATCATTGATCACCATCTTCCAATTTATCCAATTGATTCTTAATTTCCCATCATTCCTTCATCAGAGTATCTATGGCATCATTGGTAACTAGAACGCTCAGGAGCCGTTTCGATAGTTCCTAGCCCATAATACCTGGCAATATAATCACTTAACAAGATGGACTCTCGTTGAAGATCAGCAAGATCAACCAACAGATCCATATAAGGAGCCATGGACTCATCCATTGAAGACCAGCAAGGTCAATCAACCAGATCCATGCTCGATTTCAGAAAACAACTCCAACTCTGTTCCAATATCTTCCTCGACGCACGCGTGGGTATCCTAGGCAACCCAGAGCCTGAGCACCGTATGGTCAGCACCCTCTAGGATCCTTCGCAGGTAACCTAGCGCTTCACGCATAGGCCGCTTCCTTGGCCCCTCATCCACCGTACCGGAAGCTCACCATTTTAATCGCACCGAGGCTGGTCAAGACCTCGGCCGACCTTGCTACGCGAGACGTCCTTCATTGACTCCCCGTCAGCAGTTGCAACTTTACCATCACGACTTTAATCACAAGACGGTCAAAATGCTCCCCCCAGCATTCTTGACATAAAACAATCATTTACAAACAGCATTTACAAACAGTATTTACAAACAGTTTACAACACAATTTCTATTTTAACTTTCATTTTTCCACATTATCCTTCATCAATCTACATTACTTATTCCATATTCCATTTATATGTATACTCATCCCATCACATCATTTCCATCTCATCACTTCAGGTTCCCTCACATCACAATCGTATATTCACATCCATACATCCACAACTATATGCGTACATTCACATCTACATGCATACATCTACATCCCTATGCATACATCCACATCCTCATTCACATTCACCTCTATACATCTACATCTACATGCATACATCCACCTCTACATCTACATCTACGTCTATACACCTACATCTACATGCATACATCCCCATCCACATCCACATCTACATCTATACATCTACATCTACATGTATATATATACATCTCCATTCACAACTACATCTACATGCATACATCCATATCTCCATTCCCATCTACATCTATACATCTACATCTACATGTATACATCCACATCTCCATTCACATCTACATCTATACCTCTACATCTACATGCATCCATCCACATCTCCATTTACATCCTCATCTACACATCTATTTCTACATGCATACATCCACGTCCCATGCATACATCCACCTCCACATTCACACTCACATACATACATCTACATCTACATGCAACATCCACATCTCCATGCATAATAAAATTCTTTTAATTAATCTAGGATGATAGTTCCTAGAATATGGTAGGAATTCCTCTTTTTATACTTTGAATGAATTTATTTTATGCGTAATTTCTATAAAAATTTTGCCATAGCTCCGCTACTATGACTGATAAATCTCAATTTTTTTTCTAAGGGATAAAGCTCATTATTAAAGAAATAATTAGAATGGTCTCTAATTGGATCATCAATCCATAATGGTCTCTAATTGGATCATCAATCCATAATGGTCTCTAATTGGATCATTAAGAAAATAATTAGAATGGTCTCTAATTGGGTCATCAATCCATAATGGATTGAATCATCAATGTGCATAAACTAAAAGCATAGCAAAAAGCCATTAATTTGGCCTCAAGCATAGCTTAATCTTGGATTAAGGAAAGGCTTTATGAAAAGCTTCATTTGGATTGAGAATGGTTCATGAGTATGACCATTTCTTGAGTGAGAGAGAGAAATTACATAAA
Organism: Cibotium barometz; assembly: GCF_041138505.1. Classification (NCBI taxonomy): domain Eukaryota; kingdom Viridiplantae; phylum Streptophyta; class Polypodiopsida; order Cyatheales; family Cibotiaceae; genus Cibotium; species Cibotium barometz. The sequence goes on from NC_141083.1 coordinate 33,793,855, forward strand.
AACCATTAGAATTTAAACATAAATGGAAATTAACTTCTATAGCATTTATTAAATTATGTAACTCTTCACTACTATTCACCAATTAACTTCAATAGCATTTAAAAAACCATACCAATTAAACTTCTCAAGCTTGAGAGGGGTTGAGAAGAGAGAATCATTGAGAAATTATAGAAAGATCAAAATTCAATATACTTACCTTATAATTTGCTTGATTCTTTATTCACGGTAGAGGCCCCCAACCAATCAATTGGTTTAGTATGTTGATGGAGCCACCAATGGAGATTGAAGAAAGAGAGAGGTATCAAAAACTAGTGAATTATTAAAGAATTCACAGTTCTTGGCTTAGGTAGAGTAGAGTAACAAGGCATAAGACACTATATATTTTAGCTTAGGTGGAGTAGAGTAACAAAGCATAAGAGACTATATATTTTGGCTTAGGTGGAGTAGAGTAACAAAGCATAAGAGACTATATATTTTGGCTTAGGTGGAGTAGAGTAACAAAGCATAAGAGACTATATATTTTGGCTTAGGTGGAGTAGAGTAACAAAGCATAAGAGACTATATTTTTTTCAACAAGGGGAGGCTTCTATTTATAGGAAAATTTGAGCTCCTAACCAAACAAACTGATTCTAGAATTTTCCAAGTCAGTTTGGTCACTTGTTGACCATTTTTAGGTCACTTAAGCTAACTTTTTGGAACTAGACTTGAATGAGGAGAGAGGAGAGATGAAATATCTCAATTTTTATGAGTTTAAAACTCATTCAAGCATGTGAAATATGCACCTCCTTTAAAGAATTCCCCTTCCTTACATATGTGTCAAAATTGTATTGCTCATAGTTTTTTACTAATAAACCTTGTACATTTTCAACTCTTCATCTTATGTGAAATATGCACCTCCTTTAAAGAACTCCTCTTCCTTACATATGTGTCATAGTTTTTTTTCTAATAAGCCTTGTACATTTTCAACTCTTCATCTTATGTGAAATATGCACCTCCTTTAAAGAACTCCCCTTCCTTACATATGTGTTTATTTACTAATAAACCTTGTACATTTTCAACTCTTCATCTTATGTGAAATATGCACCTCCTTTAAAGAACTCCTCTTCCTTACATATGAGTTTATTTACTAATAAACCTTGTACATTTTCAACTCTTCATCTTATGTGAGCATTTACTCATTTTTGGGTATCTTCTTTTACAATTTGGATTTATCTCCTCCCTACACATGGATTGATGCTATTGGCCCATAGAAACCTTAATTGGACCATAGTCTAAAGATTTCTGAAAATCTAGACCCTTAGGCTAAGGTTCTTTATACCTATCTCCAATTAATTCCAATTGCACATTGGAAAATTCTTTTTAAATTTCTGTTTCAGGGAGACTTATTTGAATTATAAGAGATATTTTTCTATCCAAAAATATTCAAAATCTGAATATTCTCTCTCTAGAATATTTTCTCTCTCTAGGTTAAAACAGCCACAAACAAGATCCCTTATATTTTAGAAAAGGAATTGATTACCGGGGAATATACTAGACATCAAAAAGGGGGTTGGGGGAGGAATCTTACATTCTACCCCACTTAAAAAACGCGAGATGTCCTCATCTCGCAACTTGGGATAATTTCGCAAGATGCACGAATACGAGACTTAGAGAAAATTTTTAATCAAGATTAACCACCAAGAAAAGTCTTAAAGAGAGCAAGATTCAAAATAAGAACAAGATTTAAACTTTACTCATTCACGGGACTTATACAGTAAAGATAGAAGAACTCTTTACACTTCCATAAGCCCATCCATCATATGGTCACAAAAGCAGTCCTCACAAGCTGCACAAGTATAGGGTAACTCATCTATGGGAATGATTCTGCTGGTTATTGCCGCACCTATCTCAGTGGTATGAGGTGATCTAACAAAAGGACCTCTGAGAGGCAAGCCAAAAACGGGGTAAAGGCATATCTTCTCATGAGGAAGAAAACATGCCAGTAAAAAGACCCGCTCAGAAAACCCAAGATGCCTTGATCTCATGACACAGTAGTATCGGGGACCCAAACCCAAAGCTTCAATAACCATGGCCAAGCGGACATTGTTACGAAAGTGTTGCTGACCCCAGGGTGTTACCCTAGTTATGTTTTGATAGGTCCGCCATTTGGTCTGCGCTACAGAAGTTCCTAGGTGAGGAAAAAGTGAGCGCTCATACTGTTCTATAAAATCCTTCTTCACAGACTCACTTGCGTCTTGAAGGTGAGGAATCATTATGGATAAAACTAATTCTTGTTGCCAAGCCATGAAGGAGATTAAGAAAGAAAGGAGATTGATGGGAGTAAGATTACTGTGAGCGACAAGAAAAAGTTACGACTTATATAAAGGAGGAAGGAGCTAGCGTAACCTAGAAGCCAACGGTAACTTGCCACTGAAGTTTTACCGTCTTTCCATGATTTGAGTTTGACATATTTTCTATAGAAGGCATTAAGAATTTTGAGATGAGGAGATAAAAGAAGCTTGTAGGTTAAGTCACCTACTTTCATTAAATTCAGGTATAAGGGTCACAATATCTGGGGGATAACTTCTTATACTCCCCAAGAGATAAAGAACTTCTTTTGGGCCGTACTCGAATGAAAATCAAAACCTTGGTATCCAAAACACCGATTCTCACTTCTAAACTCATTGTTCTAAATCCTTAAAATAGGCGTGACTCCTGAGAAGTATTTTAGGAAAAGGGTATTCCTTTTTTAAACAGAAACTTTCTTTTATTTTAGAGAGGGAATAATTATAAGATCCGAAAGGGAGATTCTTACTCCTATATACCTCGAAGGCTGGGGAGGAATCTTACATCCTACCCCACTTAAAAAGTGCGAGATGTCCTCATCTCGCAAGGTAGAGGACAGCTCTTATTCTTAAGATCCAATTTTTATTCTTGGGTTGCTTATATTCTGGTCAACCCAACAGAACACTGGGATAAATATCCCTTATATAGAACTCATCATTAAATAACAATTCATTCAGATTATATCATTCATATCTTTAACACGATAATGGTCCATTAGACCGAAAAATTCCCTTCTGAACATTCCTCTACGGGATTTCAGTTAAGCTAGTTCTCAATTTGTCATCCCTTAACTTGATCTACCGGTCAAGTATTAACAGTAGCAATCTGACAGCACAACCCACTAATCTCATAGTGATTTGTTGAATTCGTTATCATCATTCTAGTTATGAATATCATCACAGGGATTCGTCCCATTCCCCCTCATTGTGGTTTCATTATATTTCAACTAATTTTTAAAAATCAACATTTTTCAATCAGCATTTTCAATCAGAATCCAAATCAATTCATTCATTCTCAAACAGAATTAAAAATCATATCAATCACATTCGAAATCATCATCTAGATAGCATTAACGCTTATAATTTCAAGTCTTAGATTTACTCGTATATACTGTTAGTAAAGAGCTGCAGTATACTCTCGGTATATACAGGTAGTCACGGCCCTTGGAATTATAAGGTAAATACTATCATGTCTAGGCCTCAAGCAAGTCAGGGTTTCTATATAATTGCGGTACTTCCATCTGAAGACCCAATTACCAAAATTACGAATTTCCGTTTGAATATCAAATTGTATGAATTATCACACAATTATAACCTTTTTGTGTTTCTTGATAAATTTTTGACATATTTGTCTTCTCAGTTGATCTTTATTAACCAATGGCTCTGATACCAACTGTAAGATCCCTGTTCCCACCGAGCAACGGATTCGGGGTACTGGCAGCGGAAGTAGCGCTTCTCGCGCGGGACAGGGGTCCCACACTCGGGGCCTCGCCCACGGATATCTGGATAAGAGACTAATCCGTCGGTTGTTCCAAAACCGAACCCGAAAAAACTTTCTTAACCGGAAGCACGGGCGATTCCACCAGGATAACTTTTTACTCTAACGTAGTCAAGATCATTTCTGATCGAGATGATCCAATTACATCTATAAGATACTTAGTCAGTTCAAGGAAGAAACTTGCACTTGGATCATTGGGATCAACGCTTTTTTCCCCATTCAAGAGGCACAGCCGTTGATTCCTATCCATAGAACAGTTACTGTCCGGGATTTTTTTTTCTTTTCTATCGTAAAAACAAAAGTTTGAGTCTCGATTTACGGATCCATCAGTCCAGCCTAACCCCATCCAATCCCATGGGTTAGCCAACCGCCCAACCACTGTAGTGATGGGATCCAATTAAGAATTTGGTTAGGTTTTGTCCCGGGTACCAAGGAAAAGAGTTCCAAGGCCCCCTAGCCGGATGTTCATGCAAAATAAAACTAGTCACACCACTCACACACCCAATATGAAATTGCTTTTTTTTTCAACCAGATTCAACCAGTTTAAAACAATCCTTTAATAAAACCATAGTATCATTGATCACCATCTTCCAATTTATCCAATTGATTCTTAATTTCCCATCATTCCTTCATCAGAGTATCTATGGCATCATTGGTAACTAGAACGCTCAGGAGCCGTTTCGATAGTTCCTAGCCCATAATACCTGGCAATATAATCACTTAACAAGATGGACTCTCGTTGAAGATCAGCAAGATCAACCAACAGATCCATATAAGGAGCCATGGACTCATCCATTGAAGACCAGCAAGGTCAATCAACCAGATCCATGCTCGATTTCAGAAAACAACTCCAACTCTGTTCCAATATCTTCCTCGACGCACGCGTGGGTATCCTAGGCAACCCAGAGCCCGAGCACCGTATGGTCAGCACCCTCTAGGATCCTTCGCAGGTAACCTAGCGCTTCACGCATAGGCCGCTTCCTTGGCCCCTCATCCACCGTACCGGAAGCTCACCATTTTAATCGCACCGAGGCTGGTCAAGACCTCGGCCGACCTTGCTACGCGAGACGTCCTTCATTGACTCCCCGTCAGCAGTTGCAACTTTACCATCACGACTTTAATCACAAGACGGTCAAAATGCTCCCCCCAGCATTCTTGACATAAAACAATCATTTACAAACAGCATTTACAAACAGTATTTACAAACAGTTTACAACACAATTTCTATTTTAACTTTCATTTTTCCACATTATCCTTCATCAATCTACATTACTTATTCCATATTCCATTTATATGTATACTCATTCCATCACATCATTTCCATCTCATCACTTCAGGTTCCCTCACATCACAATCGTATATTCACATCCATACATCCACAACTATATGCGTACATTCACATCTACATGCATACATCTACATCCCTATGCATACATCCACATCCTCATTCACATTCACCTCTATACATCTACATCTACATGCATACATCCACCTCTACATCTACATCTACGTCTATACACCTACATCTACATGCATACATCCCCATCCACATCCACATCTACATCTATACATCTACATCTACATGTATATATATACATCTCCATTCACAACTACATCTACATGCATACATCCATATCTCCATTCCCATCTACATCTATACATCTACATCTACATGTATACATCCACATCTCCATTCACATCTACATCTATACCTCTACATCTACATGCATCCATCCACATCTCCATTTACATCCTCATCTACACATCTATTTCTACATGCATACATCCACGTCCCATGCATACATCCACCTCCACATTCACACTCACATACATACATCTACATCTACATGCAACATCCACATCTCCATGCATAATAAAATTCTTTTAATTAATCTAGGATGATAGTTCCTAGAATATGGTAGGAATTCCTCTTTTTATACTTTGAATGAATTTATTTTATGCGTAATTTCTATAAAAATTTTGCCATAGCTCCGCTACTATGACTGATAAATCTCAATTTTTTTTCTAAGGGATAAAGCTCATTATTAAAGAAATAATTAGAATGGTCTCTAATTGGATCATCAATCCATAATGGTCTCTAATTGGATCATCAATCCATAATGGTCTCTAATTGGATCATTAAGAAAATAATTAGAATGGTCTCTAATTGGGTCATCAATCCATAATGGATTGAATCATCAATGTGCATAAACTAAAAGCATAGCAAAAAGCCATTAATTTGGCCTCAAGCATAGCTTAATCTTGGATTAAGGAAAGGCTTTATGAAAAGCTTCATTTGGATTGAGAATGGTTCATGAGTATGACCATTTCTTGAGTGAGAGAGAGAAATTACATAAAAACCATTAGAATTTAAACATAAATGGAAATTAACTTCTATAGCATTTATTAAATTATGTAACTCTTCACTACTATTCACCAATTAACTTCAATAGCATTTAAAAAACCATACCAATTAAACTTCTCAAGCTTGAGAGGGGTTGAGAAGAGAGAATCATTGAGAAATTATAGAAAGATCAAAATTCAATATACTTACCTTATAATTTGCTTGATTCTTTATTCACGGTAGAGGCCCCCAACCAATCAATTGGTTTAGTATGTTGATGGAGCCACCAATGGAGATTGAAGAAAGAGAGAGGTATCAAAAACTAGTGAATTATTAAAGAATTCACAGTTCTTGGCTTAGGTAGAGTAGAGTAACAAGGCATAAGACACTATATATTTTAGCTTAGGTGGAGTAGAGTAACAAAGCATAAGAGACTATATATTTTGGCTTAGGTGGAGTAGAGTAACAAAGCATAAGAGACTATATATTTTGGCTTAGGTGGAGTAGAGTAACAAAGCATAAGAGACTATATATTTTGGCTTAGGTGGAGTAGAGTAACAAAGCATAAGAGACTATATTTTTTTCAACAAGGGGAGGCTTCTATTTATAGGAAAATTTGAGCTCCTAACCAAACAAACTGATTCTAGAATTTTCCAAGTCAGTTTGGTCACTTGTTGACCATTTTTAGGTCACTTAAGCTAACTTTTTGGAACTAGACTTGAATGAGGAGAGAGGAGAGATGAAATATCTCAATTTTTATGAGTTTAAAACTCATTCAAGCATGTGAAATATGCACCTCCTTTAAAGAATTCCCCTTCCTTACATATGTGTCAAAATTGTATTGCTCATAGTTTTTTACTAATAAACCTTGTACATTTTCAACTCTTCATCTTATGTGAAATATGCACCTCCTTTAAAGAACTCCTCTTCCTTACATATGTGTCATAGTTTTTTTTCTAATAAGCCTTGTACATTTTCAACTCTTCATCTTATGTGAAATATGCACCTCCTTTAAAGAACTCCCCTTCCTTACATATGTGTTTATTTACTAATAAACCTTGTACATTTTCAACTCTTCATCTTATGTGAAATATGCACCTCCTTTAAAGAACTCCTCTTCCTTACATATGAGTTTATTTACTAATAAACCTTGTACATTTTCAACTCTTCATCTTATGTGAGCATTTACTCATTTTTGGGTATCTTCTTTTACAATTTGGATTTATCTCCTCCCTACACATGGATTGATGCTATTGGCCCATAGAAACCTTAATTGGACCATAGTCTAAAGATTTCTGAAAATCTAGACCCTTAGGCTAAGGTTCTTTATACCTATCTCCAATTAATTCCAATTGCACATTGGAAAATTCTTTTTAAATTTCTGTTTCAGGGAGACTTATTTGAATTATAAGAGATATTTTTCTATCCAAAAATATTCAAAATCTGAATATTCTCTCTCTAGAATATTTTCTCTCTCTCTAGGTTAAAACAGCCACAAACAAGATCCCTTATATTTTAGAAAAGGAATTGATTACAGGGGAATATACTAGACATCAAAAAGGGGGTTGGGGGAGGAATCTTACATCCATACTTGATTGAACCACTACATTACAATTTGGAGCCTTCGAAAGCACATCAAAATAGGGTATCTCGGATTATTGCGTGAGCCAGTTCATCTTGGATGCATACAGGTTGATTTTCTACATCAAATTTGAAGATTGTTGGCTACTTTGGAGTATATGGAACATTCATTGGAGTGTGGTTGAGCTGAGGAAGGCTCATTTACAGATTTGAAGTGTGCGGAAGGTGTATGCATTGAGCAAACATGTCGGATAATCCAGTACAAATTGTTGGTGAAAAGCTGGATAGGAAGAACTTCCAGGCATGGAAGTACAAGATCAAAAGTTTCTTGAAGGGAAAAGGTTTTTGGAATCTCATTACAGGTACTGAGCCAGAGCCGGAACTACCCCGACAACCTGCACAGCAGCAAGTTATAGCTTATAAGCAATGGTCAGAAAGAGCATTCAAAGTGTTGCATTATCTATCTATATGTATTTCGGATGCTATGCTCATACACATACAGGATGCTGAGAATCGCAAAGATGCATGGGATACATTGGTAAAGATGTTTGACAAAGACACGAGTGCTCGCAAGTCTCAATTGTGACAACAGATACATAATGTGAAGCAGAATAGAAGGAGCATCCATGATTATGTGCAAGAGATAAAGAAGTTTGCAGATGCATTGGCAACAATAAATTCCCCCATGCCTGATGATGATTTGGTGGATATTACCTTGTGTGGTCTTGGCAAGGAATATAAATCCTTTGATACATCCATCTCGGTTCGGAGTACAGGTTTACCAGACTTTGATGAGTTGGTTTCACTCTTGCTTGTTGAGGAAATCAAACTCAGTGATTCTTTTCTGGATGCATCTACTAGCCATGATGATAATGGCAGAAATCAGGCTTTCTATTCGCAAAGAGGCTTTAGAGGTAGGGGGAGATTCGCATCACATGGCCGTGGTGACTTGTCATTGGTGAATGGTTTGAGCATATGAAGCCTATGGATGTGAATGATGACACTTGGCATATGGACTCTAGAGCATCAAACCATATGACTTGTCATGGTGAATGGTTTGAGCATATGAAGCCTATGGATCTGAAAGGCTATGTGGAAACAGGAGATGATACTCAGCATGCCATTACACATGTTGGAAGTGTACCATTGGTTATGCATAATGGTCAAACAAAATCTATGTCAGATGTATTGTACGTGCCTTCGATTACAAAAAGCTTGGCCTCAGTTGGTCAAATGGTGGAACAGGGATTACAGGTTCATTTCAACGAGCATGTTGCTTCGTTGAGGATTTCAAACATGGATGTAGAGTTATTGCCAAAGGCAAGAAAGAAGGCAGGTTGTTTAAGCTGGATGCTGGAATTCTTGAGTTAAAATCAGCCATGTTCTCTAAAAGCAGAAATGTGGTACAGGACATTGATATGTGGCATAAGAGGATTGGACATGTCAATATACAAAGGTTAAAGAACATGCAGACAAGAGGCATTGTTAGTGGGCTGCCTAGATTCAAGTATGATGGGAATATGCATGTTTGTGAAGCCTGTCAGTTTGGAAAGTAGGCAAGGTTGTGGTTTCCCAGAGAAGGAAACATGAGTAGCAAGCCACTTGAGATAGTACATAGTGATGTATGGGGTCCTGCACAAAACCCATCTATCAAAGGCAGTTTATACTATGTGACATTCATTGATGATTTCAGCAGGATGACATGGATATATTTTCTCAGAGAGAAAAGTCAAGTGTTGGAAAAGTTTATGGATTTCAAAGCTTTTTTTGTAGAAAAGCAATATGGCTGTTGGATTAAATGTTTGAGGACAGATGGAGGTGGTGAATACACCTCAAATGCTTTTGAGTATTTCTTGAGGAAGCATGGTATAAGAAGACAATTGACTTGCAGGTATACACCTCAGCAAAACGGTGTGGCTGAGAGAAAGAATAGAGTCATTTGTGAAGTGGCCAGGGCGATGCTCAATGAAAAGAGCATGCCAGATTATTATTGGGCAGAAGCATGTGCTACTGCAGTATACTGAATAAAACACCTACATCATGGAAGTATGCCAGAGATGCGGCTTACAGGTTATAGACCAGACATTGGACACCTCAAAGTTTTTGGATGCATAGCTTATGTACATGTGCTTGATGAAAGAAGAAGGAAGTTGGATCCTAAGGCATAAAAATGTGTATTTGTTGGATATGCATAGGATCGTAAGGCATACAAATGTTATAATCCACAAACTAGACAAGTGGTCATCTCACGAGATGTGGTGTTTGATGAGCTTGCTAGTTGGTACAAAGCAAAGGATGAGGGTGTCATTGAGTCACTTGAAGTTGATGTGCCTGTGAACTTGCCACAAGCAAGTTCTAGTTCTACTTCTATGTCTGGGCCAGCAGCAAAAGTTGAGAGTAGTACTGTACGTCCATGGTCAGGACGGTTGAGGCATGAGAGTATGAGCATTGGGAGTAGTGCTATGGATAAAGGAAAGAAGAAGGTTGAAGGAATTGGAATCACAGGTTATGAGTCATCTAGTTCAGAGAGTTTGGATGAGGAGCTTGGCATACCTGTTTTACGCACACCTGGTGCTAGGCTGGATAGATATGTACCACCACATGCTAGAGTGACCGGTTTTCAGAGTGATCCGCATGCATTGCGGAGATCCCAAAGGGTCAAATATCCAGTTGATAGGTTGACATATTGACATTTTTCTATGCATTATGCATATATGACTTCTATGGTGAAGCATGTGGAACCTACATGCTGTACACAAGCTATTGGAAAGCATGTATGGGAGAAAGCAATGGATGTGGAGATGGACGCATTGGTTCATAATGACACATGGGACTTGGTTGCATTACCACAGGATAAAAATGTCATTGGTTGTAAATGGGTTTACAAAGTGAAGATGGTTCCATTGAGCGACATAAAGCAAGATTGGTAGCTAAGGGTTATGCACAAACCCAAGGTTTGGACTATGATGAAACATTCAGTCCAGTGGTGGAACAGTGAGAGCAGTCATTGCTACAGCTAATGGTTGGGAAATGCATCAAATAGATGTCAAAAATGCATTTCTAAATGGTGATCTACAAGAGGAAGTGTATATAGCACAGCCAGAAGGATATGTACACCCAAGATATCCCACTCATGTATGCAAATTGAAAAAGGCATTATATGGTTTGAAGCAAGCACCTCGTGCTTGGAGTGATAAGATGAGCAGATATCTTATCTCCCTTAGATTTCAGATTTCTACAGCAGATTCTTCACTCTATGTAAAGAAGACAGATCATAGGATTGTTTTACTTGTCATCTATGTGGATGATTTGATTATCACAGGTGATCATGGTACAGATGTGATGCATGTCAAGAAAGCATTGAGTGGGCAATTTGACATGAAAGACCTTGGCGAGTTGAGATACTTTCTTGGAATTGAAGTGATCAAAGATCATGCAGGTACATGGTTAGTACAACGCCAATATGCATTGGATATGTTGGCAAAATATGGCATGATAGGGTGTAAGCCTATGAGTACACCTTGGGAGCAAAATGTGAAGTTGCGAGCTGATTTTGGTGAGGAGTTGGATGATCCATCTATGTACAGAAAGATGGTTGGTAGTCTCATTTATATGAATATCACACGCCCAGATTTGAGTTATGCTATGGGGCTAGTAAGCCAATTTATGAAGAGCCCCAGAAAACCTCATTTGGATGCAGTGAGACGCATTATGCGATATGTAAAGACCACTACACATTATGGTCTTCTTTATGAGAGTGGTAAAGGCTTGGATATACATGGCTACACAGATGCTGATTGGGCAGGTAGCTCATATGATAGGAGGTCTACTAGTGGTTATGCTTTTACACTTGAAAGTGCGGTGGTGAGTTGGAGTAGCAAGAAGCAACATACAGTTGCTTTATCTAGTACAGAGGCTGAATACAGGGGTGCAGCCATTGCTACTTGTGAGGCAGTATGGTTAAAGAATCTCTTGGCAGATTTGGGTGAGCCTATTGATGGCAAAGTTGTCATTCATTGTGACAACATGAGCAGTATACAGTTGGGCAAGAATCTAATGTTTCATGCGAGGACCAAACACATAGAGGTCCATTATCACTTTGTCAGAGAGAAGGTACTGGATGGTACAGTTGATCTACAGTATGTGAAGACTGATGAGCAGGTGGCAGACATCTTTACAAAGCCACTTAGCAGGGAGAAGTTTGAGTACTTCCGTACTATGTTTGGAGTACATGGGATGAGCTTGAGGGGGAGTGTTGAGAGCCTTGATATCCCAAGCTCATCTACATCTTCATCTATGGCAGTACATCATGAGCTTGAGAGGGGCTGTTGAGATTCAAGCTCGATGTCAGTGTGAGCCAGCTATGCTATGTGCTGGCATGTTAGGTAGCAGCATGTGTGAGACATAAATGACCGCATCCAGCTGGTCATAGTGTGTGGACATTAGCTAGGGTTAGATGTGTGTGGACACAACTCATAGTGTGTTGTGTGTATTATGGATTATGGCTTTATGCATTGTGTGACAAGGGAGATGGCTTCCCTCTATGGTTAGGGTTTGCAATATACATTAGGCTTTGCTCCTATGTGTGTGTCTCCTCTCCCTCTACCTATTTTTTCAATGGCCCCGAGTGTAGAACCCTACCCCACGCAAGATGTGCTACTTTTGATGCTAGCACCCAGAATCTGTTGCACGATGGGGATGGGGATCTTACAAAACTGATCTGGAAAATTCTAGAATCAGTTTTCTTGGTTAGAGGCTCACTTTTTCCTATAAATGAAGCCTCCCCCTTTGTAAATGGTTAATAGAGTTTTATGCACTGTTACTCTACTCCTCCCTAGAGCCAAAAACAATGAATTCATTTGTTTTTGACCATTTCCTCTTCTTCAAAAGAATTGGTGGCCACTCTTGTTGCAAACAAGAGTAGATCCCTCAAACCATCAAGCCAAAGGAAAGCTCACAGAACTCCTAGTAAGTTAAAAATTCTACTTTTTCTTATTCTATTTTATGGTTTTCTTATTTTTGCTTTCTTTAAAATGAAAATGGATGTTATGCCTTGCTGGAAAGGCTTTCCCTCTTCTCTTCATTATTGAATTCAACCTTTCTTTATCCTAGATGTGTAATTAAATTGATGGAATTAAACTTTTCATATTGTTTACTCTTAATAAAGTGGAAATTGATTAGATTAGAATGATTTAAATCATCTTGGATAAATTCTAGTAAATCTTAGAGTGAAAATTTTGAAAAATGATCAGCCATACAAAGGAGGTTATGAAAAAATTTTCTTCAATTTGGTGAAGTAAGTTTTATCTTTTTATTATTCAAAAAGAGTAATCCCTACCACTTGTGTATTCTAAAAGTGTTATTTTTATTCTATGCATAGAAAAATACATATTAGAAATATTTTTATTATAAAAGTGTTATTTTCATTAGAATTAATTTCTATGCATAGAAAGATGCATATTGGAAATATTTTGATTATAAAAGTGTTACTTTCATCAAAATTGATTTTTATGCATAAATAGATGCATTAAAGAAATTTTTTATTATAAAAGTGTTACTTTCATTAAAATTAAATTTAAACATAAATAGATGCATAAAATAAATTTTTTATTATAAAAGCATTACTTTCATCAAATTTTGATTTTATGCATATAAAGATACATAAAGAATTTAGTTTTATTCCAAAAGTGTTATTCTCATCAATTTTGATTTTATGCATAAAAAGATGCATAAAGAAATTTATTATTATTTCAAAAGTGTTATTCTCATCAATTTTGATTTTATGCATAGAAAGATGCATAAAGAAATTTATTTTTATTTCAAAAGAGTTACTCATCAATTTTGATTTTATGCATAGAAAGATGCATAAAGAAATTTATTTTTAGTGTTTTTTTTTAGATTTTTTTCTCCGAGATATTTTTAGTGTTATTCTCATCAATTTTGATTTTATGCATAGAAAGATGCATAAAGAAATTTATTTTTATTTCAAAAGAGTTATCCTCATCAATTTTGATTTTATGCTTAGAAAGATGCATAAAGAAATTTATTTTTATTTCAAAAGTGTTATTCTCATCAATTTTGATTTTATGCATAGAAAGATGCATAAAGAAATTCATTTTTATTTCAAAAGTGTTATTCTCATCAATTTTGATTTTATGCATAGAAAGATGCATAAAGAAATTTATTTTTATTTCAAAAGAGTTATTCTCATCAATTTTGATTTTATGCATAGAAAGATGCATAAAGAAATTTATTTTTATTTCCAAAGAGTTATTTTCATTAAAATTGAATTTATGCATAGAAAGATGCATAAAAGATTTATTTTTATTTCGAAAGTGTTATTCTCCTTAAAATTGAATTTATGCATAAATAGATGCATAAACGGATTTTTATAAAAGTGTTATTTCGCATTGAGGTCGGATTTCTAGCTTACTTGAATTTCTGTGAGCTTTCCTTTGGCTTGATGGTTTGAGGGATCTACTCTTGTTTGCAACAACAAGAGTGGCCACCAATTCTTTTGAAGAGGGAAAGGTCAAAAACTAATGAATTATCAATAAATTCATTGTTTTTGGTTCTGGGGAGGGATCTACTCTTGTTTGCAACAAGAGTGGCCACCAATTCTTTTGAAGAGGGAAAGGTCAAAAACTAATGAATTATCAATAAATTCACTGTTTTTGGCTTTGGGGAGAAGTAGAGTAACAGTGCATAAAACACTATTAAGCTTATACAAAGGGGGAGGCTTCTATTTATAGGAAAAAGTGAGCTTCTAACCAAGCAAACTCATTCTAGAATTTTCCAGATCAGTTTGGTCAATTTTTGACCATTTTTGGGTCAAATTAGCTTACTTTTTGGAACTAGACTTGAATTAGGAGAGAGGAGAGATGAAATATCTGAATATTTGAGAATTTAAAACTCCACCACACATGTGAAATAGGCGCCTCCTTCATGAGGGGGAATCCCCACTCTGAGGTGTCAAAAATTCATTTTCTTAGTATTTCCTTTGGTTCTTAGTCCACTCTTCATCTTATGTGAGTATCTACTCATTTTTGGGGGGGTTTTCTTTATTTCTTCAATTTATCTCCTCCATACATTTGGATGAATCTGATTGGCCCCTTAGAACCTCAATTTAAAATTTTGAGAAAATCTGGACCCTTAGGATAAGGCCTTTCGAACATATTATAATTTATTTCTAATGCACCTTCTGAAAATCTTTTTGAACTTCTGTTTCAAGGGAGTTTATTTTAATAAGAAGAGATATTTTCCCATCCAAAAATATCTAAAATCTGAATAACCTCTCTCTAGAACATTTTTTCTCTCCAAGCCAAAATAGGTAGAAACAAGATCTTTTATTATTTTGAAGAGGGAATTGATTATTACAAGGGAAGATACTGGACATCTTGAGGGGTTGGGGAGGAATCTTAGACTCCTCAAAATCAATACCATGTGTTTGCACTTATCCTTTGCCTACCAATCTAGCCTTGTACTTGCTTATGCTACCATCACTGTTATGTTTCACCTTATACACCCACTTACAGCCAATAGCTTTCTTGCCTTCAAGAAATGGCACCAAATCCCAAGTCTCATTTCCATACAATGCATCCATCTCCTCATCCATAGCTTTCTCCCACACATTTCCAATAGCCTCAACAAAACATGTGGGTTTTACAACCTGTGCACAACTTTTGCCATATATGCATTGTGATGTGCCACATAACCATCATAAGTCAACCTCTGCATAGGATTTTTGACTCTTCCAGATCTTTGTAACTTTGCATTCATGGCTTCCTTAGCATTCTTCACACTAGCTATCCTCATTGTGGAATCCCAAGCTCCTCATCAAGGCTCATCTCCGAGCCACTAGAATCTCCATCAACAAGAGAATGCCCTGCAGAAATGTCAGGCATACCAAGGGGCTTAACCACTTTCTCTTTGCCTTTATGTGATGTAACAACTACATTTTCAGGACTGGTATTATGATGCAACTTGCCACTCCATGGTCTATCAACAGAATTGGTGGATATGAGGACTCTCCTAGTCCACTCAATGACTGTGATTGCTGACTTGCATTGAGTGCAACCACATTTCCACTTACATCAACCCCAACAACATCCTTTTCAGTAGCATACCAGCTACTCATCTCATCAAATACATCCTTGCTTGCCCTCAATTCATGTGTAGCAGGATTATAACATCTATATCCCTTTTGCTCAAGGGAATACCCAATAAACACACATTTTTTTGTTTTTGGATCCAGCTTGGTACGTAACTCATCTGGCACATGCACATATGCAATACATCCAAAAACTTTCAAGTGAGACGAATCAGGTTTCTTGCCAATAAAATTCTCCTTTAGTGTTACATCATGTATGACTGCAGTAGGAGTCATATTCATGATGTAAACTACTGTAGACACAGCCTCAACCCAATAGCTATGTGTCATATTCTTCTCAGCCAACAATGCTTGTGCTATCTCTACAATGTGCCCGTTTTTTCGCTCAGCAAATCCATTTTGCTGCGAAGTGTATCTACATGTAAATTGTCTCTGAATGCCATTCTTTTGCAAGAATTTAGAGAATTCATTAGAGAAGTATTCTCCCCCTCCATCTGACCTTAGGAACTTCACATGCTTTCTTGTCTCTTTTTCAACCATAACTCTGAAATTCTGAAAATGAGTGAACACTTCACTCTTCTCCTTCATGAAGTACACCCACACTTTCCTCGTGTGGTCATCAATGAATATTACGTAGTACCTGCCAAGCAGCCACCCATAGACATAGTCTTTGCAGGACCCCATACATCTGAATGTACATTCCTGCTCACATTTCTATCATGTGGAAATACATGTTTTGTTTGCTTTCCAAATTGACATGCTTCACAAACTTTCTGCATACCTTCAACTTTAAACTTAGGTAGCCCTGTCACAATTTGTTTAGTTTGCATAGACTTCATTCTTTGCACATTGACATGCCCAATTCTCTTATGCTGCCAAATGTCTGTATCTACAACAAATATTGAACCATTTGCAAACATTGCAGCACTCACTTCAGGCATATTTACATTCAATGTAAACATTCTGCCCACTCTGTTGCCTTTTGCAACCAACTTGCAATTATCTCTAAAGTATCTACATAACAACCATCAAGGTTAAATCGAACCTAAAAATCCTACTCAATCATCTAGCCAATAGAAACCATATTCTTTGTAATGTTCGAAGCATGAAGTACATCTGCAAGGTACTTCACTTTACCATCCTACATAGACAATGGCACATCTCCAACATGGGCAATCGGATGAGCAGTGTCATCCCCTTTTTCAACAAAACTTGGTCTTTCAAGACTCTTCATTTCGTTGAACCACTCACCGTGACTTGTCATGTGGTTCAAAGCACCTGAATCAACATACCATACATCATCCTTACGTAGTGCTACATCATTTCCAGACACAGCATTAACCACATGTTGTTTAACAAACAACCTCTCATTATCCTCATTATTTCTACTAGAAGATGCATAGTTTTTTTGCTGCACTTTTCCATTTCGCATGTCACTTTGCTTCTTATAGCAATCTGCCTGCACATGCCTAGGCTTATGATAGTAAAAATAGTCTCATGTATCATTATGCTATCTTTGCCAATTACCACGTTCTCGTTGACTCCCCCTGCCTCTAAAATGGTCTCTTTCACCTGTATGTTGTTGTCGTGAATCCTGGGGCTGTTGCTGCTCTACTAACCATAATTCTCATTACCTCTTCGGCCACCACCTTGGCCACGTCCATGACTTCTACCTCATCCTGTACTTGCACTTATGTACAAGGCTTGTTTCTCTGAACTATTTCTATTTTGTGAAGAATGTTGATCTTCACCCAAGTTATTCTCTTCAATAATTAGCATTGACACCAAATATGTGAAGTTGGGAATGTTCTCCCAACTCTGAATAGATGTCTTGAACACCTTGTATTGTGGCCCGAGACCATGCGGACACACTTTCACCTTATCATCATCATCAAACAGAAACACGAATTGATGCTGCAAGGGATTCCACAATGCCCTTGATCTTCAAAGCATAATCATTCACATACATATTCTTCTTTTCCACAGTATGAAGCTCATTCTACAACTGAATCTTTTATGCCTTGGTGTTGGTTTCATACAGAAACACGAATTGATGCTGCAAGGGATTCCACAATGCCCTTGATCTTCAAAGCATAATCATTCACATACATATTCTTCTTTTCCACAGTATGAAGCTCATTCTTCAACTGAATCTTTTATGCCTTGGTGTTAGTTTCATACAGCTTTATCAAGATGTCCCATGCCTCCTTAGGTGACTTGGCATCCTATATATGCCCATTCATAGTGTCCTGTATGCTAATAGAAAGCCAATACATGACTTTCCTTGCTCCCTGATTCCAATCTTTAAACTCTTTTATATTTGCAGTAGTTGGATTAATCTTTGATATCTCCGGTGCCTCCTCATGTTCACCTTTAATGTAGTCCTAGTAATCTTTTCTCATCAAGAAATTTGTCAATCTAAACCTCCAAGCATATGGAAGTTGTTCTTGTCAAGCTTCTCTCTGCAACAATCTGGTTTATTCCATCATTTGACATCTTTTTTGCAACACAAATTTAGCAGCAATAGCACTCTTGCTTGACCTACACAAACTGTTGTATTCTCTGCAGTGGTACTATATTGCACCCAAATTGTCACAACCATTGACCTTACTTTGCTTACATACACCCAATGGCAACTTTGAGACCTTTTTGTAGTGCACACAGTGTCTACACAACCAATCGCCCTTCTTGCAATTCCAAAAACAGAGTTCTACAGAGAATAAAAACTTACCCACAGTGCTTGTGAATGCTTGCGAACTAAAAAATGGAGGTCTAGACGTGCCTAAAACGCGTTTGGGTGGTTACAAGATGAGGGTACTCACTTTCGTTCACTCTCTCTAAAATTGGGACATTGACGCATCTCGAGCGGAGTACCTCGATTGTGATATCGCCATCATTTAAAACACGACACGTGCCTCCCAAGCCTAAATTGACATATCTCGAACGAGATACTGACTAATTCCATGCTAGCAGGTCCGGGTGTCAAGTCACCATCCATGTCACCCAATATAGGTCACCCCGCCACCACACTATCTCGATCAAAATATTCATGCCGCCACTCGGATCAATGCCACGGTGGATCCCCGTAGACATCTCGCTCAAAATGTACATTCAGCATATTTAATCAGCCCATCCCCACCGTCCACATATCTCGAACGATATATTGAAATATAATCTCGACCATCAAAATACCTCGTTCGAGGTATAGAGATGCAATCTCATCCGTTCGCATACCTCGTTTGAGGTATAGAGATGAAATTGGACCTTTGTGTTAGGCTTAGGTTTTAGCATGGAGTCACGCAAGGAGGGCCGCTCGTCTATTGTGGACTGCATCGCCACGAGGAGATAGACCATGAGTTAGCGGGGCTATCTGTAGGAGTGCTAGAGACACACCGTCTACATTACATATCGTGCCAGACTTGGAGGTGATGCTATCATTCCTTCATAGCCTTAAAGACAAAGTACAATTTGCCATGTTGCATTTGGAAGATTATGCCCATTCATAGTGGCAATTTACCCAACATGAGGGTTTGCATTTTGACACTTGGGAGGCATTCAAAGATGACATGTTTCAAAAATTGACATCTCCATTGGAATTGGCTCAATTGGTGGGACAATGGTATGACTTGGAGTAAAAGGTAAGTTTCGTCAAGGAATATAGCAACAAATTTAGGAAGCTTTGCATGTTACTTGGAGGAATGAATGAGTATAACAAAATGGTGAAGTACATACATGGATTGCAATCCTCACTTGGAGCTTATGTGAAGGCTCAAAGATCTCAAACTTTGCAAGATGCCATGTATTATGCCGAGGTCTTTGAATCTAAGTATGACAGGGGTGGTGTAAATAGATGGAATGCAATATTAACTAAACCATCTACTTTCAGTCCAAATGCAGTAAAATGGCCAACTTCTATCTCTTCAACACCTAATGTACCTTGTGCAAGCTTCACTCCAACTTCTACGCCCATACAACAATATCCTAGTGTGTATGGACAACCAAGGAATGTGAAATTGAGTGGTTCTATGGCCAAACCTCCTCTCAAGAATGATGCCAAATCTTCTTCCCTTCAAGGCAAAGTGATTAAGCAATTATCACACAAGTGGAGATGGAGGAGAAGAGGAAGAAAGGGGTTTTCTTCCTTTGTAATGAGAAATGGAGTCCCGAGCATAAAAAGGTTTGCAAGGCAAAGGAGGTGAGAGCTAACATGACCTGAAGAAGCACCATTGGATTATGTGGATGAGGCTGAATTTTAAGATTGTACAAATGAGGTGATAGAAGAGCCTACTCTTGACCCTTCTCAAGAGTTTCCTTTTGGTCTGGGTGGAGAGGATTGGGTAGAAGTTGAAACAAAAGAAAGGACATCCATGCTTTGTGCCATTTCACAAGAAGCTAAAGCAGGTTGCAAAGGTTCCAACACGTTGAGGCTTATGGGGAATATTGGGGGCAGATCCATTCATACACTTGTTGATTCGAGGAGTACACATAGTTTTGTGAACTCTAAATCAATAAACTCTTTGAAACTATGCCCAATAGAGACGATGAAGCCTCTAAAAGTGGAGGTTGCAAATGGACAACATGAAGCCTCAAAGATGGATATTGTGAAGGATATGTTGTTTTCCTCCATGATGAATCAAAATGATGAGCTACCTACAAGTATTGGGGATCATGAGCTCTGCAATTTTTTGGAGGAGTTGAGTCCTCTTGTGGAAAACCAGAGGTGAGTATTCATTCTATAACTTAATTATATTTGGATGTATTTTTCTACATTCGGTCCTCTCTTTATTGTGAAATTATGTTTTTTAGGTTTAGACGCATTGTATCCAAGGAGAAAAGAAAATTGATGCCAGCAGTAGCAGAGGGCTTTGATAGCATCCTTCTTATACAGACAAGATCTTACTATTCATTTATACAAGGTAGCCGTTTCCCAGGACAAGGTGGCCCTGATGACAAATGTTATGTCTTTAAGATGTCTTTGCGAGGACTAGCATCAGGCATGGACTTGGTGAATCGCATGTGGTGTGATAGTGGAGGTGACTTGTCAAAGTCCTGGGTTTTGTTTGATCACACTCATCGAGTTTTTGGTTGGTCAACAATGGCTTGTCATGTTTACAATCCAAGGTGAGACTACATACTTCAATTTTTTTCTTTCTTTCATTTAACTTGAATGATAGCTGATTGAAAAAAATTCTCTCCAAAATCCTATAGTGTTCAAGAGCTGTTGACAATTGCCACATGCAAAATGAAGGAGGAGGATACAAAAAGCCAAGTACTATTTTGGGAAATGCTGAATAGCACAATGGAGCAATGTGGTTATGCACCCGCACACTTCTATGGGTTTATGGCTGATGAAGCAGGGTCAAATTGGTGTGCAGTTAGGACCGTTTTCAATGGGGGTCTGCACAACATTATGGAGGACAGGGAGCAAACGTGCTTATTCCATTGGAAACAAAGTTTGATGAAGCATGCTAAACAATGCGTGAAGGCAGAAAGTCAACAACACCATATTGAATTGTGTGAAGAATGGAGATTAGCAACCAATAAGGAGTCAGCTTTCTTAAAAAGTAAAGAGATTCGTGAGTGGTGGAGAAATGGACATGTTCATGAGGGAAAACTATCAGTAATGGATACGTGGATGAGTTGGTGGGAAGTACGAATAGCACATTGGGGCAACCTCATGTCAAGGGTGATAAATTTTATGGAGAAACATTTGATATGTTGCATGGATGTATTTGCATTGGAGTCAATTTTGCGAATTCATGTATGAAACCTCTTGTGTGTAGGTGCTCTTAAGCTCGGTGGATTTAGCACAAACCCCTCGAACAAACTTATTTGAAAGTGTACATGGGAGTTGGCTTGCTGGTGAAGGATATAAGGAAAAGGTTAGCTTGTATGATGCGTGCATTTTAGATATGGCAAACACTTTACTACAAAGTGCAAAGCAATATGTTTGGGAGTATGCATGTATGTATGTATGTATGTATTGTACAAATGTGTGTATATATGTATGTATATATGTACGTAGGTAGGTAGGTAGGTGTGTTTGAGAATATGCATGTATGTATGTGAATGTATTTATTTCTCTTTCATAAATACTTACTATATAAAAGCTCACCAAAATGTATCATTTTTCTTACAAGCTTGCATAAAACTATCTTATCTCCAAAATGTATCATTTTTCTTACAAGCTCGCATAAAACTATCTTATCTCCAAAAAGCTCGCCAAATAAAGCTCGCAAAAAAATCAAACCCCTCCAAAATGGGTTCGCTCTCTACTTCAGGATTCATGTATATCACTTTCAGACGCTCAACAATCTACTACACGTGTCTTACGTATACGCCCTTCAGTAAATATTGCCTTGATGTCTCATATTGGTGATGTGTTTGATCCTGAAACGGTTAAGGAAGCTCTTTCCTTACCACATTGGTGTGAAGCAATGCAAGTAGAGATTTCTTCTATTGAATCTAATAACACATGGCAGTTAGTTCCACGACCTTCACATAAAAAGGTCATTGGTGTTAAGTGGATTTTCAAAGTTAAGTTTCATATTCTGATGGTACTCTTGATAAGTACAAGAGGCACTCCTTGTTACTAAAGGTTATGCTCAAAAAGAAGGTGAAGACTTTGATGAAACTTTTGCTCCTACTGCCAGATATTCTGTGAGATCCCGGTCTCCACCGCGCAACGGATTCGGGGTACTAGCAGCGGAAGTAGCACATCATGCGTGGGTAGGGATCTCACACTCGGGGCCTCGCCCACAGATATCCGGATAAGAGACTAATCCGTCGGTTCTGTGAGATCCCGGTCTCCACCGCGCAACGGATTCGGGGTACTAGCAGCGGAAGTAGCACATCATGCGTGGGTAGGGGTCTCACACTCGGGGCCTCGCCCACAGATATCCGGATAAGAGACTAATCCGTCGGTTTGTCCGAAATCGAAACCGGAAAAACTTCCTTTACCCGGAAAGCATGGGCGATTCCACCAGGATAACTCTTTACTCTAACGTAGTCAAGATCATTACGGATCAACTGATCTGACTGCACCTTTAACGGTACTTGGTCAAATCAAGGAAGAAACTTGCACTTGGATCATTGGGATTAACGCTTTTTTCCCCATCAAGAGGCACAGCCGTTGATTCCTATCCATAGAACAATTTCTATCCGGGATTTACTTCATCTATCGTAATAATAGAAATTAAATCTCGATTTACGGATCCATCAGTCCAGCCTAACCCCATCCAGTCCCATGGGTTAGCCAACTACCCAACCATTGTAGTGATGGTATCCAATTAAGAATTTGGTTAGGTTTTGTCCCGGGTACCAAGGAAAAGAGTTCCAAGGCCCCCTAGCCGGAAGTTCATGCAAACATAAAACTAGTCACACCACTTACACACCCAATATGAAATTGCCTTTTTCTTAGCATCAACTAGCTTTAAAACAATCCTTTAATAAAACCATTATGTCACTGATGACAATCCTCAAAGTCTCTGGTTGAATCCTTATTTCCAGTCATTCATTCATTGGTATACTTATGGCATCATTGGCAACCAAAACGCTCACCACCTGTTCGCTCAGGGGCCTTTTCCATAGTTCCTAGCTCATAGTAACCGGCAATATATTCATATAATAGAATGGAATCTCCGTGGAAGATCAGCTAGATCAACCCATAGATCCATATAAAAGAGCCATGGACTCATCCGTTGAGGACCAGCAAGGTCAATCAACTAGATCCATGCCCGGTTTCAGAAAACAACTCTTACTCCTTGTTCCAATATCTTCCACGACGCACGTGTGGGTATCTTCGGCGACCCAGAGCCCGAGCACCGTATGGTCAGCACCCTCTAGGATCCTTCGCAGGTGACCTAGCGCTTCACTCATAGCACGCTTCCTTGGTCCCTCATCCATCGTACTGGAAGCTCACCATTTAAATCGAACCGAGGCTGGTCAAGACCTCGATCGACCTTGCTACGCGAGACATCCTCCATTGACTCTCCGTCAGCAGTTGCAACTTTATCAGTTCGGTCTTCATGACCTTAATCCTCAAGACGGTCAAAATGCTTCTCCAGCATTCTTGACATAAAACAGTCATTTACAAACAGTCACAAAATACAGTTTCTATAAAACAGTCATTTACAAACAGTCACAAAATACAGTTTCTATAACGAACTCTTGTCTTTCCATATTATCCATTCTCGGACCACATTACTTATTCCACATTCCATTCAATGTGTACTCGTTCTCATCCATTCACCCATATAGACTACACATTATCTCGCATACACCTTCATATTCATTATTCTACATACATATCCATGTTCGTACGTCCACATCATACATCCAATTTCACATTCATACATACGCATCTACATGCATACATCCACATCCACATTCATACATCCATACCTCCATTTCCACATCCACACATCCACATTCATATTCATACATCCACATTCACATGCATACATCCAATTTCACATCCGCATTCATACATCCACATTCACATACATACATCCATATCCGTATCTACATCCATACATCCACATCCACCTCTTCATTCACATTCACATCCATACATCCACATCTACATACATACATCCACATCTACATACATACATCCATTTTCACATCCTCATTCATACATACACATCCACATACATACATACACATCCGTATCTACATCCATACATCCACATCCACATCAACATTCACATTCATACATATACATCTACATGTATACATCCACATCACATTCATACAACCATATTACATCCATTCTCGTCCTAACACATCCCATATATATCTCAACACATCCTAACTCATCTTAACACATTCTATCACATCTCATACACATCTTATCACATCTTTTTACATCTCATACACCTTTTATCACATCCTATCACTTTCCATACGCATCTTACCAAATCTTATCACATCTCATACACCTCTTATCACATCTTATCACATTTCATATCTTTTTTAAGAGAATTCTTATATTTGATATAAGATTTCTCTACACATTTATTTATGTATAAATTCCATTTAAGGAGACTAACACTTTCGAAATTAAAATCAATATTTTATGCATCTTCTTATGCATAAAATCAATTTGGTAGGAATTACACTTTTAGAATAATAGAATTTCTCTTATGCATCTAAGTTATGCATAAAATCCATTTATGAGGAAAATCACACTTTTAGTATAGAAAGAATATCTTTTATGCATACCTCTATGCATGAAATCCAATATGATAAAAATAACACTCTTACAATAAAATAATAAACTTTTATGCATACCTCTATGCATGAAATTCAATTATGATAAAAGTCACATTTTTATAATAAAATAATCAACCTTTATGCATACCTCTATGCATGAAATTCAATATAATAAAAGACACACTTTTATAATAAAATAATCAAATTTTATGCATACCTTTATGCATGAAATTCAAATATGATAAAAGTAACACTTTTGATATAAAAATTTATCCTTTATGCATACTTCTATGCATGAAAATAAAAATTGATGAAAATAACACTTTTGATATAAAAATTTATCCATTATGCATACTTCTATGCATGAAAATAAAAATGGTAAAAGTAACACTTTTGATATAAAAATGTATCCATTATGCATACTTCTATGCATGAAAATAAAAATAATAAAAGTAACACTTTTGATATAAAAATTTATCCATTATGCATACTTCTATGCATGAAAATAAAAATGGTAAAAGTAACACTTTTGATATAAAAATTTATCCATTATGCATACTTCTATGCATGAAAATAAAAATGGTAAAAGTAACACTTTTGATATAAAAATTTATCCATTATGCATACTTCTATGCATGAAAATAAAAATAATAAAAGTAACACTTTTGATATAAAAATTTATCCATTATGCATACTTCTATGCATGAAAATAAAAATGGTAAAAGTAACACTTTTGATATAAAAAATTATCCTTTATGCATACTTCTATGCATGAAAATAAAAATTGATAAAAATAATACTTTTGATATAAAAATTTATCCATTATGCATACTTCTATGCATGAAAATAAAAATGGTAAAAATAACACTTTTGATATAAAAATTTATCCATTATGCATACTTCTATGCATGAAATTAAAATGGTAAAAATAACACTTTTGATATAAAAACTTATCCTTTATGCATGATATTAAAATTCAATTTCTCCATGATTATAATGAAATTCTTTCAATTAATCTAGGATGATAATTCCTAGAATATGGTAGGAAGTCCTCTTTTTATGCTTTGAATGAAATTATTTTATGCATAATTTTTATAAAAATTTTGCCATAGCTCCGCTGCTATGACTGATAAATCTCAATTTTTCTAAGGGATAAATCTTATCATTAAGGAAATAATTAAAATGATCTCTAATTGGATCATTAATCCATAATGGATTGAATCATCAATATACATAAACTAAAAGCATAGAAAAAAGCCATTAATTTGGCCTCAAGCATAGCTTAATCTTGGGTTGAGGAAAAGCTTTATGAAAAGCTTGATTTGGATTGAGAATGGGTCATGAGTATGACCATTTCCTGAGTGAGAGAGAGAAATTACATAAAAACCATTAGAGTTTAAACATAAATGGAAATTAACTTCAATAGCATTTATTAAATTATGTAACTCTTCACTACTATTCACCAATTAACTTCAATAGCATTTAAAAAAACCATACCAATTAAGCTTCTCAAGCTTGAGAGGAGTTGAGAAGAGAGAAACATTGAGAAATTATAGAAAAGATCAATATTCACTAATTACCTTACAAATTGCTTGATTCTTTGTTCACGGTAGAGGCCCCCAACCAATCAATTGGTTAAGTATGTTGATAGAGCCACCAATGGGGATTGAAGAAAGAGGGAAGCTCCAAAAACTAGTGAATTATTAATGAATTCACAGTTCTTGGCTTAGGTGGAGTAGAGTAACGATGCATAAACACTATATATTTTTCAACAAGGGGGAGGCTTCTATTTACAGGAAAAATTGAGCTCCTAACCAAACAAACTGATTCTAGAATTTTCTAAATTAGTTTGGTCAATATTTGACCATTTTTAGGTCAGTTAAGCTAACTTTTTGGAACTAGACTTGAATGAGGAGAGAGGAGAGATGAAATATCTCAATTTTTATGAGTTTAAAACTCATTCAAGCATGTGAAATATGCACCTCCTTTAAAGAACTCCCCTTCCTTACATATGTGTCATAATGGAATCATTATACCCAAAATATCTCATATTTTTAATATTGCTCATAGTTTTTTACTAATAAACCTTGTACATTTTCAACTCTTCATCTTATGTGAAATATGCACCTCCTTTAAATAACTCCCCTTCCTTACATATGTGTCATAATGGAATCATTTTAATATTGCTCATAGTTTTTTACTAATAAACCTTGTACATTTTCAACTCTTCATCTTATGTGAAATATGCACCTCCTTTAAAGAACTCCCCTTCCTTACATATGTGTCATAATGGAATCATTTTAATATTTCTCATAGTTTTTTACTAATAAACCTTGTACATTTTCAACTCTTCATCTTATGTGAGCATTTACTCATTTTTGGATACCCAAAATATCTCATATTTTTAATATTGCTCA
Organism: Cibotium barometz; assembly: GCF_041138505.1. NCBI lineage: Eukaryota > Viridiplantae > Streptophyta > Polypodiopsida > Cyatheales > Cibotiaceae > Cibotium > Cibotium barometz. The sequence goes on from NC_141083.1 coordinate 33,821,345, forward strand.
TAGTTTTTTACTAATAAACCTTGTACATTTTCAACTCTTCATCTTATGTGAGCATTTACTCATTTTTGGGTATCTTCTTTTACAAATTGGATTTATCTCCTCCCTACACATGGATTGATGCTATTGGCCCATAGGAACCTTAATTGGACCATAATCCAAATTTTTTTGAAAATCTAGACCCTTAGGCTAAGGTCCTTTATACCCATTTCCAATTAATTCCAATTGCACATTGGAAAGTTCTTTTTGAATTTCTGTTTCCGGGGAACTTATTTTAATAAGATGAGATAATTTTCTATCCAAAAATAATAAAAATTTTAATATTCTCTCTCTAGAATATTTTCTCTCTCTAGGTTAAAACAATTAGAAACAAGTCTTTTATATTTCTGAAGAGGGATTGATTACAAGGGAAGATGCTGGACATTTTGAGAGGCTGGGGAGGAATCTTACATTCTCTCCTACTTGAAAAACGCGAGATGCCCTCATCTCGCAAGCTGGGGGTAATTTCGCAAGATGCACAAGTATGAGACTGAGAGAAATTTTTTAATTAAGATTAATCACCAATTAAAAAAGTCTCAAAGAGAGTAAGGGTCAAGACAAGAACAAGATTTAAACTTTATTCATTCTTGGAACATATACAGTAAAGATAGAAGAGCTCTTTACACTTCCATAAGCCCGTCCCATCATATGATCACAAAAGCAGCACTCACAAGCTGCGCACGTATAAGGTAACTCATCTATGGGAATGATTCTGTTGGTTATTGCCGCGCCTATCTCAGTGGTATGAGGTGTTCTAACAAAAGGACCTCTGAGAGGCAAACCAAAAACGGGGTAAAGGCATATCTTCTGATGAGGAAGAAAACACGCCAGTAAGAAGACCCGCTCAGAAAACCCAAGATGTCTTGATCTCATGACGCAGTAGTATCGGGGACCCAAACCCAAGGCTTCGATAACCATGGCCAAGCGGACATTGTTACGAAAGTGCTGCTGACCCCAGGGTGTTACCCTAGTTATGTCTTGATAGGTCCGCCATTTGGTCTGAGCTACAGACGTTCCCAAGTGAGGAAAAAGTGAGCGCTCATACTGTTCTATAAAATCCTTCTTCACAGACTCGCTTGCGACTTGAAGGTGAGAAATCATCATGGATAAAACTAATTCCTGTTGCCAAGCCATGAAGGAGTTTAAGAAGAAGGGAGATCGATGGAAGTAAGATTACTGTGAGCGATAAGTAAAGTTACGACTTATATAAAGGAAGGAGTTAGCATAACCTAGAAGCCAACGGTATCTTGCCACTGAAGTTTTACCGTCTTTCCATGATTTGGGTTTGGCACATATTTCTATAGAAGGCATTAAGAACTTTGAGATGAGGAGATAAAAGAGGTTCGTAGGCTAAGTCACTTACTTTCTTTGGTCCACAATATCTGGGGGATAACTACTTATACTCCCCTAGAGATAAAGAAATTCTTTTGGTCTGTATTCAAATGAAGACTATAACTGCTTCTTTGAATTCTCTGACTGTCCTCTTCTTATCTGTATATTGTCTCTGTCAATCCTGGGCAGCGTTTATATCTTTATGAATTGCCTGCATCTGTTGCTCTAAGTCGCCAAGCATTTTACTGGTCATCTCGACCCTAATCAATGGGTCGGACCTAGTTAATGGAGTTAAGCAATCTTGTCCGAGCGGATCCTGATTAGATTGGTATGAAGGAATTGGTCTCTGAATTTGGGTTCTAGACTTCCCTGTGCCCTTTTCATGGTAGGAGTCGGGCAGTCTTTTAACTGATGGTCAAAACCTTGGCATCCAAAACACTGGTTCTCACTTCTGAACTCATCGTTCTGAATCTTTAAAACAGCTGGGCTCTTGAGAAGGTATTCTGGGTAAAGTGTCTTCCCTTTTTAAATAGGGGAGGAATCTTACAAACTTCTACCCCACTTAAAAAGGTGCGAGATGTCCTCATCTCGCAAAGTAGAGGACAGCTCTTTTTCTTAAGATCCAATTTATTCTGGGTTCCTTATATTCTGGTCAACCCAACAGAATACTGGGATAAATATTCCTTATATAGAACTCATCATTAAATAATAATTCATTTAGATCATATCATTCCTACGATAATGGTCCATTAGACCGAAAATTTTCCTTCTGAACATTCCTCCACGGGAATTTCAGTTAAGCAAGTTCTCAATTTGTCATCCCTTAACTTGATCTATCGTCTCAAGTATTAACAGTAGCAATTTGACAGCACAATCCACTAATCTCATAGTGATTTGTTGAAATCATTATCATCATTTATCATTACAGGGACTCGTCCCATTCATCCTCATTGTGGTTTTGCTCAGGTTATTATATTTTAACTAAATTTCAAAAATCATCATTTTTCAATCAGAATCCCAATCAATTCATCAGTTCCCAAACAGAATTAAAAATCATATCAACCACATTCGAATTCATCAAGTGGATAGCATTAATGCTTATAATTTCAAGTCTTAGATTTACTCGTATATACTGCTGGTAAAGAGCTACAGTTATACCCTCGGTATATATGGATAGTCATGAAACTCGAAACTATAAGGTAAATACCATCATGTCTAGGCCTCAAGCAAGTCAGGGTTCCATACAATTGCGGTACTCTGAAAACCCAATTACTAAATTACGAATTTTTCAGTTTGAATATCAAATTGTATGAATTATATCACACAATTACAACCTTTTTGTGTTTCTTGATAAATTTTTGACATATTTGGCTTCTCAGTTGATCTTTATTAGCCAATTGCTCTGATGATTGTATCCTGTGACATCAAAATACTCTTCCAAGGCTTCCACCCATTTCTCCACAGCCTCACCCAGGTTCTCCCCTTCTCCTTTGAAGGGTCCTGGCTGAGACCTATGAAGAGCCTTGCGAACATCAAGGTCAAGCTCATCATCTTCAGAGACAGGGTCTCGCTGACGACCACGGTTTCCTCGTCTCATGATTCTGCCAAAATTTATATATTATTAAATTTTTATTTTGATATTATTCACGAGATCCTAAGACTTAAGAGTTCGGAAAACAATTTCTTATACAAGACAAGATCTTAATGGAGATCTATCACATATATCCGATAACAAATTTTTTTTTCTTTATCAGCAGCAGATCGTTCGCCATAAACAATCATTTATCCAACAGGAATTTTTAAACCGAAAAACGTTTCTTTATTTATATAAAAGGTGCAATATGTACGTAGAGTAACTCGGCTCTGAGTTCAAAATCTCCTCGAAAGACATATAAGAGGACCGTACTGGGCCATAGTCATGCCCTGTTACATAAGTTCTCTAACTGCGAAGGGAGCTATTATTTTCTCCTTAGGGATAAATCGACTAAGGAGTCTATAAACTCGGCAAGCAAGTCTGAAATTTTGAGGCGTTGAAAGATATAGAATGACACCACGCGTCATTTTCAGCTTTATCAAAATCATGGCCAATGAGAGGTTCTGCCTTAGCATTACACGCCAGTTAAAAGAGGCGTGGATATATAGCCCTGCAAACCACTTATGCTGTTGTCTCTCCACTGGGTTAGGAAAATATAATTCCTCGAAATGGCGTGTGAGTCTTGCTCGGCTTGTTCGTGTTGAAGCGGAAGAGATGAGATGCTCGAAGGCAAATGCAATCATATCTTGAGACTGGGTGAGGTCGGGAATACCAGATAAATGGGAAACTTCCATCTATAAAAACAATTTCTTTGATTAAAATTTCTTCATTAAAGAAGCTTACGGAATGAAAATACATTATGAAAATGCTGTTTCTGAATTCTTATTACTAATTTCAGATAGGAATTTAATTATCTTTATTAGCTTTCAATTTCGCTCTGATACCAACTGTGAGATCCCGGTCTCCACCGCGCAACGGATTCGGGGTACTAGCAGCAGAAGTAGCACATCATGCGTGGGTAGGGGTCTCACACTCGGGGCCTCGCCCACGGATATCTGGATAAGAGACTAATTCGTCGGTTTGTCCGAAACCGAAATCGGAAAAACTTCCTTTACCCGGAAAGCATGGGCGATTCCACCAGGATAACTCTTTACTCTAACGTAGTCAAGATCATTACGGATCAACTTATCTGACTGCACCTTTAACAGTACTTGGTCAAATCAAGGAAGAAACTTGCACTTGGATCATTGGGATCAACGCTTTTTTCCCCATCAAGAGGCACAGCCGTTGATTCCTGTGAACAATTTCTATCGGGGATTTACTTCATCTATCGTAATAATAGAAATTAAATCTCGATTTACAGATCCATCAGTCCAGCCTAACCCCATCCAGTAACCCCATCTAGTCCCATGGGTTAGCCAACTGCCCAACCATTGTAGTGATGGTATCCAATTAAGAATTTGGTTAGGTTTTGTCCCGGGTACCAAGGAAAAGAGTTCCAAGGCCCCCTAGCCGGAAGTTCATGCAAACATAAAACTAGTCACACCACTTACACACCCAATATGAAATTGCCTTTTTCTTAGCATCAACTAGCTTTAAAACAATCCTTTAATAAAACCATTATGTCACTGATGACAATCCTCAAAGTCTCTGGTTGAATCCTTATTTCCAGTCATTCATTCATTGGTATACTTATGGCATCATTGGCAACCAGAACGCTCACCACCTGTTCGCTCAGGGGCCTTTTCCATAGTTCCTAGCTCATAGTAACTGGCAATATATTCATATAATAGAATGGAATCTCCATGGAAGATCAGCTAGATCAACCCACAGATCCATATAAAAGAGCCATGGACTCATCCGTTGAGGACCAGCAAGGTCAATCAAGTAGATCCATGCCCGGTTTCAGAAAACAACTCTTACTCCTTGTTCCAATATCTTCCACGATGCACGTGTGGGTATCTTCGGTGTCCCAGAGCCCGAGCACACCGTATGGTCAGCACCCTCTAGGATCCTTCGCAGGTGACCTAGCGCTTCACTCATAGGCCGCTTCCTTGGTCCCTCATCCACCGTATCGGAAGCTCACCATTTAAATCGAACCGAGGCTGGTCAAGACCTCGATCAACCTTGCTACGCGAGACGTCCTCCTCTCCGTCAGCAGTTGCAACTTTATCAGTTCGGTCTTCATGACCTTAATCCTCAAGACGGTCAAAATGCTTCTCCAGCATTCTTGACATAAAACAGTCATTTACAAACAGTCACAAAATACAGTTTCTATAACGAACTCTTGTCTTTCCATATTATCCATTCTCGGACCACATTACTTATTCCACATTCCATTCAATGTGTACTCGTTCTCATCCATTCACTCATATAGACCACATTATCTCACATACACCTTCATATTCATTATTCTACATACATATCCATGTTCGTACATCCACATCATACATCCAATTTCACATTCATACATACGCATCTACATGCATACATCCACATCCACATTCATACATCCATACCTCCATTTCCACATCCACACATCCACATTCATATTCATACATCCACATTCACATGCATACATCCATTTTCACATCCGCATTCATACATCCACATTCACATACATACATCCACATCCGTATCTACATCCATACATCCACATCCACTCTTCATTCACATTCACATCCATACATCCACATCTACATACATACATCCATATCTACATACATACATCCATTTTCACATCCTCATTCATACATACACATCCACATACATACATACACATCTGTATCTACATCCATACATCCACATCCACATCAACATTCACATTCATATATATATATCTACATGTATACATCCACATCACATTCATACAACCATATTACATCCATTCTCGTCCTAACACATCCCATATACATCTTAACACATCCTAACTCATCTTAACACATTCTATCACATCTCATACACATCTTATCACATCTTTTTACATCTCATACACCTCTTATCACATCCTATCACTTTCCATACGCATCTTATCAAATCTTATCACATCTCATACACCTCTTATCACATCTTATCACATTTCATATCTTTTTTAAGAGAATTCTTATATTTGATATAATATTTCTCTACACATTTATTTATGCATAAATTCCATTTAAGGAGACTAACGCTTTCGAAATTAAAATCAATCTTTTATGCATCTTCTTATGCATAAATTCAATTTGGTAGGAATTACACTTTTAGAATAAAAGAATTTCTCTTATGCATCTAAGTTATGCATAAAATCCATTTATGAGGAAAATCACACTTTTAGTATAAAAAGAATATCTTTTATGCATACCTCTATGCATGAAATCCAATATGATAAAAATAACACTCTTACAATAAAATAATAAACTTTTATGCATACCTCTATGCATGAAATTCAATTATGATAAAAGTCACACTTTTATAATAAAATAATCAACCTTTATGCATACCTCTATGTATGAAATTCAATATAATAAAAGACACACTTTTATAATAAAATAATCAACTTTTATGCATACCTTTATGCATGAAGTTCAAATATGATAAAAGTAACACTTTTGATATAAAAATTTATCCTTTATGCATACTTCTATGCATGAAAATAAAAATTGATAAAAATAACACTTTTGATATAAAAATTTATCCATTATGCATACTTCTATGCATGAAAATAAAAATGGTAAAAGTAACACTTTTGATATAAAAATTTATCCATTATGCATACTTCTATGCATGAAAAAAATAATAATAAAAGTAACACTTTTGATATAAAAATTTATCCATTATGCATACTTCTGTGCATGAAAATAAAAATGGTAAAAATAACACTTTTGATATAAAAATTTATCCATTATGCATACTTCTATGCATGAAAATAAAAATGGTAAAAGTAACACTTTTGATATAAAAATTTATCCATTATGCATACTTCTATGCATGAAAATAAAAATGGTAAAAGTAACACTTTTGATATAAAAATTTATCCATTATGCATACTTCTATGAATGAAAATAAAAATGGTAAAAGTAACACTTTTGATATAAAAACTTATCCTTTATGCATACTTCTATGCATGAAAATAAAAATTGATAAAAATAACACTTTTGATATAAAAATTTATCCATTATGCATACTTCTATGCATGAAAATAAAAATGGTAAAAATAACACTTTTGATATAAAAATTTATCCATTATGCATACTTCTATGCATGAAATAAAAATGGTAAAAATAACACTTTTGATATAAAAACTTATCCTTTATGCATGATGTTAAAATTCAATTTCTCCATGATTATAATGAAATTCTTTCAATTAATCTAGGATGATAATTCCTAGAATATGGTAGGAAGTCCTCTTTTTATGCTTTGAATGAAATTATTTTATGCATAATTTTTATAAAAATTTTGCCATAGCTCCGCTGCTATGACTGATAAATCTCAATTTTTCTAAGGGATAAAGCTTATCATTAAGGAAATAATTAAAATGATCTCTAATTGGATCATTAATCCATAATGGATTGAATCATCAATATACATAAACTAAAAGCATAGAAAAAAGCCATTAATTTGGCCTCAAGCATAGCTTAATCTTGGGTTGAGGAAAAGCTTTATGAAAAGCTTGATTTGGATTGAGAATGGGTCATAAGTATGACCATTTCTTGAGTGAGAGAGAGAAATTACATAAAAACCATTAGAATTTAAACATAAATAGAAATTAACTTCAATAGCATTTATTAAATTATGTAACTCTTCACTACTATTCACCAATTAACTTCAATAGCATTTAAAAAAACCATACCAATTAAGCTTCTCAAGCTTGAGAGGGGTTGAGAAGAGAGAAACACTGAGAAATTATAGAAAAGATCAATATTCACCAATTACCTTACAAATTGCTTGATTCTTTATTCACGGTAGAGGCCCCCAACCAATCAATTGGTTAAGTATGTTGATGGAGCCACCAATGGGGATTGAAGAAAGAGGGAAGCTCCAAAAACTAGTGAATTATTAATGAATTCACAGTTCTTGGCTTAGGTGGAGTAGAGTAACGATGCATAAACACTATATATTTTTCAACAAGGGGGAGGCTTCTATTTATAGGAAAAATTGAGCTCCTAACCAAACAAACTGACTCTAGAATTTTCTAAATCAGTTTGGTCAATATTTGACCATTTTTAGGTCAGTTAAGCTAACTTTTTGGAACTAGACTTGAATGAGGAGAGAGGAGAGATGAAATATCTCAATTTTTATGAGTTTAAAACTCATTCAAGCATGTGAAATATGCACCTCCTTTAAAGAACTCCCCTTCCTTACATATGTGTCATAATGGAATCATTATACCCAAAATATCTCATATTTTTAATATTGCTCATAGTTTTTTACTAATAAACCTTGTACATTTTCAACTCTTCATCTTATGTGAAATATGCACCTCCTTCAAATAACTCCCCTTCCTTACATATGTGTCATAATGGAATCATTTTAATATTGCTCATAGTTTTTTACTAATAAACCTTGTACATTTTCAACTCTTCATCTTATGTGAAATATGCACCTCCTTTAAAGAACTCCCCTTCCTTACATATGTGTCATAATGGAATCATTTTAATATTGCTCATAGTTTTTTACTAATAAATCTTGTACATTTTCAACTCTTCATCTTATGTGAGCATTTACTCATTTTTGGATACCCAAAATATCTCATATTTTAAATATTGCTCATAGTTTTTTACTAATAAACCTTGTACATTTTCAACTCTTCATCTTATGTGAGCATTTACTCATTTTTGGGTATTTTCTTTTACAAATTGGATTTATCTCCTCCCTACACATGGATTGATGCTATTGGCCCATAGGAACCTTAATTGGACCATAATCCAAATTTTTTTGAAAATCTAGACTCTTAGGCTAAGGTCCTTTATACCCATTTACAAATAATTCCAATTGCACATTGGAAAGTTCTTTTTGAATTTCTGTTTCAGGGGAACTTATTTTAATAAGATGAGATAATTTTCTATCCAAAAATAATAAAAATTTTAATATTCTCTCTCTAGGTTAAAACAGTTAGAAACAAGTCTTTTATATTTCTGAAGAGGGATTGATTACAAGGGAAGATGCTGGACATTTTGAGAGGCTGGGGAGGAATCTTACATATTCTACCATTCGTGTTGTTTTTGCTCTTGCTTCTCACTATGCCTGGCCTATATATCAAATGGATGTTAAATCTGCCTTCTTGAATGGAGATCTAGAGGAGGAAGTTTATGTGGAACAACC